>NC_052479.1:14984159-15030302 GCF_009730915.1 Dioscorea cayenensis subsp. rotundata
TTACTATGCCTTTAGCGAGGGTCCCTAACGGGTCCTTCCGTTACCCTTGAGTTTCAATACCGAAAGCCCTTGAAGTTCCTCCCAGATACATGGCTTAACTTATATACCCGGGCCCGACTCAACATTCTTGGAAAATAATCGAATCTAGGACTTGGCCATTTAATCTTGTGAACTAATCAAGACCGAAATTGGATAAGGAGATACGAACGGAGAGGAATAACCAATCGATGAAAGAACATGAAACCATTCTATTTCAATAGAGGTACAGGATAGGGTTGGGGGCAATGAAGTAGGTGAAGTGGTTGGATTTTGCAAGTTGTTCCAACCACTGCTGGATGGGATTCCAAGAGCGAAATGAGAATGAATACCACACAGAAGAGTCAAGACCGGGCTCCATAAATGAATATTTAACCGATCCATTCCGGATTGATCGAATTGGTACGGAAGTTGTAACATAGGAAAACCACGAAAAACATGACTTATTTGAATAACCCGGTGACCTACCAATTGTATAAGTAGGATCTTTGGCAAGCAATAAGCACTTAAATAATACAATTCGAGTGTACCAGATTCATTCTCATTTCGAGGAAAAGGTTCGGGAGGAAAGGGAAACAAAGGAGAGATCCGAATCGGACCTAAATGGGAATGACATGAAAAGTCTTTTTCAAAACCTATCATTAAGGGCGTTACGACGATATATGATAGGAATGAAAAAACCCCATGATTAGTGTGGAGGGGAGGATCTGCTTATGAAATAGTTCAAGAAAGAGTCGTATCATTTCCTTACTTCTTCATTCTTTCGAATTAATTCACTTCAACGGCTGGTTCTGAACACCGTATAATGTCATCTTCTTCAAACAACCTCCACTGCCATTTACACTACGTGGCCTGCCTGCGGCCACTAAAGAATTTCTTATACACTAAACAGCTTCTTATATATGCTTACTTGCTCCCCGTAATGTGACTTTCAATTTCGAGTGACTAAACGGACCATAGAAGAGATTAGAGAGCAATGCTTTCAGTTCCTTAATAGTATGATTCAGGAATTGACAAGATCCCCTTGCGTATATCACGCAAGTGCACGGGTTTGTCGAAGTAATAATCCCAGGTAAGCGGGTATCGAATCCACAGGGAGTAGAGAATAAAAATACTTAATTCGATTCTTAGCTATGTAAAAGATCAATGATAATGATTGTGACAATGATTCAATTCTCAACAGTAAAATCAACAAGTAAGAGACCAAAAGTAAAGAAGGGGGTAAGGCAATCGATAAAGATGGGGTACCCGGATAATGCTCCGCCTAGGATAATTGTTTCAAGTGCAAGAACCCTCTATTATGCTTCCTAATCAATGCAATGGTGAGTAGTGGAAATCCTTAATTACATAGTCCCAAATCTAAGGTCAATTATGCCTAACTCTATACATGTCCCGGAGAAGAAATCGAATAATCTCAACACCTCGCACTCACATAGAGTTGCAATGAGCCCTAGGGATTCCAAGTCATAAATCTCTTCCTTATTATAGATCTAACCCTTTGGTCCAGGTGGAAGGTCCCTAACCACAATTGAGCCCTAGATACTAAGATCACCTCAACGTTTCACTCCGTTGCACGCGCAACTATGCCCCAGCGGAAGTTCATCCCTTAGACCATTCACTCTATTATGACTACAAAGAACTCGAGGAACGGAGGTAGAATCTATCACACTAGAGGGGAAAGGGGATGCTCCTGTACCTCTCGACTCACCCTCTCAACCCTCTCCAACCTAGCTTTGTCCAACGCTCGTAGTGTGTCACTCACTCACAAGGTTACCAACAAGAACTCTTAGCCCTAGTGTCACTCTAGGGGAAATGTTCATACAATCAAGCATTCAAGGTTGGAACTCATAATAAGCATCAATTTATTGAAAGCATAATAAAGAGGTTCAAAGAAACAAATACATCCTAGGGTTCACAATACCCAAGTACCCACTAGGGGTTTAGCTCTCCATGGAGCTAAGTACAATCAAAGAAATAGAATGTAAAAGCAATGAATCCATAAAGAAACCCCCTCTATAGTCAGGTCGATGGTCTTGTCGAAAGTCCTCTACTCGTCGTCCAAGGGTTCCCTCGTCCGGTATAAGATACGCCTCGACGAAAGCTCCCCTACCAACCTTCTTCCTAAGGAATGACAATGTCGGAGCCATAGAACCTCTCCAAAACCTTGGCCAATACCCCTCAAAACCCTAGCCGAAGCCTTCTCTCAAGTTGGGGAAAACTTGGAGAAAAGAATCCTAAAATCGGGGTTGATTCGGCTTTAAATAGGGCTGGAATCGGGCGACTACACGGGCGTGGATGCTTCATGCGCCCGTGGGGAATTTCCACACGGGCGTGGATAATTTCCACATGCCCGTGTGGATCCTCTAAACTCCGGTTTTCTCGGGCGGTTGTGAACAGTGTTGCTACAGTACTTCCTACCGTGTTGCTACATTACTCTTCTACAGTATCCAGTTTGAATAGCTTCCCGAATCCAAACTTTCATCTGAGTAATGCAAACGGGCACACATTCACGTCGTGGATCACTTGCATCTTCAATGATAGGCACGTTGGTGAAGTTCTTGTTCTATGTGCATAAGTCGGAATGTTTGAGTGTGACTGCCTTTGTGCCCCTCCAAATGTATGGGCCAACTCGAATACGAGGAGGTTGGCACACACTCTAGCATCTCACATCGACCTATGTCCTCGCGTTTGAACCTTAGCAAAATTTCCTCCAAAATCGGTGCATTGTAATCCACATTGGCTTCTTTCCTTCATACTTGGCCTCACAACCCTACCTGCACGAAAGTAACATAAAAATACACATATTAGTGTAAAAACCTGAGAAAAGTAATGCTCAACATAAGGAATGAACGCTTCGCATTCATATCACACAAGGTGAGCTATCAAAGGATAGGAGTGCCCGTCCATTCTCAACCATACAACCTTTCCCTTCATTAGAGGGATCTTGCGTCGCTGTTCGAGAGTCGAAGCAAGGTTTGAAGAAGATGTTCTAAATCCATATTTGAGTGAGAGAGCGGGTTGACATGTTCGCGGTTGATGAACTGGGATGGAATTTTAGTAGTAGTAGTGGTCTCGTAGTAGGCGCATTAGTAACAGTAGGTACGGCTCGAGTATCATTCTTCATAGCATATCCGGCTTACCTTCGCCTAGTTTTCCTCCCTGTTTCGATGTCCCTCCCGGGTATTATGCAGAGACAAGAGCCCGGGCATTAGAGATAGGGGCCTAAGCGCAAAAGATTTCAATCTCCCAATCAACGATGATCTTGGCAGCACAGTTATAACCAAAAGCTCTTGTTCCGAGTAGCTAGCTCCACCACAAACTAACAACAAAACCTTTTATGAAAGTAAAAGCACAATCTTCATTTTCGTTAGACCACTTTGACTTTTCCCAACCATTACCCCATGATATAATACGTGGATATCTGGTCCGGCTCGATCCAATAAACTCAGGACATCTTTTAGTGGTTCATCCAAAGGTGTGAAATATCAGGTGGATATGTCTTTTTTTCGGCCCTCGGACTTCGGTTGTGTAATTCCTTTTTATCAACAAACTTGATTGATCCAGATTACTTTCTTTCACTCTATCCACAACTACATTTTTGACAAGATCCCCTTGCGTATTTCCCGCAAGTGCACGGGTTTGTCGAAGTAATAATCCCGGGTGAGCGGGTATCGAATCCACAGGGAGTAGGGAGTAAAGACACTTAATTCGATTCTTAGCTATGTGGAATATCAACAATGATAAGTGTGACAATGATTCAATTCTCAACAATTAAAAGCAACAAGTAGGAGAGCAAAAGTAAGGAGGAGGTAAGGCAATCGATAAAGATGGGGTACTCGGATGATGCTTCAGCTATGATAATCAGTTCAAGTACAAGAACTCTCTATTATGCTTCCTAATCAATGCAATGGTGAGTCGTGGAAATCCTAACATATATAGTCCCAAATATAAGGTCAACTATGCCTAACTCTATTCATGTCCTGGAAGAGAGATTAAATAACCTCTCAACCTCGCACTCGAATAAAGTTGCAATGAGCTCTAGGGATTCCAGGTGATAAATCTCTTCCTAATTATATACCTAACCCTTTGGTCCAGGCGGAAGGTCCCTAACTACAATTAAGCCCTAGATACTAAGATCCCCTCAACGCTTCACTCTGTTGCATGCGCAATTAAGCCCCAGCGGAGATTCATCCATTAGACCATTCACTCTATTATGGCCGCAAAGAACTCGATGAACGGAGGTAGAATCTATCACGTCGGAGGGGAAAGGGGGCGCTCCTATACCTCTCGACTCACCCTCTTAACCGTCTCCAACCTAGCTTTGTCTAACGCTCGTGGTGTGTCACTCACTCACAAGGTTACCAACAAGAACTCTCAACCCTAGTGTCACTCTAGGGGAAATGTTCATACAATCAAGCATTCAAGGTTGGAACTCACAATAAACATCAATTTATTGAAAGCAATATAAAGAAGTTCAATGAAACGAATACATCCTAGGGTTCACAATCACCCAAGTACCCACTAGGGGTTTAGCTCTCCATGGAGCTAAGTACAATCAAAGAAATCAAATGTAAAAGCAATGAATCCATAAAGAAACCTCCTTGATGGTCGTGTCGATGGTCTTGTGGAGAGTCCTCTACTCGTCGCAAGGGATCCTTTGTCCGGCCTAGGATACACCTCGCCGGATCGATGCCGATGAAAACTCTCCCAATAACCTTCTTCCAAATGACGCGTGATATCAGAGACATAGAACCTCTCCAAAACCCTAGCTAATACCCCTCAAAACCCTAGCCGAAGCCCTCTCTCAAGTTGGGGAAAAGATGGAGAAAAGAATCCCAAAATCGGGGCTGAATCAGCTTTAAATAGGGATGGAATCGGGCGAATCCACAGGCGTGTACGGTACACGCACCCGTGCAGAATTTCCACAAGGCCATGGATAATTTCCACACACCCGTGTGGATTCTCTGTTTCTCTGATTTCTCGGCCGGATGTGAACAGTGCTGCTACAGTACATGCTACATTGTTTTTACATTGCTCTGCTATAGTCTTCTGCCTGAATAACTTCCCAATTCCATATTTTCATTGGGGTAACGCAAACTGGCAAACGTTTATGTCGTGAATCACTTGCTTCTTCAATGATATACATGTTTGTAGAGCTCTCGTTCTTATGTGCATAAATCGGAATGCTCGAGTGTGACTACCATTGTGCCCCTCCAAATGGATGTGCTCACTCGAATGCTAGGAGGTTGGCACACACTCTAGCATCTCACACCTGACCTATGTCTTCGCGTTTGAACCTTAGTGAGATTTCCTCCAAAATAGATGAATTATGATCCACATTGGCCTATTTCCTTCATACTCGGCCTCACAACCCTACCTGCATAAAAGTAACATAAAAACACACATATTAGTGTAAAAACCTGAGAAAAGTAATGCTCAATATAAGGAATGAACACTTCACATTCATATCGCACAAGCACTTATCAAACTCCCCCACACTTAAGCTTTTGCTTGTCCTCAAGCAAACATTAAAACATTATGTGCATTAATGAAGAAAATATTGAAAGCGCTTGGCCTTAGGTTCACCGAGGCATACAAAGAAAGTATTCTACAAGTAAGGAAAATTTCAACACTAAATACGAAAAATCAATGCTCTAGTTAAAAACTTGAATAAAAAAGGACAACAAACCCGAATTTCATGTATGTGTGTGAACTCACTCAAAACAACCCAAAATATACTCCTCAAAGTTCTAAGTACAAGGGACTTATTTATCTGCAAAAGTGACAAAAATTTTAAAAGATGGTAGTAGCTTCACACATCCTCTAAGGTAGCCCTTTCCAAAGCGGCCGCTAAGGTGGCTTTCACACTTTCGAGGTGGTAGCTCTTTCTACCCGAGTGGTAGCTTTCACTCATCCTATGAGATAGCTCTTTCTCTCATTAGGGCATAACTAGTATCCGACTTCTGAGAGTAGCTTCATACTTCATAGGTGGTAGCTCTTTCCACTCAACAAATACAAATAAACAATAAAACTATTTTGCTCCTTCTTTTCAATTTTTTTTTTTGAATTTAGCAAAAGAAGTAAACCTAACTAGTCCCTTTAACATCGAACTATAGTTTCCAATAGAGTTCAGAGAGTGAGTAGTGCACTAAGTGTAAATCGGGCAAAAATTCCTAAACATTCAAGCAAGAACTAGAGCATGAAAACAGTCAATGTTAACAATTCTCCTAGACTTAAGAATACAATCATTGCAACTAAGGTGAACTGCCATTGGCTATGTGAGCATATATCAATCAAAAACAATAGAAAAGATGTGCGCATTATGAAACTCCCCCCTATACTTAAATTATATATTGTCCTCAATGTACACATGCAAGCTCACTCAGAATATATCATTCAAAAATAGATGTGGGAGAAGCAATCAAAACAATACTCCCCTGACTCCTAGTGATGCATTTGATGAAGCTAATTCATTGGGAGTAGTGTTCCAACGGGTTGTGAAGCTCACACGGCGAAGTGCCGAAGCACCTTGGCCGTGCCCATGACTAAGTCTCAATTCTCAATATGATAAGACCATCTGCACGCATACACGAGGGGGTTCAGTGAAGCTCAAGAAAAATAAAAATAACTCCAGGGTATAAAAGATAAAGCAATGAATACAACTCGGTAAATGCAACATAACATAAACTCAAAAGGAAAAATCCTTTCTGAGTGAACATGTCTAAAAACAAGAAAATAGAATAAAGTAAAATGCACGAAAGTAAAAGAAAAGTCAAGTGTCGGAGTCGCTCTCGAGCTCATGTGCTTCTGCTGCTGCTGAAGTGGAATATAGTGGGTCCTCCGTTGCTGGGGTGGAGGATGGAGGTGCTGGAGGAACTGACGGGGCCTGAAGGGTCCTCGGTTGCAGGACAAATGATGAAGCAATGTCTCGCTCTAGGATCTACTGTAATATGTCGAAATGTGCTATGAACTCTGTATACTGAGTGGCCTGCATAGCCCGAATCTCGGCAACCTCAGCTCGGACCACTACTATAGCATTCTCGAGCCTCTCAAAGCGATCATTGGCTCGAGATGGTGAAAACATACGCACTTGGGTGGTTCCTCAGCTGCTGGAGGTGCCTCGGTCTTCATCGATGCTGGCTGAGGCTCGAGGGCAGGCTGAGATGCTCTGGCTTCATCACCCTCATCCTCAGCTATCTCTGGGGCTGGTAGGACTAAAGCAAAGACCCCTGTCCGAACCCTGCGGACCACGCCCATCAACCGTATAGTCTCTAAACTCAGGAGAGTGGGTACACTCATCTTCTCAGCCCCGTGAATCGAATCCAAGAGACCCATGCCCAGCACTAATCTCGTAATGTAGGGGCCCAAGAAGATCGCTCCCAGTCTAGCATAGTATCCCTGGTGCTTGATTTACTCTGCCAGAATGTGCCCTAAATGAATCGATATGCGCTCTACCATCGAGTACAAGTACAACAGCTCCTGATGGCTCAAAACACCGATCTTTGCCACCGCTGACCATTCACCCGACCTACTCATGATGGCGTCCAAATATACGCATGCAGGTCGGGAAAAGGCACATGGCCTTGGACATCCACGGCTCGTCTCGACCTTGACCACATAGTACTCTGTAAAGCTCTCTGCAGGGGTTAAGGTTCCGGGGATAATCGAGTGAAACAGCTGTGCATACTCCTCTGTATCCGTGAATGACTCCTCGTACAAGCCAAGTAGGACGGAAAACTACGTAATGCTCAAGCTATGGTGGCGTCCAAATACTCTGAACTGAATGGTGTCCAAACTGTTGAAGCTAGAATACGCTCTATCAAACTTGAACGAGGATAGCACCTCCAGTTCAAACTCTCGGATGGCTGGCTCTCTAATCGTCAGCAACTGTCGCCAACCACCTTCTGAAACTAGATCCTTGATCTCATCGGCAAACTCATCTCCCTGCTGAAGCTCCCGCAATATAGTCATGTCTAGAAATCGAGTATGTCCGAAACGGAGTCTCGACAAGTGCTCATAATGGACCTGATGTTCGGGAATCGCAAATCGCATACCCTTGGGCTCAGGGGATGACGCACGTGGCCTTTTATCAGCTTGCTTCTTTGACCTAGGTGCCATGATCTGCAAAATTTAAACGAAATTGATCAAACAAGTTGGTAAAAACAATGCTGCAGAACCGCACGGTCACGCATCAACAATCCAAAAATACAACTTAATAATACCTTTAACTTCGTTCTAAACATAAATTATTGTTCCAATTGAAGAAACGAAGCATTATTAACCAAATTAATCGATAGAAACTATGAATTGATGAAGAAGATGATGAAAAAGGATTTACCGACGAGGATGAGTGAGAAAATGAAGAGCCGGCCGGAAAACTTCGCTAAAATCCTACCAAACTGACGCTATGGACTCGGAGAGTACTATGAGAGTGTTTTCAAGCGAAAAGGAGTCGTGAAGAGGGAAAGGAATCATCCTCTTTTAAACAGAACTCGCGACTTTTGGCGTTCTGTGCATCCACACGGGAGTGCGGAAATTACACACGCCCGTGCGCCCGGACCCACGAGGCGGGGCCTTGCGCCCCGTGTCTTCCACGGACATCGGAGAAAAAAATATCAAGTCTTACACACGCCCGTGCGTAAATTCTCCACGGGCGTGGACATTTACATGCTCAACTCACAGGGGCAGCCGCACGCCCCTGTGTTTTCTCAGGATGGAGGGAACACCATGCCGAGGTTCGCACGGGCGTGCGGAAATTACCCACACCCGTGTGTGGTTCACAAGGTCACCCACAGGGGCGAGTCCACGCCCCTGTGTGCTCACGGGAAAATCTGCCCAACTCTGCATGAGCTTACACGCCCGTGCGGAAATTACCCACGGGCGTGTGCCAGTTGCATGGTCATTCACATGGGCAGCCGCATGCCCTTGTGCCTTCTCTAGATGAGCTCGCAGTATACACCCATGGGCGTGTGGAAATTCCACACGCCCGTGTGTTTTCTCTGGATAACTTCCAAAACCTGCAGGCTCTGCAGAACTATTCTAAACATGTTTACACTCTTAGAGCCTGCTATATTATGCAAAATTTACCAGATAAAAACACAAAATAGAACTCAAATGACCAAACTTCGCCAACTCTCAACAAAACACACAATGAATACTTTTAAAAATCCCACAACAAAATCGCAGCACAAGCACTTAAAAAAATTGAAACACCAACACTTAACAGTTTATTCATGAAAACAAACAAAACTAAAAGGTGCGAGAACAATAAACACTTGGGTTGCCTCCCAAGAAGCGCTCGTTTAATGTCACTAAGCTTGACGTATCTTTCTTACCTCACGGGGGTTCATAAATGAAGGTTGCCCTCTTACCCATGGCTTGAAAGCATGATGAGCAAAATCTCTTGAGGGTAGTGGATGTACTCTCGGGCTTCGGACCACCTAGCAATGGTTCGTCCGACTTCCTTGGCTCATGTACGTCTCCAACAATCTTGGAGCATTTTCGGTGGAGTCTCTGAGACATCTTCATTTTTCGGAGCACCGTCTTCAAGATCCCTTGGGTAGATGTTTCTTCTCCAGTCGAACCAAGCATCATTACTTCTTCATTGCTCTCCTCTTGGTCGAATAAACATTCATATGGATCTGGGTTGAACATTTCCTGCACATATTCATCAACAAGCTCATCAGTAGTGTCTAGAAAGTATACAGTGTCATCAAAATCAAGAGAATGCCGCATGGCTTCAGCAAGGCGGTATGTGAGCTTGTCATCTCCAACTCTCAATGTGAGCTCTCTACCATCCATGTCAAGCAATGCTTTGGAAGTCCGCAAGAATGGTCTCCCAAGTATCAAAGGTACATCCGCATCCTCATCGACATCTAGCACTACAAAGTCAACTGAAAAAATGTACTTGTCCACCTTGACAAGCACGTCTTCAATGATGCCTCTCGGATGTCGTACCATTCAGTCCGCCAATTGTAAAGTCATCCGAGTAGGCCTAGGTTCTCCTAAGCCTAGGTTTTGGAAGAAAGTATATGGCATGACTTTGATACTTGCCCCTGAATTCGCCAATCCCATTTACTCACCTAAGTTACCGATGTTACACGGAATGATGAAGCTTCCCTGGTCTTTCTTCTTGTTCGGCATGTTCTTTTGCAACACCGCCGAGCATGAAGCACTCTACTCCAATTTCCTCTTGTTGGTCAATAGGTCCTTTACGAACTTCGCATACTTAGGTATTTGAGCCAATGCCTCTACAAAAGGAATATTGATGTGGAGTTGCTTGAATAGACTCAGGAGGGGGTGTCACCTCTTTCTCTTTGTTTACTCCCTTCTCAACCTATACAACCTCGGGTGCGTGTTCTTTCGGCTTTTCACTCGGAAGCCTCCCTTCAACCTCACGACCACTTCTCAAAGTGAACGCCTTCACATGTTATCTAGGATTGGTTTCCGTGTTACTTGGTAAACTTCCATGTGGCCTTTCGAAGAGAGACTTCGCAATTTGCCCCACTTGATTTTCAAGGTTGTGCAAGGAGGCGGTGCTATTGCGAAGTGTAGCCTCAACTGATTCAAACCTTGTGTTTGCCGATTGAACAAATCTAGCCAAGTGCTTCTCCAAATCCGTCATTCGGGTTTCCAAGCCTGAAATTCTGTTTGCCACTTGAGGGGCTTATTGTTGTTGTTAGAAACCCGATGGCCCCATGGTCTTCTGTGGTCCTCGATTGCTCCATGAAAAATTGGTATGATTCTTCCAACCTGAATTATAAGTGTTGCTGTACGAGTTCCCTTGAGGTCTCATGCCATTACCTACAAATTCAACGTTCTCAACTGAAGAAACATCACCAATGACGATTGGGCAATCGGAGGGAGCATGTCCTCCATCACAACCGGTGTAATTGGTCACGGCCGCAACTCTATTCGAAGCTATAAGATCTAGCTTCTTACTCAAACTCTCCACTTGGGCCGCCAATGAAGTTACCGCACCAATTTTATGGAGACCGGCCATCTTTTTCTTCTCCCTATCGTACCACTGGTAGCTTTTTAACCTCATTTCCTCAATCAATTGGCGAGCCTCATCGGGGGTCTTGCTACCTAAGGTACCTCCTGCTGCCACATCCAACAGTTGCCTTGTACTCGGGTTCAAACCATTGTAGAAGGTTTGAACAATCATCCACTCCGGGAATCTGTGTTGCGGACACTTTCACAGGAGTTCCTTGAACCTTTCCCATGTCTCAAATAGAGACTCCAATTCCAACTGCACAAAGGATGAGATCTAATTCCTAAGCTTTGTTGATTTTCCGGGAGGGAAATAACGGGCCAGAAAAGATTCTACCATCTCCTTCCATGTAGTGATTATTGTTCTAGGTAATGAGTGTAGCCACTGCTTTGCTCTCCCCTTTAAGGAAAATGGGAAGGCTCTCAATTTGATGGCATCATCCGTCACACCATTTATCTTCATCATGTCGCACACCTCGAGGAAGCCCTCTATGTGAATGTTTGGGTCCTCATCGGCCAAACCGTTGAATTGTGCGGACTGCTGCAGCATATGGATGAATGCTAGCTTTAGCTCGAAGTTCTGAGCTGTAATTGGGGGATGCACAATACTCGATTGTGTCCCCAACACTGAAGGTCTGGCATAATCGGATAGTGTTCGTTGTTGCTCATTTTATTCTGCCATGTTTTCAAATCCTTCTACTTCCAAATTAGCTGGATTATGCTGTTCTTGCACAGGTTCTTTCCCTTTTCTTCTAAGTGTACGTTCAAGCTCAGGGTTTCCTTCAATCAATATTGATGGATTCCCTCGGGTCATAACCTAGAGCTGCACCAAAAAGAAAGAAAAAGACAATCAGAATGATGATAGAATAAGAAGATATGAATTAGAATGTGTGGTGAAATAGCTAAGAAAACAAAGTGCAAAGTTTCTCTAAACGCCTAGCTCCCCAGCAACGGCGCCAAAAACTTGACAAGATCCCCTTGCGTATATCCCGCAAGAGCACAGGTTTATCGAAGTAATAATCCCGGGTGAGCGGGGATCGAATCCACAGGGAGTAGGGAGTAAAGACACTTAATTCGATTCTTAGCTATGTGGAATATCAACAATGATAAGTGTGACAATGATTCAATTCTTAAAAATTAAAAGCAACAAGTAAGAGAGCAAAAGTAAAGAGGAGGTAAGGCAATCGATAAAGATGGGGTACTCGGATGATGCTTCACCTAGGATAATCGCTTCAAGTGCAAGAACTCTCTATTATGCTTCCTAATCAATGCAATGGTGAGTCGTGGAAATCCTTACATACATAGTCCCAAATCTAAGGTCAACTATGCCTAACTCTATTCATGTCCGGGAGGAGAGATTACATAACCTCTCAAGCTCGCACTCGTATAAAGTTGCAATGAGCTCTAGGGATTTCAGGTGATAAATCTCTTCCTAATTATAGACCTAACCCTTTGGTCCAGGCGGAAGGTCCCCTAACCACAATTAAGCCCTAGATACTAAGATCCCTCAGCGCTTCACTCCGTTGCACGCGTAACTAAGCCCCCAGCGAGATTCATCCCTTAGACCATTCACTCTATTATGGCCGCAAAGAACTCGAGGAACGGAGGTAGAATCTATCACGTCCCGAGGGAAAGGGGACGCTCCCGTGCCTCCGGACTCACCCTCTCAACCCTCTCCAACCTAGCTTTTGTCTAGCAGCTCGTGGTGTGTCACTCACTCAAAAGGTTACCAACAAGAACTCTCAACCCTAGTGTCACTCTAGGGTGAAATGTTCATACAATCAAGCATTCAAGGTTGGAACTCACAATAAACATCAATTTATTGAAAGCATAATAAAGAAGTTCAATTAAACGAATACATCCTAGTGTTAACAATCATCCAAGCACCCACTACGGGTTTAGCTCTCCATGGAGCTAAGTACAATCAAAGAAATCGAATGTAAAAGCAATAAATCCATAAAGAAACCCCCTCGATGGTCGTATTGATGGTCTTATGGAGAGTCCTCTACTCGTCGCAAGGGATCCTTTGTCTGGCCTAGGATACACCTCGCCCGATCGATGCCGACGAAAGCTCTCACAATAACCTTCTTCCAAACGACGCGTGATGTCACAGCTGTAGAACCTCTCTAAAATCCTAGCCAGTACCCCTCAAAACCCTAGCCGAAGCCCTCTCTCAAGTTTGGGAAAAGATGGAGAAAAGAATCCTAAAATCGGGGCTGAATCGACTTTTAAATAGAGGGTGGAATCGAGGCGACTCCATGGGCGTGAGGCGGTACACACGCCCGTCGTGGGAATTTCCCACTACGGCCATGGATAATTTCCACACACCCGTGTGGATTCTCTGTTTCTCGTATTTCTCGACCGGCTGTGAACAGTGCTGCTACAGTACATGCTACATTGTTGCAACATTACTCTACTACAGTCTTCGGCCTGAATAACTTCCGAATTCCATATTTTCATCGGGGTAACGCAAACGGGCACACGTTTACATCGTGAATCACTTGCTTCTTCAATGATATACATGTTGGTGGAGCTCTCGTTCTTATGTGCATAAATCGGAATGCTCGAGTGTGACTGCCTTTGTGCCCCTCCAAATTGATGTGCTCACTCGAATGCTAGGAGCTTGGCAGACACTCTAGCATCTCACACCTGACCTATGTCTTCGCGTTTGAACTTTAGCGAGATTTCCTCCAAAATAGGTGCATTATGATCCACATTGGCCTATTTCCTTCATACTCGGCCTCACAACCCTACCTGTATAAAAGTAACATAAAAACACACATATTATTGTAAAAACCTGAGAAAAGTAATGCTCAACATAAGGAATGAACACTTCGCATTCATATCGCACAAGCACTTATCAATTTTCATTTTTGTTAAAGCCTTTAAGTCCATATTCACTTGGTTTATTTTTGACTCGATTTTCTCATTTCCATTGTCGAAGAGCTTTCTATCACCTTTCCCAAGCCTCTAACTTTACAACAACTACACTACCCAACCAGCCAAGCTGATAAAAGGTCAAATTTTGCAGGGATACAGGCACAAAATGCCGATCAAAGATGTTAAAGGAAGCCTAATCAAAGCAGGCAAACAAGAAGATCTGACTGAGTTGATGATGGACCGGATCTCAAAAGGCGAGAGGCTTTCATAAAGACGTATGAGAAAGGGATGGTCGAGAGAGGCTTATTGCATGATCCACCCGGTAAGCTAATAAATGCTGCATAAGAGAGTAGGAGGCCAGCTCTTGTACCGGAAAAAGGTGCACACCCATGACGGAACATATGTTAAGGCCTTTGATGGGTAAAGAGAGAAGTCAATGGACAACTTCAAAATCCTTTGATTTGTTTGTACCATTTTGTCATCGATCACTGTTGGATCGGTTGGTGAGTCACAAAAAAGCATCGAAAAAGGTCCAACATATCTTTTTATATGATCATCGATCTCATTGTAGCTGACTGATCAGAACATCAAGATGACAGGATTCGAACCTATAGCCCTCTGTACCCAAAACAGATGTGCTGACCACACTGCGGTACACCTCGTCTTCCCCCAAGAACATATAGATCCACCCGATCTATAAACACTCAAACCGAACACACCCACCATTCTTTGGGTACAGGGACGTGAGAACCACCTCTTTTTGGAAATCTGCCGATCAACTTCTTTCACTTGAATTTCCTCCTTCATCCGGCTCGCTCTCGGCTATGTGTCCTTTGGACCAAAAGCCCGCTCAGAAGTGGATTTGAACCACTGACACAAGGATTTTCAGTCCTTTGCTCTAACCTGTTGAGCTACTTGAACCACTTTCATCATCGAAGCATGAATTAAGCATATGTTTCTTATCCGAAATCTCCTACTCGAATTGGGCTTTGTGATACAAGCTGAGCAACTCAGTAGTCTGTGCTACTGAGCCTTCAGCTTTTCTTATATATGATACCATTTCTTGCAGTTCTGGTAGTCTCTTTCTTCGGTAAGGTAGTCTAGTCTGTCTACCCGCTAGTGTAGTCAAGCAAGTCGGTAAGCCACTTAAGGTTAGTCAAGTAAGTCAGCCATTCTCTTCGCTTTGGTAAGTGAGGTAGTCTTTACTGTTAGTCCGGTAAGTGGTACGCAATCGATCTTTTCTTCTTCTTCAAAGACATACCGCTCTTGAGATCAGTTCCATTCTTGCTCCGGATTAGTCATGAGGGTCAACACACCCTTACATAAGAAAGAGATCCAGTAGTCTCAGAGGACTAATACCAAAAAATTTGGTGACATCAATCCAATTCTCATATCAAAAAGAAACCGAATCCAAACAAATAAGTAGCATGAGCTTTAGCGTATCAACACTATGGAAGGAAAAATATATAAACAACCGAGCTGACCCAACGATCGTAGGTACAAAAGCCGAAGGGAGCTAAGGGGCGAGCGAAGGTACCAAGACCGCAGCGAGCCAACTGACCTAACTGAGATGCCAGAACGGAGCTCCAAGAACATAGTTGCCAAAGCTGACCTAGTTATGCCATCCATAAGTAAAGGCACAAGCTGATGAAAAGAAAAGGTAGAAGCCTAAAACAAAAGTTCCATGTAGCCGTGTCGAAAGCCAAAGCCTTCGTTTACAGCCTCAGAAGCGACTAGAAAAAAGACAAGCCAACTCGAGCTAGTAATAAGCCAGTTTCAAAGGAATCTGCCTATCGATCCGGCTAAGATGATGCCTGCTACTACTGTTGCTACTGCAATCTTCCGGAGCAGCAAGATAAATAAGAAGAGCCCGGTGAAAAAAGACAGAAGAAGAAGATAAGATATATAATTATCTCTTTTTTTTCTTATATTAATAAGGATTCTTCATCGAAACACAAATCAACAACAAAGAGGACCTTCCTTTGCCCCGATAGTGAGCGTTGCTAGATCTTAATCAACTGAATATGGGACTGGGATATGCTCTTGTTCCTGATAGATATGCTGGGTGAGATAGTTAAAAAAGGGAAACTAGAGCCATCAGTCAACCATTGCTACCTGTGCTGGTTTGTTCGTATGGATATGATGGATCTCCCAACTCGGCAGGAACTTGCCTCTGCAACTTACATCTATGCTACCTTAGGGTACAAATCTCTGGATCTAGGCGAGGTGATGGCGGGGAACTCCAACAGGTTTTGGCTTTATACCTCGCCCGCACAATCATGTGATGAAGCCATCTTAACCTTAACACGCACTACCCGACACACACAAAACAAAGAATTGTGATTTACTGCGCTTACAACTCAAAGATTCTTTGTAGTCTTTTCAGGCACACTCATGGAGTTTGCTTGAAGTCACCGCGAGCTCTACGTTTAAAGCTTCAACACAGTCACTCTTTACCTGTAGTGAGTTCCATACTTTGATCTGTTTGGCATCTCTATTGTCGACTCTGGCTCAGTGCTGAAGTTGGACATGAATCCAAGCAGTTATATTGAATCAATTATCACAGTCGAAGTAGTTGGACTTTTCTAAATCCCTAATAAGAGGTTCATAGTCAATGTTCTAGACGCAAAGCTCACTAGCAAAAGCCCTTGTTGATACTGACTGAGACGGAGGAGCAACAATGCAAGACATAGTGTTGATCTTGTTCCATAGCCTCCATCCCTTCATGTTCTTCCTACGTAAGATAAGGAAGAAAGAAAGGTGAGCTAAATCTCTTGTTTAGCCGAAGGAGGGAGGTATGGACTGGACCTATACCATGGAAGAGTTCAGTGAACCTGAGTGTCATCTAAGATCAATCAACCAGAGCGCTCCAGCCTTTGAGAGGTTGAGATTGGCCTAACTTATCTATCTTTCTAAGTGCAACCTATGCAAAGTGGCGCTTGGACTTATGTTATGTTACGAGTGCAAAAGGATAACTTTCTTTCTTTATGTCATTGTGACATCTTTCATCTTCCAACTCAAGGTAGTAGGGCTTAGAACTCTGGATCACGTAGCATCATCTCTGACTTGATTTTATCTCCTTATAATGAGACATAGAACCGAAACATAGAGCTTTCGAAAAGATAGGCATGTCTCGAGTTCACATCATCTCCAAGTTTGATAGTCTTAAAATAGGCCGCCTACCAAATCGTCAAGCCTATCTCTTGATGCCGATACGAAAGAAAAGTTAAGGTAAATCCTAGTTTTTTTTACCTTACCATAGTCTCGTAGCAAAAACTACTATTTGATCCTGCCTAGATCTCGTAGACGGTCAGAGTGCTTGACCTATAGACCACCGACCTGACCATATACCTAGTTTTCTCACTACACTCGTTAAAGAAAGCCTTTTGTGATCGCCACACTTTGATTAGTGATAGGCCCCTAATGATGATCACGTTCAAAACAGCTTGAGGTCTACCACGTTGGGAATGCAGCCGGTCACACCCAACGGTCTTCAAATGTGACAGGTCCTGTAAAAAAGATTTGGATCAGTGGCCTGCGTAGTAAAATCTGCCCTAAATATTTCAAAAGAAATGATCCCTCGCAAATCTCCAGCCTTAAAAGTAGTTCTCTCCCTCATCTCCATCATTAAAAAAAATTGTCGGAAACTCTAGCTCAAACTTCCCCAACTCCCCCTTCCTATCAAAACTGGGTCGAGAAGCCCGACGAGTAGCTGGAATTCCCATCCATTGCCATCTACGCCAGCAACTAACGATGAAGAGCTCTTTCTCATCGATTGATTCTACGCGAGGTAGGGGAAGATTCCTTTCTTGTCCCATTCACTGATTCATCTTTGAATCTTGCATCCCATTGCTTACCCGAACTTTGAAGCCAGCAGGAATGGGATGGTAAGAATGTCGTATTGCTCTTACTCCTCCATCATCGCACCAGTGGGAGGAATAAGGGTGACAGAACCTAAAATAAATATGGAGATGAGGTGAGTAACTTCTTCCTGTTGTGGGTGCTTAATCAGTTGGGTAGCTGGAATCGACATTTCGTTATTGAGTCAACCCGACCGAAATCGTCAGAGTCCACCAGTTGAGCCTCAGGTTGGGTAGTATAATCCAAACCAGGACCGAGCTTAAAAGGTCCTTAACAAGTGGGAAACCCGGGGACCATTAACGAAGAAGAAGAGGGCGATCGTTAAAGTAACAATCGCATGCGTCCCAAAATTTGAAGGTCATAAAGAGAAAACTTTTCCAAAGAGCCTACTGGTTTACAACTTTTTTCCACAGACAGAGGCTTTTTCATGAACATAGTATGGGCGTTTGCCCAAGAAGTACCTAATTAGTTTTTGAATAGATGAATATCACTCGTCATCCGTCATATGGAATGGCGGGTCCTGAGAATAGAATTAGAGCAAACACTCTATTGCTATCGCTCTCGATCGGGAAGCGGTTGAGCGGGATGAGCCGCCTCTGAGCTATCTCCTGGTTCAACCAACCGTCCGTCCTGTTACCTCTGTCCCTCTATCATTCTCCTCTACTTACTCTTTCTATTTATCTAATCTTACTGGAGTTGGAGTAGCAAGAAACTGGCCCCTTTAACTGGCACAACACAATCAATAGGAAAGAAAATAGGCATAAAAGGAAAGAGCCAAGCTAGAAAGCAAAGACAGCTATACTACTACAGCCACAACGCTCGAAGCCACCGCCATACAAAGCATACAGAAAGCTAGATAGCTACTAGAGCTAGAAGTCAGATGGGGATACTCAACTTTCTTTTGGTCTTTCTGTCAAAGAACGTCTCGCTCCTATTTCATCAAGTATCACCGTAAAGCACTCACTTCTAGACTTGTAAGGCCCCTCCGGTCTGAACTTCCCGAGTGGACCGGGGAAGAAGTTCTTTAGTTTAGGTCTCCTTCCTAGAATCGGTGTTCTAACACCTTCTTCTCGTAGAATCTGGAAATCCGGCATTGATATGCTTGGGCTTGATGTACTACTTTCAATCTCCTCTCGTCTAGTAGCTCTAGTTTGGCTAGACGCTCTTTGCTCTCATTCCTTTCATTTTTATTCTCGAACTTCTTCTTTCTTTCCACAAGCTTTCCTACTGACGTAACTAAATTGGCTAGCAAAATCATGACTGAGCTTGGCTTGTCTAGGAGTCGAAAACGAGGATCCCTCTTTTTCTGCTCTGGTGGAAGTCTTTCTGATGTCTAACGTACATCCCGTATTTTAACCCTCCCCAGTCTCGACTGAGTCTACTCCTGTTTACATTTCTCTTGTAGGAGACATGAAGATGAATTAGACAGCAGACGATTGGGTCGGTCGGTCCATTTCCTCTTATTGAGGGATCGGATCAGCAAGAATATTCAGTATATTTTCTTTATATATTATTACAGGGCAAGATGAGGATTTCTCTAATGACAATGTAGGAGATGAAGATCAATGTGATGTGCTTATCGAGAACAAGCCTTTACTAGATGTGGCAGTAGAAGGAGAGAGTGGAAGCTTATCTTCGACTATTGGGAGAGAAGTGTTTTTTCTTTTTTGGTCTTTGTCCTGGTCTATGCTCTCGAAGTTATCGTTAGTGGCTTTCTCTGGTATGAATCAATCCATGTGAGTAGTGCTTCCAAGCGGTCTTCTAGATAGAGTTCCTTCCTGAATTTAATCTCTCAGATCTAGGTTTCGGCTTGAAGCTTGGAAGGGCAGGAAGATCGGAGAGCTCCAACCAAAGAGTAAAGGAGGAGTCTAAACTTGACTTAAAGAATTTCGAGTCTGATTGGATAAGAGGATTAATTCACTAGAACTACAACTAAACCGCATTTTCTTTTTTTTTTTCCTAATTCGACCAGGAGCCTATGAGAATGCTGAACTCTTCCTTGCGTTTTTTTTTCCAGGCGGCCTCGAAGAGGGCGGCTTTGCTCATGCAGGAAGGGCGGGAGAGGGGAAGAGCGGAGTTCCAACCTCCGTGCCTAGCTGTAACCTAAGCACTGGTTTTATCCCGGCCAAAAAAAGCCGGGGAACCCTAGTGGGAAGTGGGAAAGAAAGATCATGAGAAAAAGCGAGGTAGAGGAATTGTTCGACTCATCAGGCTCATGACCTGAAGACTACAGGTTCGAATCCTGTCCCCGCCTAATCACATCAGATGCTGGGGGAGGTTCGTTCTATCTGATCTTGAATTACTCTGGGCTCCAGCAATGTCTTCCGAGCTCAGTCACTCCTCGAAAGCTAACATGGTCTCTTGATCATAGTCCGACCTGCTTTTGCCTGTATGTTTCTAACCTGCTCCCAGCCGGAATTCATCTAAAGTCTTCTGCCTGAGGCTTGCGAAAGGTGGCTTAGTCATGCAAAATTCCTTGTCTCAGGGGACATAGTCATTGGTTGCTATAGAGGGTGAGGGTATATCTGTATCCCTACCTTTATAGCAGCTATATTCCGTAATATGCTATTTTTTTTCTGTGCTGCTTGGTACACCTCGGGGATGAACGGGTCACACTCTCTTAATCTCTCAGTATAGTCAAGCGTTGTGTCTGAATGTCATTAAGAGGCTCTCATAGCTTGATCTGTAAAAAGAACCCGCGCAATATCTTTTGTCCGCAGGTCGACTCATTGCTTCCTTTTCTTTCAATAGGAAGACGTCTGCCCGCTTAGCCAATAGACTCTCTTGCCGATTCAGCAAGTGCTTGTCCTCAAGCAAACATTAAAACATTCTATGCATCAATGAAGAAAATATTGAAAGTGCTTGGCCTTAGGTTCACCAAAGTATACAAAGATAGCATTCTACAAGTAAGGAAAAATTTCAACACTAAATACGAAAAAAATCAATGCTCTTGCTAAAAATTTGAATCAAAAAGGATAACAAACCCGAATTTCGTGTAAGTGTGTGAACTCACTCAAAACACCCGAAGTTATACTCCTCAAAGTTCTAAGTGCAAGGGACTTATTTATCTACACAAGTGATAAAAATTTTAAAAGACGGTAGTAGATTCACACATCCTCTAAGGTAGCCCTTTCCAAAGCAGCTGCTAAGGTGGCTTTCTCACTTTCGAGGTGGTAGCTCTTTCTACTCGGGTGATAGCTTTCACTCATCCTATGAGATAGCTCTTTCTCTCATTAGGGCATAACTAGTATCCGACTTGTGAGAGTAGCTTCATACTTCATAGGTGGTAGCTCTTTCCACTCAACAAATACAAATAAACAAAAAAACTATTTTGTTCCTTCTTTTCATTTTTCCATTTTTTTTTTCCAAAAGAAGTAAACCTAACTAGTCCCTTTAACATCAAACATGAGTTTCCAATAGAGTTCAAAGAGTGAGTAGTGCACTAAGTGTAAATTGGGCAAAAATTCCTAAACATTCAAGCAAGAACTAGAGCATGAAAACATTCAATGTTAACAATTCTCCTAGACTTAAGAATACAATCATTGCAACTAAGGTGAACTGCCATTGGCTGAGCATATATCAATCAAAAACAATAGAAAAGATGTGCGCATTATGAAACTCCCCCCCACACTTAAGTTGTACATTGTCCTCAATGCACACATGCAAGCTCACTCAAAATATATCATTCAAAAATAGATGTGGGAGAAGCAATCAAAATAATACTCCCCTAACTCCTAGTATTGCATTTGATGAAGCTAATTCATTGGGAGTAGTGTTCCAACGGGTTGTGAAGCTCGCACGGCCAAGTGCCAAAGTACCTTGGCCGTGCCCATGACTAAGTCTCAATTTCCAAGAAGACAAGACCATCTGCATGCATACACGAGGGGGTTCAGTGAAGCTCAATAAAAACAAAAACAACTTGAGTATACAAAAGATAGAGCAATGAATACAACTCGAGACAACAAAATGAAAAATAAACTCGGAAGGAAAAATACTTTTCTCGAGTATACAAATCCAAAAATAAAATGCAGTAAAAATAAAATGCAAAAAGATAAGAACAAAGAAGGTAAAGACGCTCAAGTGTCGTGTGTCAATAGCTAGTACATCCGCTTTTTCGTTGTCTGGGTGAAGGTGACGCTGGTGTCTGCAAAAATAAATGAAGATTGGCAAAGAAAAAGAGAAAGAGAAGCTTACCGACAAAAATGAGAATGAAAGACTAGAAAACGGCCGGAAAACTCAATTAACAACCTTCTAAAACGACGGTGAGAGGTCAGGAGAAAGCAAGGATATGTTCTCAAAATGTATGAGGGTAAAAAGATGAAGAAATCCAAAAAGATTTTAAAGAAAACCTGCTGTTCTAGCATATCTGTAAATCCACATGGGCGTGTGGAAATTACCCAAGCCCGTGTGCCCGACCCACAGGGGCAGACGCACGCTCCTGCGGACTCTCCATGTAACTGAGAAAATTTCTCTAAGACCCACTCCCGTGCGAAAATTCCACACGGGCGTGGACATTCACAGGCCCAACTCACAGGGGCAAACGCACGCCCCTGTGTCTTCTCGGGATTGAGAGATCCTCTGCAAAGATTCGCACGGGTGTGTGAAAATTACCCACGCTAGTGTGTGGTTCACAAGGTCGCCCACAGGGGCGAGTCTACGCCCTTGTGTGCTCTCAGGATAAATTGCCCAACTCTGCAGAAATTCACACGCCCGTGCGGAAATTACCCACGGGCGTGTGACAATCTCATGGTCGTTCACAAGGGCAGCCGCACGCCCCTGTGCCTTCTCTGGATGAGCTCGCAGTGCAAATCCACCAGGCGTGCGGAAATTCCACACGCCTCGTGTGTTTTCTCTCGGATGCCTTAGAAAATTCTCGCAGCTCTGCAGAAAAATTTTTTTAACATGTTTACACACTCGAGATCGTCCTAATATGTATGTTTTACCGTGAAAAACATGAGAAATAGCTCAAACGACCAAAAACTTCACCAAAAACACATGAAAGCACAAGATAACACCAACGGTCCACAAGAAAAGCATAGCAATGGCATATAAGAATCCAAACACCAACACTCAAGCTCTTATTCATGCAAACACTAACTAAAAACTAGGAAACCAGTAATTGCTTGGGTTGCCTCCCAAGAAGCGCTTGTTTTACGTCACTTAACTTGACGTACCTCTTCCTTACCTTATGGGGGCTTGAAAAGAGTGTGTTCCTCCCGACTAGACATTGCATAGCTACTTACTTTAAACCAAAAATCTAATTGCCGGGGTGGAATATTTGTTGGAGAGTCCAACCATCTTACCTTTGGCCTCCAAGGAAACAATTTGGGTTGGGAATTGTCCAAGCTTAGCATAGGTGGGTCATTGGATGGTTTCAATCTCCTACCCACATCTTCTCCCAACCCCAAAATCTCTTTCTTGCAATTTAAGAATTGATCAATACCAAAGAGTGGTGCTTGTTCCATTACCTTAGGAATTACTTCTTCTTGTGTATTTTTAGCTTGAAAGGAACATGACACTAGCAAATCCCCTTGAAAATTTTCTCGCTCACAAGCACAATCTTCATTCACACTGTCCAAAATCTCAAAATGGTATTCAGCTTCTCCCTTTTCATTTTCCACACCAATGTACTCAATTTGTCCAACTTCTTCATTGTCGTTCACTACCACATCATCTCTACAAGGAATTTGAATTGCTTGCTCAAATGCTTGTTGTTCCTTGGAGAGTGTGTCATGTATCCTTCCTAATTGATACTCAAGGTTTTTATAGGAGGCTTCATGACATCTTAGTGTGGTCTCCATATTTTGGACACAGACATCGGATGCTTCAATAAAGTTAGCTAATACTCTTTGCAACTGAAATGCATCCTCTCCGAGTATCTCACCCTTTTGACTTTCCTCTTGAGGGGTTTCCCAATATTGTCCATCACTATTCCACAAGAAGTTTGGGTAGACCTTTTCAATTGGATGATATGTGTTGCAATAAGGAATGCTCGGTTGTTGTGAAGCAAAAATTCTATCAACTTTTTCACTCAAAGCTTCAACCTGCAAATATAGAGCAACGATCGGGTCAATCATCATTTAAAAATCCTTGCAAGAAAAAAAGTAATACATGACAAAAAGAAAAACAAATGAGAATGATGGAAGAATAAGAAAGTGTGAAATAATTTTTCTGAACAAATCAGAACGGTGAGAGAGAAGAGATGTGGAATAGAATGAAGGATAAATAGCTCAGAAAACAAAGTGCAAAGTATCTCTAAACGCCTAGCTCCCCGGCAACGGCGCCAAAAACTTGACAAGGTCCCCTTGCGTATATCCCGCAAGTGCACGGGTTTGTCGAAGTAATAATCCCGGGTGAGCGGGGTTGAATCCACAGGGAGTAGAGAGTGAAAATACTTAATTTGGTTCTTAGCTATGTGGAAGACCAATAGTGATTAGTGTGAAATTGATTCAATTCTCAAAAATTAAAAGCAACAAGTAAGGAGGAGGCAAGCCAATCGATAAAGATGGGGGTACTCGGATGATGTTTCAGCTAGGATAATCGCTTCAAGTGCAAGAACTCTCTATTATTCTTCCTAATCAATGCAATGGTGAGTCGTGGAAATCCTTACATACATAGTTCCAAATCTAAGGTCAACTATGCCTAACTCTATACATGTCCCGGAGGAGAAATTGAACAATCTCAACACCTTCCACTCGCATAGAGTTGCAATGAGCTCTAGGGATTCCATGTGATAAATCTCTTCCTAAAAGTAGACCTAACCCTTTTGTCCAGGCGGAAGGTCCCTAGCCACAATTAAGCCCTAGATACTAAGATCCTCTCAACGCTTCATTCCATTGCACGCTCAACTAGGCCCTAGTGGAGGTTCATCCCTTAGACCACTCACTCTATTATGGCCGCAAAGAACTCGAGGAACGGAGGTAGAATCTATCACGCTGGAGAGGAAAGGGGACGCTCCTGTACCACTCGACTCACCCTCTCAACCCTCTCCAACCTAGCTCTGTCTAACGCTCGTGGTGTGTCACTCACTCACAAGGTTACCAACAAGAACTCTTAACCCTAGTGTCACTCTATGGGAAATGTTCATACAATCAAGCATTCAAGGTTGGAACTCACAATAAACATCAATTTATTGAAAGCATAATAAAGAAGTTCAATTAAACGAATACATCCTAGGGTTCACAATCATCCAAGCACCCACTAGGGGTTTAGCTCTCCATGGAGCTTAGTACAATCAAAGAAATCGAATGTAAAAGCAATGAATCCATAAAGAAACCCCCTCGATGGTTGTGTTGATGGTCTTGTGGAGAGTCCTCTACTGGTCATCCAAGGATTCCTTCGTTTGGTATAGGATACTCCTCGATCGAAGCTCCCCTACCAATCTTCTTCCTAATGGAATCATGATGTCGGAGCCATAGAACCTCTCCAAAACCTTGGCTAATACCCCTCGAAATGCTAGCCAAAGCCCTCTCGCAAGTTGGGGAAAAGATGGAGAAAAGAATACCAAAATCGGGGCTGAATAGGCTTTAAATAGGGCTGGAATCGGGCAACTCCACGAGCGTGTATGATGTCACACGCCCCTGTGGAATTTCCACAAGAGCGTGGATAATTTCCACACGCCCGTGTGGATTCTCTGTTTCTCTGATTTCTCGGCCGGCTGTGAACAGTGCTGCTATAGTACTTGCTACAGTATTGCTACATTGCTCTGCTGCAGTCTTCGACCTGAATAACTTCCCAATTCCATATTTTCATCGGAGTAACGCAAACGGGCACACGTTTACGTCATGAATAACTTACTTCTTCAATGATATACATGTTGGTGGAGCTCTCGTTCTTATGTGCATAAATCGGAATGCTCGAGTGTGACTGCTTTTGTGCACCTCCAAATGGATGTGCTCACTCGAATGCTAGGAGATTGGCACACACTCTAGCATCTCACAACTGACCTATGTCTTCACGTTTGAACCTTAGCAAGATTTCCTCCAAAATAGGTGCATTATAATCCACATTGGCCTATTTCCTTCATACTCGGCCTCACAACCCTACCTGCATAAAAGTAACATAAAAACACACATATTAGTGTAAAAACCTGAGAAAAGTAATGCTCAACATAAGGAATGAACACTTCACATTCATATCGCACAAGCACTTATTAGCAAGCGATGGCGGAAAAGCAGTTGCGCTCCCGGTTTAGTTTTCAGATGGCACAGGGCTCGAGAAAGAGAAGGCTCAACTCTCTTAAAAGCTTATATAGCACTTGACAAAGAAAGAAAGCACTAACGCCAACCATGCTATTCTCTCGCTCAATTGATTTGAAAATCTCATATATTATAATAGATTACTACCGAAAGTAAAGAGCGATCCGGGCTTTATAAAAAGAAAGAGTCAACAGGTACCAAACAAAACTGGCTGATGATCCATTATTAAGAGTTTCCAAGCTATTCCACATGTTCTTGTGTTTACATCTTTATAAATGGACAAGTTATGTTTGGTTATTTTTGCAGTTAACAAAAAAACTCACTTTAACAAGTCATTGCGGGAGACGCACTCTTATTAACCCAGCGTATAGATTTCGGTTTCTCCCGAAGTTGGACACATGTTCAACAAGGGTGTCTGTGTCAGTGGATAGTTCGAGATCCTCAATAAAACTTTTGGCGATATCTACATACGTGTCCCAGAGTTTTGGGTAATAGGTGGAAGCTTCCTAAAAGATTCCTATTTCCAATTCTTCTCTTGCTCACTTAAGTGCTCTATCTCTTTCTGAGTTCTTTTGTATTATTGCTTTGTTCGCTGATCTGCTCCTCGCGGTAAAGCTTTGCCATTCTTTATTGTTCGCTTCGGTGGTATATTGGTTATGCCTTTATATAGCCGCTGGAAAGCAAATCTAAATTGATTGTGCGCTTCTAATTCGAAAGTGTAAGAGCGTATCTTAGCCAGCTGAAAAACTAAAGCGAGCTCCCAGCTTTTCAGCTCGGTCATATCAAATAAAGAGGGTCTTCTCTTTTTCCATTTTATTCTGTGGGATGATATATCCCTCGAGTGTCTCCCCTAAGCCTAAGTTGGTCTTCCTTTTCCCAGGCACACACTAAGAGCACAGCTTGGTCCCAACAATATTTAGGAAGAAAGCATCGACGTGGTGTATGACGCTCGCCGAGCGGGAGAGAAATTGAGAGAGAGTGGATAGTGCTGATAGCGAATAAAAGGTCGTTGAGCGTATTGGATATGGGTTAGGAATTGCATCACTGTGTCATTTTCCTTCTCCAGAGAAAATGAGTCCTTTGGCTCAAAAGCATCCTCACACGCTGTGTCATCTTCTAAGGGAAGAGTGAAGGTAGAGTCATATAGTAAGAACACAGCTGCTTTTTGTTTGTAGTCAAACTCTTGCCGCTGGCGGACGTGTTCTCATCTATTGAAAGAAAGATGGTAAGGTGTTGGTGCAAATAAAAAAAGAAATCTGAATTAACCGAGAAGCATTCAAATGTTTTCCTTTAAATTAAATTTGAATTTTTTTCATGGAGGACTTTTTTTTTAAAACAGGAATCTTAATCTCAACATTTTAGTTACAGCTGGAAGGAAAGAAAGCCTGACCTAACCCTTTTTAGAAATTAGTGTTATGCACTGAACTGATGACTCAACCTCTGTCCAGAATTAATGTTGTAAATAAATGAGTATGAAAACCTTTTCAGAACGGGAAAAGGCTCTCTTGCTTTTCTTGTTTGCTTTGTTCCTTATAGCATTGTGGCAAACTCTCCTTTCATTGGTCTCGGGTTCAGTATTTGTTATAAGCTGATCTTTTCTTCCTTAGTAACTGGTGGCATACACCCTTCTACCCTACCCAAGTGCGACTTCTCATTCTAAAAATAGAGAAAGGGAGATAGCTTTCCAGGCCAGGATCCTTCTCTCATTCGGAAGGGCTTTCTCCCCTCAAAGACACCCCGTAGAATGGAAATTTCCCCGCCTAACGCCTGCGGAGTGTAGAGCTGGGTCCTCATTCCAGTGATTTTCATCTCCTTGTTGTGGGGACAAGAAACACGAAGATTGAAATCATCAGCGACAGGCGTGTCCTGTGAACAGTTCCGTTACCATTACTCCAAAATAGATGCTATTTCATAGGCAGAAGAAAAATTATCCACAGAGGAATCTAAAGCTTCAGCTAGAATAGCCCTTCCCTGTCTTTATGGTTTGCCGAAATATTTTCTCCACCATATAGTACCTTGCTTGGGGTCAGTAGCAAACGAGAGCGAGCACGAAAGGAAGGCTTGGACCAGCTTTTTATAGGGTGTAATTCTAATTGTCTTTGTCCCAATGTCTGTGATCAAGCCAGAAAGAATAGCTTAATAGAAATCGAATTCAGTACAGATATAAAGGAAAGATTCACAGCAAGAGCATTTGGCAGGTGGGGTGTCAGGTGTTGGGCCAAGTGAAACAACAACATCACATCAATCTCTTTGTGGATCACTTTTCCTAGTCGCATAACCAAAGAAGAGGCATTGTCTCAATGAGCATGCAATAAAGTGTAGACAAGGCTCTTATGCACACATCCGATATCGGTTTGCTTCCTCCACTGCATACACACGGCTAGTCAAAATGTGTAATGACAATGAGAAGACTGAAATCGAGATTGCAGGGCAGTTGGTTAATGCAAATCCCAATTCATCATAGTAAATCCACCTTATGATCGGTTCGCAAAGAAGAGCTTGAATGCCTTATTTCTATCACTTGAATTCATCTATTTGCTCATAGATCTTGTTTGTGGTCCACGAAGGGAAGAATTATCTTGAGCAAAGGGTGCTCAAGCCATTACTATTATGCATCCGTTTTGAAGCTTGCCAGACCTCAAGTAGTGGTGGTCAATATCTAGGCCATCTCTTCTGCGGAGTGATATACTTAATATTTCAGAATAACTTACCCGTCTCGGAGAGAGTCTGTCTCTACTCTAGGCTCGCTCCACACCCTCCCTGTCTTATTTCAATGCTTTAAAACCATGAGCTGTGAATGGGTAAGGAAGAGAGCTACTGTCGTCTGTTTTGTTCTCGTACCTAAGAATGCTAAGCCCAGTTACAAGCAAGTCGAGGGAAGGTAGTGGTGAGTGTTACCAGTCAAATCGATAAGAGATACCCCTACTCTACTCTCTTATCTACGACAAGCAAGCATCAATCATCAGTTACCACAACTGTTATTCGACATTATTGACCATTCGAAGAGCCCAACCCAAGCGTGAAGAAGCAGCAGTTCTTTGATCCCATTTTTTCCTTGGGGCCGAAGAGATTCCCAAGTGAATGATTAGATGAAATTCAACCAATTCTTTGTCTCGCGAATGCTAGAATGCCTCAACTAGAACTCATTGCACTGCTAATCTACACTCCTATGGTGTGACAAAAAACAAAATACCTCATTTTTTGCATGGGAGGGATCTCCACTTCTAGATATTAGCTAAGGAGCATGAGCTAGCACTATAAGACTAACCCATGCAAGGTAGTGAAGCAACAGCTGCTCCTTTTCATCACCCCTTGGGACCAAGAACAACCTTGCTCAAAAACACATCCTTTCGAGGTAGGCGGAAGGTCTTCTTGATTTTCTTTTTCAACATTTACCAATTGCGGTAAGATAGATAACTATATCTTGCTTAGGATTCAAAGCTATTTTAACCTTTAACGATAAAGAGATGCTGCTCAGATTGAGGGACCAGAAGCTGCTTTGACTCCAGAGTTTACACACACTCTCATCCAATCAAAGAATTGGCTCGAGACGATCACTACTATCATAGACTACTGTTTCAGCTGACCCTGAAATGAATCCAACACCCTGGTAGAAAGGCATGCTATCAGGAAGATTCCCACCCAATAAGTAAGAACTAAATCCAGAAGACTTGCCCATCGACAGACATGCAGCAGCCAAAATTGATCGAATAGCATAATAGAAAAATAAGTCAGGCTTTGTTACATATAATCCTATAAAGAAATAGAGCAAAAAATTATCCTGCTCTAAGACTATGCCCTGAAAGAAAGACCCGAAAAGAGACTGGGTCTATGTATACTTGCTACGCATCGAAGAACATCATTTATTATGTAAAAAAAAAAAGATTAAGTTAGAGTAGATCCTGCCTACGAATGAATGAATCCATTTATCATTGACATCTTTCTTTTCCCTCTTCCGATGATCTATCTCCTTCTCTTGTTGACCTTTGAACCCTATATGAGAAGTAGGTTAGCGGGCAGGTTCGTGCTGGACATGCCAAGGTCCATGATGATCTTTGATTACCGCCAAAGATAATAGGCTATTGCTGGCGGTAAAGCCACCACTCTCTTCTCTTTATCACACCATAATTTGATGTGGTATGCGGCTAAATAAGTAGATCCTGATAAGAACTAAAATCCTGATGCAAACTGAGATCTTGGAGCTAAGGCATAAACATGATGGGGACATAGTTTTTATTAAAATCCAAAGTTCTGAAGTCTCCGCTTTAGTTCAAAATCCCGAATGTTATTAAACTTAAAAGAAGAAAGGGGCGTTTGCCCTGGTAAGCAGATATTCCGATGGATGTATGGAATAAGGCTAGCGTTGTAGTGTACATCATTTCTCAAAGACAGTGAGGCTCATCAGGCGCCTAACCGTTGTGTCCTCGTCGCTGCCTTAGGTAGTTCAGTGAAAGACCTGCGGGACCGGTTGGGTATGATGAAGATTTTCATACCAAAAAATGTCTAAGTCTGAACTTCTACAATATCTCTGCCATTGCTCTCTACTAAACTAAGGCTGATTCGAAGCTCTCCGGCTATGAAGGTGAGGATTTCACTTTAGATTGATTCAGTTAGTTGTATATAAGGTTCCACCCTGAGCATTAAATTAAGGTTGACCACTACACTTCCAAGTTTCGCATCTTGACCCAATAACGAGGGATAGGCTAACCATTCCTCCTACGCTATGGTCGACGTCATTCATAGCTTGATCGGTTTGTTCGTAAGGATGAACAAAAGCGTAATTAATAAGAGCTTGCATACTCCACGAAGATAACCCCCTTCTCAAAAGTAGGGAAAGACTGATGATTCGATTCCCAAGCAAAGGGAAGAGGGCATTTGAAGTAACTGAATCTTAAGCTTAAGCCGAAACAAGTTCCTAGGGAAGAAGCAGCGATCGAGAGATGAAGCGGCCGGGATTGAGCGCTTCTCCTAGCGCTGATTCGGGAGTTTTTCATCACTGGATTAAGACGACTTAGCTACTTGTCTGAAAGGCAAAAACCGAAGGCCAATGACACTAGCTAACCAACTGAGAGAGCTGCCCAAGATGAATTACTTGCTTTGGGAAAGGTGGAAAAAACATCCTACCAATTCTCTTAAAAGTAAGAAAGATGTCTTTAGTCTCCACGTAGTCCGAGCAAGTTGTTCATTGGTAAGGCGCCCTCACGATAATGATCCGAATGCCTTCTTCGAAATCCTTCTTTCTATCGAGAGAGCAATTTTTGAGTGCTATAATTCGTCTTTTTAGTACGCCTATTGGTGATTTCCCTATGATTTTTCATCATAAGAATTCTATTTTTTTCTTATGGTAAGTTGTCTATCATCCCACGATGATAGCTCTTCTTTCGAGTCATCTACATTTACCAATAACAAAGCAGATGGGCAGTTTGCTTTGCCAACACCATCCGAAAGGTCCTTGGCTAGAGCAACGTCTTTGGCTTGTCTTGGTCGAAAGCGAAAGCATTGGTTGTCTATTCAACCAAAGTGGTAATGGCAAGAAAGGCATATCGGATACACTTGGCAATGAGATGGACTTCCAAGCATGCCATTTATTATATAAGGTATGTCTTGTCTTTTTTTGAAATTACTCTTAGTTGTACTGTATCAAGGAAGGAGAAGCCAAATGAAGAAGCCTCTCTTTTGGATTAATCTGGCGGATGACTGGCCTACCATGTTCCATTGGTTTTGCTCTTTTTTTTATTGGCTAGAATGTTTGTAAGAAACATTTTTAAGACCCCTCAATGACGTAGAGCGGGTGATACTCTCCCAAAGTCTCAAGACGTATTCCAACTAGGTGATTCTAGGGGATATCGCTTACATAGTGAGCAGAGCTCCCGCTTGGCACGGTGAACCCGACCTTTCGTTGATCGTAGGTCCATTCCATTACGTGGCCTTAATCGGATATGAACGAATCTCCTCCACTAAAGAACCAAAAAGTCTCACAGAAGGTGACGAAGAACAATAGGGACAGGAAATGACCGCTCCTCCCGACATGGATTGGAAGGAAGGACCCTCCCTTTTAGTGGATTGTGACTTTTTATTCCAGAAAAGGTGACCCTGCACCTATTCATTGAGCACCTTTTTACAGCTCTTTGAGATCTTGAATAGAGCACCTCTTTCAAATGCTCGATTGACAGGCTTAGGCAGAATAGGAGGGAGGCTTTCAATTCTATATCTATAAGACAGAAGTTCTTCATAGCATTGCACATGGAAGGCCAACAAGCTAGTCATTCTCATGTTGGAATCCTTCAATGAGATTACAGCGCCAAAGCAGCTTATCAATTGTTGCAATGCTCAAGCTCATAAATCAAGGTAATCAATGGCATATTTGAGCGCCTCCCACCTTTGGATCTTTAACGGGTCAGATGGGGGGACGTTACCGATCGTTTTGAATTAGAAAGATTGGCCCGGAGGACTTTGAATTCATTAGCGTGGGGCGGTTCATTCAAAAGTCTATAAAAAAGGATTGAGTTAGGAACTTTAGGCATGTCACCTATGCTTAGCATCCTTCTGTACCAGATTCCAAGTCTCGTGAGCACTTCATCGCTATCAAGAGGTCCACGTTCACATCAAAGTGGTAACTATCGTCCCAAACTTAGACAAAGATGAAAACAATATCCATAATCGTCAATATCCCGATGTCGACATACATAAAGCTGGAAAAATCTGCCACTTAGTTGAAATGCGCTGAAAAGATCGTGATTTGCCACAAGTCTCAAACTTCGGCAATGGGATGATTCGTATCGACCCTAGAAATCCATAATGGATGCTCGGTGAGCTATCGGTCAATTCCTCCCTAGAATCCCCTAGTGGACAATCAATTCCATAATGGGCTAGATAATCCCCTCTTGTCTTGATATGGGAAAAGGAAAAGACTCAAGAAGAAAAATGGCATAGAGGTTCTACCCAACCCCTGGACCGGGCTAGGAAAGGGCGCTAAGCTTCTCATCGGCGAAGTTCAGTCATTAAGAAAGATCCCGTGAAGGCGATTGGTAGTTCGGATCATCAGGCATTCATTACACTCTTTAAGCTAGCTCCTCAGCATGAGATCACTCGTATAAGGTTCACGAAGCCATCTGTAGGCCAGTCAAATACATGTTTTGAAACTTGTAAGACCCTTTTCTTTATTGTCTTTCTCATTAGTGAGACCAGCCTTGTACGGACTGATCCTCATGTGTGTGAGTGAGCAAGAAGCATAAAAAATGTTGTTTCAAGTCTATGATGGAGTATGTGGATAAAATCAAGCAAGGCATAAAATGCGTTGGCTGATCAGAAAGAATGGCCATTACTTGGTAACCATCTTATCCGATTGTATAAAATATGCTATGGGATGCAAGGCCTGTCAGAAATATGCACCAGTCCAGCATGTACCAGCTTCAGAATTACATCCGATCCATCAGACTTCATGCCTCAAGCTTTGATCCCTTGTTTCACTCTGGACCGATCACATGTAGGAAAATACGGCTTAGCAATGCTATGCCTGACAGGAAGAAGTTCCACCGCTCATCTGATACAGAACCAATCAGAAAAAGGAAGAGAAGAGCTAAATAACTTGAGAGGCGGTACTTACTGCACCCGATTGCCCTGTACAACCGTCTTAAGCAAATAAACCTGTGGAGTGGATAAGAAGGCCTTTCTTGCAGACCGATCTTCTGCCTAGTTCCTCCCCTTAGCTCACACGATAATCATGACAGAGAGAATGGACTTGATTCACCTTTTCCCAAAAGCCGTCCAGCAAGAACGAAAGCAAGAATTTCCACGTCCAGTAGGTAGTCCCCTCACTCTCATCAGCTGTACATACATTACCTTCCATTGTCTTAGCGAAGATTTCAAGGTACTCCTGCGTGCAGGGAAGTTCCTTCCTTAGCCTAGAAAGCCAGTCTTCTTTGAAACCCGCCAATCCATCTTTAAACGAGAGTCGGAAGATCTAGCCCACGTAGGTTTCAATACGCAAGCAAACAACGGGATCGCACAGCACTTATATCAAAAGCAATTAGCGCGTGAATGTATACGATCATCAAATGTGGAGGAACTTCGATCCATTTCCTTTAGTACTCGCTCACACAAAACAGAAGACCAAGCATAGGCACGTGAAGGCAATTAAAGGTGACCTAAGTGCTGCGACCAGGTCCCCCCAGTTCCTTGAACCGATCAACTTTGGGACCACCTACCAACTGATCGATTCATTCAGTTTTGTTTTGAGGCAATAGATGGGTACAGGTTAGCTTCACTTACTTCGACCCCTTCACGTGAACCAAATTTCCAAGTATTTAGGAGACTCTTGTGAAAGTCCTTTTCATTCACATTGGTCGAGCGCTGCTCATTTCTCGTTTTACTTCGGTCGAGCTACTCGAATCATTTACCCATGACTTCCATTATGCACCTGGCTTAGCCTTCATCCAGCATCAGAATCGAAACACACTAGTATGGCAACTTTGATTGGATAGACACTTTGAACTGCAAGCGGAGATTACCACTCGCTCGATCGATGGTTCTACGTAATTAGTAGGATCGAGTTGCTACCCTAATCTAAGGGAGTTGTGAACTAAAGAGTACCGGTACGAGTTATTTTAGTAAGGAACTGGTAGCTGTTACTTATGTCAATGAGTGAGAACGGTAGTAGTAGATTGAGTTAAAGAGTTGGATCTTCCCCAAAAAGGGATATAGGGGGATAAGGGTCCTTTCTTTTGTTGTTGCACTGAACTAAGGTTGTGTCCTATTCTCTGAGAGGAGGAGTTGCCTAAAGGATTAGTTCATCAAGTCTAGTTAACTCGATAGCTTAACACGAATAACGTACGAGCTTTCGTCGACTATAGCACAAGTAGAGTCTTGTTTAGCTTGACAAGAGGAACTACTTAAATTGACAATAGCTCGACTAGGTCGCTTCACTTCAAATAATAAAATACTTCCTTTCTTGTATTTATAGTGTATTTTATTACTTGTAATTGAGTACAGGTAGTAGTAGTTGTAGTTGAGTTGAAGAGGTTGCTATCTCCCCAGTGAAGGCTCGCTTCGTAGAGACTTACCGATACTCACAGCCTTACAGCTTACTGACAACAACTTTCACCATCCGTACCGCTTTAGCCCGCTGCTAGCTGGTCTCACTGCCGCTCTTCGGTCATTGCTGATTCACTGCCCCGTCCGCTGCCAACCGCTTCCTCTTTCTTTTGCTGACTGCTTTTCATACCGCTCGGGCTACGAGGAAACATTGATGGAATTCTTCCACCGACTTGAGATTTTTCTTTGACCACTAGAACTTGAAGATCTGACCGATGGAGATGGGAAGAGAAGAGCGACAATCAATAAGGTAACCGTCAAGAAAGATATCATGGCCAGAGCACCAGTCCGGGATCAAGGATAGCAGCCGGTATTGGACCATCGACTGTACCATATCTGATATCGGGGTCACAGAAGGAAGGTCTCCGTGACTAAAGGGTCAGCATAAATTATGTAGCACACTCAGTCACCCAGAACTAAACTAGGCAATCATAATGAAAAATGCCTAATATAACACCACTTGAACACCAACCAGTAAACAAACCCAGCGATAGGTGAAAAAATAGTGAATAGTCACATAAGAAGCTAGAACATCATTACCATCCATGAGCCATCGGTTCTTTAGTATAAAACAAAAAGTGAAATCCATTGGCCTGTATAGGTAATTCTTCCCAGCTAGTGAAGACAGTTAGATCAAGTTTCTAAGTCCACTTCAAAAAAAGGGCTTGCGAGAAGATTAGCGCTATGTGTAGTTGTTAAGTCTTTCCATATAGAGGGTCATTTGTCTAATTTCAAGACAGTGTTTGATGAACCCGTAAAAATGTGCGCGTAACGGCGGGAAACATCCTGAAGTTCTTAGTGCACAATAGAGGTGTTGAAATTGACAAGAAGAAATCCAGGGCAATCAAGGATTTAAAACCTAAATCAGCAAAAAGGAGTTGCGGCGCTTGATCAGACAGATCAATTTCCCTGGCTGTTCATCTCCAACTTTGCAGGGAAAATCTAGCCTTTTGCCCCACTGTTCAAGACAATGGAGGATGAAGAGTTTAGAAGACTCAGCTCAGTGCCTTTCTTAAAAATTAAAAAAGGGCCTTGAGGGAGGCTAGCTCTCAGCTTACGGAGGAGTAGCGGGCAGCAAGTTCATCGTGAGTAGGGGAGGGAGCAATAATTCTACCTTCTCTATGGCTCAGCAAGTCAGCCCGGTAGGCCGATAGCTTAGAAAGCAAGGAAAAACAGCACAACACACACACAAGAAGGAAGTCAAGCTCATGTCATTACACTATAAAACGGGATGACATTACTAGGAAAAGTAAACAAAAGCTAGCGAAGAAACCATTCATTCACTACCCAACTCATTTGTTAACATACTCAGTAGCTACTGCTACCTCAAAGACTGACTGGACTGCTAACAACACGGTATATCAACACGGCTAGCTACAAAGCTAAAATCGTAAAACGCGGCATATCAATGGCATGGCACACGAAAGAAAGATCACATTCCCCTGCCTTGCTGCAACGAAAGATCTCAACTTGACTCACCATACTTTGTTTTCAACAGAAATGAAGAATCACTTCACTCAATCACCGCGGAAGCCTCCGCATATTGTTCCGGACCCCTAACTTCAATCACCAACCACAAGTCTTCAATCGCCTACTTGCCTTTCACCCACTAGTAGCTATACTCATCAAATAGAATGAATGTGATCCCCGGACCCCATCTCAGTTAAGACAGATCTGGCCCCTCAAGCTAAGAAGTAACAGTCGCTACTGGCCATATATATACCCAAAATATATAGTGTAGAAAAGAAAGAGAATTTCGCTAAGACTACGAGACCTACTAAAAAGAAGGTAGTATATACTACATATTATATATGTAATAATCATCTGTCTCTAACATATGAGTGAGAAAGCGCTTTCCTCAGAGCAAACAATTTCATGGGATTTCTGCTATAAATCTTTCAACTGGATTGGCAGACTTAATAGCATTAGTATGTCGTCTGCGTATAACGCGTCCACGCTTGAATTATTGCACCGAGATGGTCTCCGTCTTCTCCACACCCGCGTTGACCGCTAGGAAATTTCATTTATTAACCTGGATGCAGAGTGTCAAAAAGAATGGCAAGGGCCCGTGCTACATTCAGAAACTCCATTCTGATAATAACCTAGAAGTCATCCAGGGGCACCACCATGAAGCTGGTAGGTTTATATCTCGTCTATAATAATGTCCGCTTTTTCTGTCTAAATGCATCCAAAGCAACTCGCTTTCGTTATGATCCCTCTAGAAGAGTGGGATTCTACCCAATCTGTCTGCTTACTTCGTTCCCTATTTCTACTCGCCGAATCCTGAGGGCAATGAAATTGTTTACGCCGAGCTAGAATAGAAGAAGATGTTGATGGCTCTAGTAAACCACAGTGATCCAATTCTAGCTATTTGGCTTCAATCTATCTCTCCCAATGTAAATGAGTTTGCACCCTTTCCTCTTTCTTTTTTTCATTTCAATGGTGGCAAAAAAGAATTGATGCATTGCCTTTGAGAGACCTTTTTCATTCTAACTACTAAAAAAAGACGAACCTTATATCCCTTCCACTTCTTGAGCTGACCCAGCTGAGGAAAGGGAAACGACTTCCTAGAGCCGACTATCGTCTTCCCTTCTTCGTGTGTCGAGCAAGTTTGGAAATAGGTTTAGGTTCTCCTTGTCGTAGTGTGAAGTGAGAGCCCTAATATACTCTGATCGCTCACCAGCTAAAGGGCAGCCACCCAGCTTCACTTCAATAGTAGGGGATTTTTCCTTTACCCATGCTCTTATTCTCACGTGAGCACACTTGTGAAATGAGATCACCAAGGCTTCACTTCAAACTGGAAGACATAAAGTATAACGAGATGATCTATCTATGCGAGGTTAACAATCCATAGTAAGAATCCTCGAACACGGAAACGAGAGATAATAAGCGATGCTTTAACGGCCCGTTTCTTATCTAGGTTTTGTTTTGAATCGACACCCAATCGGTGAAGACTACTTTATAAAAGCTACCGTTAGGCACGAATGGAGGATTCCTAAAGGGGGATTTCTTTGTTTGTTTAGCGGATTCTCAGCTTTATATGCTTTCTACCGCTCGCCTTAAGCTTTCTTTCTTCGGACCTTAAACTTCTTTGGAAAGGCAGACCTTGTTGTTGCTTTTCTTTGTTTTCATTCCAGTCATTTGAGGCTAGGAATCTGTCCGATTCTCAAAAGAATGGGTTTTTGTATGGGAATGAAAAGAGGAGAGTCGGGTCAGCTGGATTCGGGATGGGATCGACTAATGAATATGGTTGTGATGGGTAGGATAAAACATGTTCTTCTCGGTCATCGCTAGCTGCCGCCTCATACTCATAGTAGTGATACGCGTTGGGCGCAAGGGAAGACCCCACTCTAACTCCCCTCATTGCTCTAGCCGGACCGGGGAGCGGAGCAACTATTAATTTTTGGATAGTGGCTCCAGACGAGGGGATAAGGACGAAAGATGCGCAACTAGGGTAATATATAAGGTCGACCCAACCGAATCTATTCGATTCCACTCCGTGGGGACAGGGAACATGTATCCCTCCCAACCAATAGTTGGAGCTGGGCAGAGAAAAAGAATAGAGTGTTAAGGGGACCACTAAGGTGAGGAAATCGGGAGGGGACTGGATAAGGACGGCTTGGTGCTGCATCCAAGAAAGAGAGAGGTACGGAAAGCCATACCAACACCAACCTATACGGCTGATAAGTGCTTGAGTGAACATGTTTTTATGCATGTTTTACATACATTGAGCATCATATTTTATACGGTTTATGTCTCATTTCGTGTATTGGGTGTTCTTTTTATGCATGTAGGTTGTGAAGGCATTGGGAATTCAAAGGGAGGCGAAAATAGGCTATTATGGCATAATATTGGGAGTTCTTGTACAAATCAAGTTGGAAGACACAAGAGGAGTTCGTTTATGAGGAGATGTGTGCCAACTTCCATAGTTTTTACAAGCCAAGTTATTAATGGAAGGGCACAAAGGCAGCCATGTCTCCACATCCCTCCTCTTTGTAAAGATTTCAAGACCTTTCAAGAGCGCATTGATGAAGGAAAAAGCGGATAGCCTACCATATGATCGTGTGCTCGATCGTGTGGCCTTAAGAGGAGAATGTTTATCGTTGTGCGGCGAGGAATCTTGTGGCGGAATTCTGTGGCGGAATTACTTTTTAGCGGAGCTTTGAGCATAGACATTGAGAGAAAGGCGGCTGGGGTTTGAGGAGAAGGTCTTCGCCGATTGATAGGGAGTTCTTCACCAACTTTGATAGATTCCTTCGACGTCATAGCATTTTGGGGAGCCATTGGCAACCTAGCTGGAGAGGAATCCTTCAAGGCGATAGAACTACCAATCAAAGGCCAATCATGCGAATTCGAGGGGGTTTTCTCTATGGGTTTTATTGCTTTTCATTGTATTCATTATTGTTTTTGTAACTAGGCCCATGAAGGGCTAAACCCTAGTAGGTATTTGGGCATGTGAACCCTAAGATTTATATTTTTGGATTGATTCTCTTAATGTTTCTAGTTAATCCGAGTTGTCTTGAGTTTTAATCTTGCTGATTTAATTTGCTTGCTAGTGTTGTTAATCCTTGTGGTTGATTTACATTTGCATGATTTAATACTTTAATGTGTGAGGTCTCCATTAGAGTTAGATTTCCAAGATTAAAAAGAGGGTTGAGAGGGTGAGCCTTGAGATGGAGGAATGTCCCCTTTTCCCTTTCGATTGAGTGTTTCCCTATCTCCGTATTCCATATTCTCTTTGCAACCATATTTGGTGTGAGGCGTGAGATTGCTCGATTTCTCCGCTGGGACCTTGTGAGGGGTTAGGATCCTTCGCGGGGAATTAGGGGTTGGATCTACATTTAGGAATCGGTTTCACTCTTAGGTTTCCTTAGAGCATATTGCGGTCATATGGGGTGTGAAGTGTTGAGAGTTGGTCGATTTCTCCACGGGACCTTGTGAGGGGACTAGTGCCTTTTGCTTGGAGACAAGGATTGGTTATGGTTGGACTACCTCGACTCATTAGACTCGATTCTAGAGCATTTAGTGAATCTTGAGCTTTAAAGAAGATCTTGGGGGATCATTGCCCGAATACCTCATCCTTAGTGATTGAGACTCTTCTACTTTATTTCTTGCATACTTGTTTGCTTTGCTTGCAATTAGTTCACTCCATTATATTAAGCGATTCGACTAGATAATTGAGAAGTGGTTATTACTAGTACTTCGTTCCACAGTGGATTCGACTACCCGACTCACCGGGTAATTATTACTTCGACACTCGTACACTTGCGATTCACTCACGCATATTCGGACGTGTCAACGGCCCCATTCTATCTGATCGCGATCGAAGTCAGAGATTCCAGGATTAGACTTCGGCCTAACCTCTTCATTCTCGTAGAGCCCTTCCAGTAACCGACGTCTTCAACTTCCCCTTCTGTAACTCTTCCTCATCGTGTAAGTGGGGCTTCTCTATCGGTTTCGGTAACAATAGAACATTAATCAATCGATTGAGCCCTAATTACTAGTAGACTCCAAGCGGTGATCGACCGAGCCCTTTCATAGGGTTGGGCGTAAAAGCAAGGGAAGCGTAAACCTCCTCCGGAGGAAACCCTCCATTGTCGAATCCGCTGAACCAGCCCAGCGGGGCAATCAGATTTTCTCGACCCCTTACGCTCACCGGTGGGAAGGAAGTTGACTTGACCCTTCCTCCTGCGCTCTCGCTCATGCACGCAGCAATTGATCAATCAAAGGCGATGCATCTTTGATTGATTCAGACAAGTTCTATAAACCAACAAAGGTGTGTTTACCTTACCTGGAGGGAGAGCTGAAACCTTAGTGACTATTCCTCTTTGGCCTAAAGGGGACTCCCCTAGATAGTCGGCGCCGGGATGAAGCAAAGGTCGAAAGAAGAGCTCGAAACAAGAAAAGAGCGATCAATACCTCTTCTAGCGGGCGGGAGCAATCTCTCTCTATCTATCCGGGGACTGGCAAGCTCGGGGACCAGGCAAGGGCTCATATATCAAAGAAAAGATCGAAGATCGTCGGGTTGATTGAATGAAAAGGGTAATCATAGGGCTAGAGTTCTACCGAGAGCGTCACCACTTACGTTAACAAGTTTTGGCTATACCTTTCGGGTTCTAATATAAGTAGTTTTGCAATGTATAGCGTAAGATCGCACTATACCAAGATCGACTTGACTCCGCTTGCTTTTTCCATTAGGTTACCAAGACTAGTAGTGCACCATATATATAAGGAAGGTACTTTTCGGCCTGATTCACGATCTTGACTGTCGCCAACAATAAAAGAGCTTATCTTCTCTCATTACGCTAACCAAAAAGGGTAAGCGAATCTAGGCTAAACAATTGGTCTTATTGTCAAATCCCTCTTCACATGAAAAGGGCTAAAAAGGGTCACAGACAGATTATCAAAATAAAAGTGGGATGCCTACAGTCTCAATCGATCTAGCCTCCCACTTACGTATACCTAACCTAGCCGATTGGAGCGCTACTAGACTTGCTTTGGCCAGTTACGCTTCTTATCCCTCTTTTTAGGTGACTCTCAACTCGTTGTAAAAGCAGATTTTTCGGAGAATATCGGGTGAAAAGAGGAAGATCTTCTCGAACTAGGGACAAGGCTTTGAAGCTTATGGGTGATAGAATTACCATTCACCATGTTGGTTGTACCTGTGAAGGACCGTGCAGAGCTTGAAAAGGGTAGTAGGTTTTTCCGTTCTTCAAGATTTGAGAAGTAAGGTGGGAAGCAAACTACTAGATTTACATTAGAGCAAAAAGCTTGTCTATTCTTGTTAGAAATGTCACACTTAAAGTAAAGAAGGACTCGGGAGCAGGCGATGGCACTATGTCTGTAGGAAATGCTTTCATGCTTTTGGATAGATGTGCTTAGCTTAGGACATCCATGGAAAAAGCCTTTTTCATTGGAACATTCCCTATAGGAAGAAGATTGATAGGGGCATAAATTTCTTCGTTCAATCGATCAAAAGAAGGTGACCGAGGACCGAAGATAGGTCTTTGCTTTCGTCGGGGGTAGCTCGTAACGAGGGTTTTCCCTCTACGGAAGACTTCTTACGAATGGGCGTGGTTGTCATATTTCTTTTTCCTCGATCTTCAAAGAGGCCTACTTCAATGAAAGCTCCTCTTACTCCTTATCCTTATCGCTACGATAGGGATCATCGTTGGTCCTTCTTTCACTGAGAATCTCACCATTTTTCGTGGTTTAGTTCGAATGTCGAATAGAAGGCGTAGTAGCGATGATTGATCGCGGGCTTGTCGTAGATAAGATAGTAGACCGTAAAAGGTTTCTTGGTCGATTAATAGAATAGGGGTATCTCTTATCGATTTGTTGGTAACACTCATCACTATCTTCCCTCGACTTATTATGGCTGGTCTTAGCATTCTTAGGCACGAGAACAAAAGCAGGGGCAGCGGTAGCACTCTTCCTTTCAAAGCATTGAAATAAGGCAGGGAGGGTGTGGAATGAGCCTAGAGTAGAGGCAGAGACTCTCTCCAGAGATGGGTAAGATTATTCTAAAATAGTAAGTATATGACTCGAGGAAGAGGGGCATAGATATTGACCACCACTACTTGAGGGTCTAGCCAGACTTCAAAGCGGATGCATAATAACAGCGGCTTTGGCGCCTTTTGCTCAAGATGATTCTTGCTTTGATGCCCTTCTAATCGAGTCCATAACTTCATGACTTTCAAAGAGTTGCCATCTTGATAAGTGCTTGAGTAAGCATATTTTTTTATATATGTTTTACATGCATTGAGCATTATTTTTTTACCATGGTTTATGTCTCATATTGTGTATTTGGTGTTCTTTTTTATTCATATAGGTTGTGAATGCCTTGAAGAGTAAAAGGAAGCAAAGATAGGCTATAAAGACATACAATGTTGGGGAGTTCTTGTTCAATACAAAGACCAAGACATGAGAGGAGTTCATAAGCGTGGAGATGTACGCCAACTTCAAGAAGATTCAAGTTAATTCACTAGTTGGAATGGCAAAAAGCGGGTCACATATTCATGTTCCTTCTCCTTGTAAGATTGCAAGACCTCTCAAGATACGTCAATGAAGAAAAGTTTTATAGCCTACCACATGGACGTGTGCCCGGGACATGTGGCTTCAAGAAACGATGTTTGGACCGCGTTTTTGTGAAAAGTTTTGTAGCATTTTCACTATAGTATACTGTAGCAATTTCACTGTAGTAGTACTGTAGCAATTCCTGCGCCCACATGTCAGTGGAAAATCCACGGCGTGAGGGCACATGACATGCTGCGATCTAAGGCCTATAAATAGCCATTTTGCCCTATTCTTTCTCATCTTTTTCTGGCACTTGATGTGTGAGGCGGCTAGGGGTTTGGAGAGGGAGGTCTTTTACGGCTTTGGAGCGCTTCGTCACCAACTTTGATCGATTCCTCCTCCGTCCTCAGCATCAAGGAGCCACGGTGAACCTAGCTTTAGAGTCGGTCCTTCAAGGCGTCGAAGCTCTCCATCAAAGACCATCAATTCATTGATGGTGTGTTTTGTATGTTGCTCCATGGAGAGATAAAACCCTAGAGGGTATTTGGGCTTGTGAACCCTACGATTCTCTTCTTCTTTTGTGGATTTGCTTAGTGTTTCTATTTAATCCGAGTTTGATTAAGTTTTAATCTTGATTGTCTAATGCTTGCTTGCCTTATTGATCTTTTGGTTATTTGGTTTTGTATGATACTGTTACCTTGGTGAGAGAGAGGTCTCCATTAGGATTAGAACCTCAAGATTGAAGAGGGTTGAGAGGCAAGTAATGAGATAGTAGAGCATCTCTTTTTCTCCTCCGATTGGTGTATTCTATCTCCGTTCCCTAAGCTCTATGCAACCATATTTGGTGTGAGGCGTGAGATTAAGAGATTTCTCCGCTGGGACCTTGTAGGGGGTTAGGATCCTTCGCGGGAATTAGGGTTGGATCCATCTTTTAGGAATCGGATACACCTCTTGGAATCCCTAGAGTGCTTTCACGGTCATATGTGGTGTGAGTGTTGAGATTGAGTGATTTCTCCACGGGACCTCGTGGGGGACTAGTAGTCAGTGATCGGGAGGCCGGATCCGATTATATTTGGATTTCCACGACTTAACACTCTTCATAGAAACACTTTGCTTATCACGGTACCTAATACCAGATCCTCGATGGAGCATTACCCAAATACCCCATTTTTACTGATTGAGATCTCCATCCATTTCACCCTTGCATATTCGTCTTTGGTATTCATTTCTTCGCACATTAGATCACCACACCTCTCCATTTATCATAAGGCTAGAAAGTAGAGAAGAAGCTAGTACTAGTAGCCACATGTTCACTGTGGATTTGACTACCCACTCACGGGGTAATTATTGCTTGACACCCTTGCACTACGGTTTACGCGTATATTTCGGACGTGTCACACTGCTTTCTTGTTCTTTGTATGGCAGGGACATTATTTGACCCACATCCAAGGGATAAAATGAATTCTTCAAGTAGATGAGATTACCTTTTTTTACGCAACTAGCTCTTTAGGGCACCGATTATCTAGAGCTTTGATAGATTAGATAGGTGGCAACTCTCACTCTAGCGGCAGCGGCTTTCTACCGGTGGATTTAGAGAACTCATCCTCCTCCACCGAACTTCATCCTCCTTCTCTGCATTAGGGTTTTTCCATGACCATCCATGGTCCGCACAAACTCGTGCGCTGAGCACCAATCGGCTTATTCTCTGTCTCCTTTCTCATCAAAGATGCCGCATCTGTCTTCTCCAGCGCCGGCCTCGCCTATGGCATTGCCACCTCTTTGTCTTTCTTCTTAAGTTCACCACACTCTCTTGCTCTCTCCTACCTCTCGATCACCGTACCTTCTGCAATAGCCTTCTCTTTATTCTCTATTTTTATCTTTGTTTTGCTATCAACCCGATCCGAAGACTTTTTGAATCTCAAAGACCAGGGGCTTTCCTTCCTCTCGATGGTTCCTATCTTGATTGCCGGCGAGTGTGCTTATCACGAGAGAGTTGATCTTTTCGCGGATGAAGCCTAGACACTATTAGTCGAATGGAAGAGAAAACATCGAGGCGGAAAGAAAGATATTCAATGATGAGTTTGATCCATCACGGTAAAAATCATTTATAAATTTTTAAGCACTTTTTGGTTACATTTAGAGCAGTGCTCTTGGTCTGTCTGTCTCTGCCCCCTCTTCTTTGTTTCTGTGCTGTGCTGCGAGACTTTCTACGTCTTTTGTTCTCTTGGTTGGTATTCTCTATTCCTCATCTTCTATTTCTTTTTTTCTCTTTAGCTGACGCAGGCTTTCCAAGCAACTACCCCCGTTGTCTGCTTTGCTTGGTAAAACAAACGTAGCCCATGCGTCTGAATTTCTGGATAGTATGAAAGATACATCGGTGTAAAGGATTGAGTAGAGTAGGATGATTTGAAGAGATAGTTCTCTTAAGTCAGTATAATATACAATATTATTAAAGAAAGAAGTTCTAAGAAAAGAAATGTGCGCAGTCTGAAGAATGAAGAAAGAACAATAGAGCAGTGTTCATTCAGAAAGAAAAATAGCGCAGTGCTTTAAGAATACGAGAATCCATACTCAATTTGACGAGTGATCAAGCCCTTGTCCACATCCCGACGGTGAAACTTCTTCCAAACTTGACTTGAGGAGTTAGCTTCAGCCAAACCCTGTCACCAACCTTGAACTCCAAGGGCCTCCTCCCTTGGTCAGCATACTTCTTCATTTCATCCTGCGAGAAGCTTTTGAAAGCACCTCTTCTTTCTTCCTCTCTTGGCGGTGAGATTCGAACCCTTCCACGACCCCTTACGTGATGATGACAACTGGGGGCTACCCATACGAGAACTGGGCCACATCAAGTTAACTTAACCAGTTCCTCTGCGAAGCAGACACATAGTGACGGAGATACTCCTACAGCAAACCATTGATCCTCTCGGTCTGCCTGCCGGGATTGCCAAGGCCTTTCCGGGACAGGCAAAGGCTGAAGAAGACCAGCTTCGCGTCTTCTCTCAGACTTGTCTTGCTGGCACAACTTCACATAAGCTTCAATGTCCTCGCCCATATCGGGCCAATAATT
>NC_052479.1:15031302-15107639 GCF_009730915.1 Dioscorea cayenensis subsp. rotundata
GAAACAAAATACGAAGATGTGCTTGTCAAAGTTGACAAGTATATATTTCCTGTAGTTTTCATGGTGTTTTGGACGTCAATGAGGATTCGGATGTTCCCTTGATACTTGGGAGGCCATTCTTTCGCACTTCCAAGGCATTGATCGACATGGGCAATGGGAAGTTGTACTGAGGGTTGGAGATGATAAGCTCACATACCGCCTCGCCGAAGCCATGGGACATTCTCTTGACATTGATGATACTCTTTACTTTCTTGACACTACTGATTAGATAATTGATGAATATATGCAGGAAATGTTCAATCCGGACCCATACGAGGGGTTGGTAGACTAAGAGGTGAAGAACAAAGAAGTGTTAACTCTTGGTCTAAAGGAAGAAGTACCATCTACTCCGGGGATTATGAAGAAAAGTGCTCCGGAAGATGAAAAGGGCGAGGAGACGCCACAAGAAACGCTCCAACGCTGTTGGAGATGCGCAAGAACCAAACAAGGTGGATGAACCCTTGTCAAGTGGTACCGAGCCCGATAACTCAACCTCTACCCTCAAAAGACTTTGCTTATTGCGCTTTAAAGTCGTGGGTAAGAGGAAAACCTTCATCTATAAGCCCCCCGTGAGGGAAGACAAGGTACGTCAAGCTTAGTGACGTTAAACAAGCGCTTCTTGAGAGGCAACCCAAGCGTTTACTGTTTTCTTAGTTCTGAGTTTAGTGTTTGTATGAGTAAGACTTTGAGTGTCCGTGTCTTGATTTCTAGATGCTTTTGTTGTGTTTTTCTTGTGGATTTTTGGTGTCATCTTGTGCTTTATAGTGTTTTGGCAGAGAATTTTGGTCATTTGAGCTTATTTTCAGTGTTTTCTCTGGTAAAGTTGCTTTTTAAAGCAGGCTTTGAGTTTATTTATTTGTTCAGAAATTTTCTGCAGAGCCTGTAGTGTTTTCGAAGTGTCCAGAGTAAACACACGCTTGTGTGAAATTTCCGAATGGGCGTGCGTTTTCGTTCAGAGCTCATCCAGAGAGGGCACAGGGCCGTGGACTTGTCCCTTTGAATGACCTTGTGATGGTCGACGCCTGTGTGGAATTTCCGTAGGGGCGTGCATTTTCTTGCAGAGACTTACAAAGTTATCCCGAAAAAACATAGGGGCGTACACTCGCCCTTGTGGATGACTCTCCCATAAACACACGGGCGTGAGTAATTTCTGCACGCTCGTGTGGATCTCTGTAGAGAGTTTCTCCTTCATCCCGAGAAGAGAAAGGGGCGTGCGTCTGCCCCTGTGAACTGCCCAGTAAGAATCCACGGGTGTGTGTAATTTCCGCACGGGCGTGTGAAGCACTTTGAGAGTTTTCTCGGTTGGACAGAGAAGCCACAGGGGCGTGTGTCTGCCCTTGTCGGTCGGGCGCACGGGTATGGGTATTTTCCGCACGCCCGTGTGGTTGCGTTTAGAGACAGAGGAGTGTTTCCCGAGAACGCACAGGGGCTTACGTCTGCCCCTGTGACTCCCTCCAGTGGAGGCACACGGGCGTGGGTAATTTCCGCATGCCCATGTGGATGTGCAGAATTCCAAGAGACGTGATTTTCCTCTCACCGATGTTTTAAAGGGATTTCCATTCAATTTCCACGCCGAATTCGAAGTTTTCATACCCATCTCATCTGTAAACCTTTTGCTCTCTCTCTTATTCGCCAATTCTTGTATTTATTGGATTAAAAGTGTTGAGTTGCGGCAATTTTCACTCTATAATGGTTTATGCATGTTTAGAAAGAGTTTAGACGTGGTTTTAAGGTGTATTTTTGGGAGTATTGACATGCAGCAGTGCGATTTTTACGCCCCACAGATACACACAGGCGTGTGGAATTTCCACACGAACGTGTGGAATTCTGCAGTATTATTTACAGAGCTTCATTGATCATTTTCTCATCAATTCTTGCATATATGGCACCTCGTTCGAAGAAGCAAGAAGCGTCCCAGGGATACCTCACCTTAGCCTGTACACATGGAATTCTCGAATCCCGAGCATTAAGCTCGATTTGAGAGATTATCGGCACACAGTTTTAGTCAATCTCGCGTTGTGGATTTGAGTGTGCTAAGAGAGATTCAGCGGGGTGATGAGCTAGCCGATAAGATGTTAGCCGTGGGAAGCTGGAGAAGATTGTTGACGATCCGAGATCCAGCTTTCCGCGCGATGACGCTAGAGGTGTTGTCGTCTTTCGAGTTTGACCCGTCATATGAAGTTTGGACACCGTGGATGCTATGCAGTTCTGAGCATTCGGACATCCGGTTTGCATGAGTGTCGCTGAGTTCTCGGTTCGTATGGGCTTATGATGAGAGTTATACAAGTATAGAGGAGCATGGACGCTTGCTGACGGATTTCCCGGGTACGTCGACTCCACACCAAGCGTACCGAGTTTTGTGTGGACATGGGCAGTATGAACCGGGAGTGTCCAAGGCCACTAGCTTATCTCTGCTGACCTACAGATACTTACACTCGGTCCTCAGCAGGTTTGTTTATGGGAGTATTGTTTCGATTGGCTCTCCCACATATATTCTTGATTGCTTTACATTATTAGTGCGTTTGAATGTGTACAATCGGGACAATGAACAACTTAAGTGTGGGGGGGAGTTTCATAGTGCACATGTCTTTTATATTAGTTTTGATTGACATACATGCTCACATAGCTAATGGCAGTTCACCTTAGTTGCAATGATTGTATTCTTGAGTTTATGAGACTTTTTAACATTGAATGTTCTCATGCTCTAGTTCTTGCTTGAATTTCTAGGAATTTTTGCCCGATTTACACTTGTTGCACTGCTCGTTCATTAAACTCTTTTGGAAACTCAAGTTCGATGTTAAAGGGACTAATTAGTTTGGTTTCTTGTCTTTATTTTGTTGAAAAAATGGAAAAAGGGAAAAGGATGAACAAAATAGTTTTATTGTTTACTTGTGCTTGTTGGGTGGAAAGAGCTACCACCTATGAAGTATAAAGGACTAATTTATTTTGTAGATAAATTAGTCCTTTATACTTAGAACTTTGAGTAGTATACTTTGGGTTGACTTGAGTGAGTTGGCACACACACACATACCAATTTCAGGTTTGTTGTTCTTTTTTATTCAAGTTTTGAGCTAGAGGATTGATTTTTCGTATTTTAATGATGAAATTTTCCCTTACTTGTAGAATACTCTCTTTGTATGATTTGGTGAACCTAAGGCCAAGCACTTCCAATATTTCCTTCATCTATTCTTCAATGTTTTAATTTTTGCTTGAGGACAAGCAAAAGCTTAAGTGTGGGGAGTTTGATAAGTGCTTGTGTGATAAGAATGGGAACTGTTCTTTCCTTATGATGAGAATTACTTTTATCAGGTTTTAGCGCTAATAGTTGTGCATTTGTGTTACTTTCATGCATATAGGGTTGTGAAGCCGAATGTTAAAAAAAGAAGCCAATGTAGATCGTGAACGCACTATTTGGAGGAAATATTGAGAAGGGTTAATTAAACGTGAAGACACAATTCGGGTTCAAGATGGGAGAATGTGTGCCAACCTCCGTGCATTCAAGCTAGCACAATTTTTTGGAGTGGGCACAAAGGTAGTCACATTCGAGTATCCCGGCTTGTGCATTGATAGCAAGATCTTCATAATGAGGCCGGTTATTGATAAAAGCAAAGCGATCTACGACATGAATGTGTGCCCGTTAACGTTCCTCTATGAAAACATGGATTCGTGAATGTTTCGGACCGATACTGTAGCAGAGAATTGTAACAAACAATGTAACAAATTATTGTAGTAGGTACTGTTCACAGCAGGCTGAAAAAGATAACTCCAGAGAATCCACATGGGGGTGTGGAAATTATCCAAGCCCGTGCGGAAATCCAACATGATCTTGTGGCAATCCACAAGGGCGTGTGGATGCACGATTCCAACCCTATTTAAGCCGCGATTCAGCCTCGATTTCAGCATTCTTTTCTCCATTCTTTCCCAAACTTGAGAGGGGGCTGGGCTAGGGTTTCGAGAGGTATTGGCAGGGTTTATGGAGAGGTTTTTCATCTTTAACATCGTGCTTCACTTGGAAGAAGGTTATTGGGAGAGCTTTCGTCGACACCGATCCGGCGAGTTGTGTCCTAGACCGTATAAGGGGACCTTTGGAGGAGATGAGGCTTCTCCATAAGACCATCGTCACGACTATCAAGGGGGTTTTCTATGGATTACTTGTTTTTATATTCAATTTCATTGTTGATTGTAACTAGCTCCATAGAGAGCTAAACCCGCTAGTGGGTACTCGGATTTGTGAGCCCTAGGATGTATTTGTTTCATGAAACCTTCTATTATGCTTTCTTTAATTGATGTTTTATTTGAGTTCCAATCTTGAATGCTTGATTGATTGAATCCTCCCTTAGAGTGACGCTAGGGTTGAGAGTTGCTATTGGTAACCCTTGTGAGTGAGTGGCACACCACGAGGGTTAGACAAAGCTAGTTTGGAGAGGATCGAGAGGGTGAGTCGAGCGGTAGCGGAGCGTCCCCTTTTCCCTCTGATGTGATTTATCCTAGCTCCATTTCCTTGATCTCTTTGCGGTCACAGTAGAGTGAATGGTCTAAGGGGGTCTTCCACTAGAGCTTAGTTGCAGAGGCAATGTAGTGAAGCGTTGAAGTGATTTTAGCACCTATGACTTAATTATGACTAGGGACTATTTCTAGGAAAAAGGTTTATCACTTGGAATCCCTAGAACTCTATGCGATTCTATCCGAGTGCGAGGTGTTGAGATTGTTCGATTTGTCCTCTAGGACATGGTATAGAGTTAGTCACGGTTGACCTTAGTTTTGCGACCGTGTATTGAAGGATTTCCATGACTCATTAATGCATTAGTTTTGAGGCATAATAGTCAATTTTGAACTTGAAACGATTGTCCTAGGTAAAACAATATCCGAGTACCCCATTTATATCGATTGCCTTATCTCTCACTTACTTGTGCTTTTCTCTCTTGTTTCTTTTATTCTTATTTACATTACATCTTGTCAACACAATCATTATTCATCTTCACTTGGTTAAGAAACAATTTAAGTATTTTTACCCCCTACTCACTGTGGATACGATACCAACTCACCTAGGATTTTATTACTCTACAAACCCATACACTTGCGGGACATACGCAAGGGGTGTTGTTAATGCTCCACCTTGACCTCCTGACAAGTCAAGTACTGTGCAACAAACTACACGACATCTCTCTTCATGTTATTCCAATGAAAGATACTCTTCAAATCCTTATACATTTTAGTGCTTTTGGGATGCACTAAGTAGCTAGTACAGTGAGCTTTCTCCATGATTTCTTTTTTCAATTTTGAATTATCTGGAACACAAATCTGATCCCTGAACCTTATTGAGCCATCCTCATGAAGTCTGAACTAAACTTGGGTGCCACTTTCCACTTCTTACTGAGTCTTCTGCAAATAACCATCTGCTTCTTGTGTTATTTTAATTCTCTCAAGTAGAGTCGGTTTCACCACCAAACTTTCTAAAGATACACCTGTATCCTTTAACACCACTTGTAGATTCATTTATCTCATATCCTCCAAGATAGGCTTCTACAAAGTGATTAATGCAACAACTGCTGAAAGGCTTCTTGTTAAGGGCAACAACCACCACGTTTATCTTCCCAAGATGATAACTGATAGTCAAATCATAATTTTTCAATAACTTCAACCATTACCTCTGTCACATGTTCAGCTCCTTAATTCACCTTAAACAGCTTCAATTGTCTAGAATCATGATCCACCATATGATCATTCTACATCAGGACACACCTCAAATCAGTTTTGCAAGCATCACTGTAAATGGTAAACCCTCCTCTAGGAAACTCTTGGAAACTCTGCACTTGGAAGAATAAGTACAAATCCTAACCGGTGTTTCAACTCTTGGAAACTCTGCTCGTACTGATCAGACCACTGACATTTTTTCCATTCCTAGTGAGCCTTATTAATGGTGCTGCTAAGACTGAGAACTCTTTTACAAACCGTCTGTAGTAACCAGATGACCCTAGAAAGCTATGAACCTCTGTTACACTGGTAGGCAGGCCTCTTCCACTCAACAATTGCCTCTATCTTCTAAGGGTCAATAGAAATTCTGAATAAAACCTTTCTTGTGAAAATCTTCAAGCTATTTTTTAAACACCTTTAGCTCAGCAGGTGCCATTCTTTAAGGGGCCTGAGAGATGTGGTTAGTTCCCAAAACTAAATCAATAGAAAACTCCACTTCCCTGTCTGGAGGTAGACTAGGAAGGTCTTTAGGAAATACATCAGAAAACTCCTTCACCATGAGAATATCATCCAACACCTGTCCTTCTGATTTGGCATCGATAATTATTATACGGAATCCCAAGACCCCACCAAAGAGTAATTTTTGAGCTTGTAGGGTGGAAATAAGATGAGGTGGTGATGCAGAATCACTCCCATAAAAAGTGAACTCTATTATAAGGATTTTAAAAACTACCTTCTTTGCATAATAGTCAACTACAGCATGGAAGGTAGGCACAAAATCCATTCCCAAGATAACACTCATGACATGGAGACGGATGAGCAACTTATGACCTGTAATAAAAATTGGGCAACTAATGCATGCTCTATCAACAACAACATTGACTCCTAACAGGGTGGCAACACGCAAATCATAATCCGTAGCAATAACAGGCAGAGCATGCTTTTGAACAAATACAAAAGAAATAAATGAATGTGTAACTCCGGAGTCAAATAACGCACAAGCATATGCAAAATAAATTGATAAGGTACCGATAACACTGCAGGTAGAAGCATGGCATCCTCCTCGGGTCATCGCATAAACATGACCCCTGTATCTTTGGCCTTTTTGCCTTCTAATGAGTTAAGGAAGATGCTTGTTCACCGATCATCTCTTTCATAGGGCGTTGACATGAGGAAGCTTGAGGCTTTGTTGTGTGGCACATACCTAGAATTCTACATGCTAGATGCCCTTGGTGTTCCAGAAGACCGCTGTGGACACTCTGTAATAAGATGCTCCAAACTGCTATCTTGAGCGTGACATACCTGCTTTTACCTTAAGGAGGCTTAAAATAAGTGCAGTTCTCCTGGCCAGACCTTGCATAACTACTTCCTAAAAATGAAAGACTTACCTACATGAGTAATGAGCTTGTGGAAGCTTTAAACAAGTTACTTTTAGGCCTCCATCAGAACAGCTTAGGTTGGGAATTGTGCAATCCCAGCTTTGGCAGATCCTTGGATCGTATAAGCATCCTTCTAGTTTCTTCAGTTGTCTCGGATTCTTCTACTTCTACCCCATTGTCCTTCTCTGCACCATTATATTCCTCTACCTCAATTGTCTCATTGCTCTCTTCTTCAGTGTCATTAACACACCCTTGCAGGTGTGTACCGCAAGTGCATAGGTGTCAAAGTAATAAAGTACCCAAAGGATGGGTAGTTGAATCCACAGAGAATAGAATCTAGAAACAAATAATATCACTAAATAGACAAAGAGACAATCAATTGGTGAATATGATCAAGTTGTAATCAAAATATAGAACAAGAAAATAAGCAAAGGGCAAGAAGAGTTGACAATCAATTTCCCGGACAAAGCTTCCCCTAGGATTCTAATTTCAAGTGGAAGATTAAAATTACGCTTTCCTAATTATGATTCAACGAGTTGTGGAAATCCAAAAGCACAAGGTCCCAAATCTATGGTCAACAATAACTAGTCCACTACGAAATTCCACACCTCACATTGATTTTCAGTTATACTAAAAACTGGTCAAATGAACTACAAATTTTGTTCTATTTTCTTCTGATGCCACCCGGATGGACACACATCCTTGTGGTAAGCCATGGGACATATCTTGATGTATAAAAACCATTTTGAGAGCTTTTGAAATCTTTGAACACACTAGAACATGAGTGCATGACTGCCTTTGTGCCCTTCTTCATCACTGATTTACTTAAACTCTTTATAAGTTGGCACATACTCTCACATGTATAATCACGGCTTGAATCTTGCTCATTATATTGCACAAAAAATCTCCATAGAGAACACCATGATCTATTTTTGCATTTTTTTTCCCTCATCATGCCTTCACAACACTAAATGCACAAAAGAACACAAAAACACAATAATGAGCCATAAAACCTGATGAAAACAATGCTCAATGTAAGTAAGACCCAGTAATTATTATACATACATAAGCACTTATCAAACTTCCCTACACTAAAGCCTTTGTTTATCATTAAGCAAAATTAACAGATTGAAACATCAAAAAGGAACAATGGAAGTGATTGGTCTTAGGTTAACCAAAAATACGCAAAAATAGCATTCTAGAAGTAAGGAACACCAAAACAGAAAAATAATTGCTTTAGCAAAAACTCGAATAAAAAGAATTAAAATCCGAAAGTGCGCTTGTGTGTAAACTCACTCATGTCAACCCAATGTCCACAACATGGAGATCTGAGTTATTTATACACAAAAAAAAAAGGTAGTAGTTTCACACATCCTTTAAAGTAGCCCTTTCCCAAGATGCCTCCAGAGTGGCTTTCACACTTTCAAGGCGGGTAGCTCTTTCTACTAGGGATAGTAGCTTTCACTCATCATATTAGATAGTTTTTTTATCTCATTGGAGCATAACTAGTATCTGACTTATGAGAGTAGCTGCATACATATCCTAGGTTGTAACTTTTTCCACTCCCTATGTACAAGAAAAATAATAACTTCTTCGGTATTTTTTTTTTTGAAACTAAAAGAATGCTTGATAAGTGCTTGTGCGATAGTAATGCGAAGCATTCTTTCCTTATGTTGATCATTACTTTTCTCGGGTTTTAACGCTAATATGGGTGTATTTATGTTACTTTTATGCAGGTAGGGTTGTGAGGCCGATTATGAGATAAAGAAGCCAATGTGGGTCGTAATGCACTAATTTGGAGGAAATCATGCTAAGGTTCCAACGCGAAGACATAGGTCGGGTTCCAGATGCAAGAATGTGTGCCAACCTCCTCGTACTCGATTTAGCACAACTATTTGGAGGGATACAAGGGCAGTCACATTCAAGCATTCTGACTTGTGCATACAGAACAATATCTCCACCAACATGTCCGTTATTAAAGAAGCAAGGTGATCCACTGCGTAAATGTGTGCCCGTTTGCATTACCTCGATGAAAGTATGGATTCGAGAGTATTTCAGGCCGGTACTGTAGTAGGGTATTATAGAAAACACTGTAGCAAAAATACTGCAACAGCACTGTTTACATCCGGCCGAGAAAACAGGAAAACAGGGAATCCAGACGGGTGTGTGGAAATTCCACACGCTCGTGTGAAAAATCCACAGGACCCCCCTAGAGTGACACTAGTGTTGAGAGTTCTTCTTGGTAACTCTTGTGGGTGATTGACACACCATGAGAGTTAGACAAAGCTAGATTGGAGAGGGTTGAGAGGGTGAGTCGAGAGGTAGCGGTGCGTCCCCTTTCCCCTCCGGTGTGATCTATCCTACCTCCACATTCCAAGAGTTCTTTGCGGCCATAGTAGAGTGAATGGGCTAAGGGATGACCTTCCGCTGGGGCTTAGTTGCGAGTGCAACGGAGTGAAGCGTTGACGTGATTTTAGCACGTATGGCAAAATTGTGGCTAGGGATCTTCCACCTGAACCAAAGGATTAAGTCTATACATAGGAATAGGGTTTATCACTTAGAATCCCTAGAGCTCATTGCAATTCTATGCGAGTGCGAGGTTGAGAGGTTATTCAATCTCTACTCAGGGACATGTATAGAGTTAGGCATGGTTGGCCTTAGATTTGGGATCAACTAATTAATTATTTCCATTACTCATTGTTGGATCAATTAGGAAGTATAATAGAGGGTTCTTGCACTTGAAACGAGTGTCCTAAGTGGATCAATATCCGGGTACCCATCTTTATCGATTGCCTTACCTTCTCCTTTACTTGTACTCTCTATCTTGTTGCTTTTATTTCCATTATTTCAAATTTTGTCACTCTTATCACTATTCATCTTTCACATTAGTTAAGAAACAACTTAACTGTCTTTATTCCCTACTTTCTGTGGATACGATACCCACTCATCTGGGATTATTACTTCGACACCCGTGCACTTGTGTTTTACACGAATATACGGATGTGTCAAGGTTCCAACGCGAAGACATAGGTCGGGTTCCAGATGCAGGAATGTGTGCCAACCTCCTCGTACTCGATTTAGCACAACTATTTGGAGGGACACAAGGGCAGTCACATTCAAGCATTCTGACTTGTGCATACAGAACAATATCTCCACCAACATGTCCGTTATTAAAGAAGCAAGGTGATCCACTGCGTAAATGTGTGCCCGTTTGCATTACCTCGATGAAAGTATGGATTCGAGAGTATTTCAGGCCGGTACTGTAGTAGGGTATTATAGAAAACACTGTAGCAAAAATACTGCAACAGCACTGTTTACATCCGGCCGAGAAAACAGGAAAACAGGGAATCCAGACGGGTGTGTGGAAATTCCACACGCTCGTGTGAAAAATCCACAGGACCCCCCTAGAGTGACACTATTGTTGAGAGTTCTTCTTGGTAACTCTTGTGGGTGATTGACACACCATGAGAGTTAGACAAAGCTAGATTGGAGAGGGTTGAGAGGGTGAGTCGAGAGGTAGCGGTGCGTCCCCTTTCCCCTCCGGTGTGATCTATCCTACCTCCACATTCCAGGAGTTCTTTGCGGCCATAGTAGAGTGAATGGGCTAAGGGATGACCTTCCGCTGGGGCTTAGTTGCGAGTGCAACGGAGTGAAGCGTTGACGTGATTTTAGCACGTAGGGCAAAATTGTGGCTAGGGATCTTCCACCTGAACCAAAGGATTAAGTCTATACATAGGAATAGGGTTTATCACTTAGAATCCCTAGAGCTCATTGCAATTCTATGCGAGTGCGAGGTTGAGAGGTTATTCAATCTCTACTCAGGGACATGTATAGAGTTAGGCATGGTTGGCCTTAGATTTGGGATCATCTAATTAAGGATTTCCATGACTCATTGTTGGATCAATTAGGAAGTATAATAGAGGGTTCTTGCACTTGAAATGAGTGTCCAAGGTGGATCAATATCCGGGTACCCATCTTTATCGATTGCCTTACCTTCTCCTTTACTTGTACTCTCTATCTTGTTGCTTTTATTTCTATTATTTCAAATTTTGTCACACTTATCACTATTCATCTTTCACATTAGTTAAGAAACAACTTAACTGTCTTTATTCCCTACTTTCTGTGGATACGATACCCACTCATCTGGGATTATTACTTCGACACCCGTGCACTTGTGTTTTACACGAATATACGGATGTGTCAAGTTTTTGGCGCCGTTGCCGGAAAGTAGGCCTTTAGAGATACTTTGCACTTTGTTTTCATAGCTATTCATTTATTCATTCTATTTCATATTTTCTTATTCTATCATCGTTCTAATTTCTTTTTCTTTCTTTTTGGGTGCAGCTCTTGGTTATGTCCCGAGGGAACCCCTCAATATTGATTAAAGGAGATCCCGAACTTGAATGTACACTGAGAAAAAAAGGGAAAGAACCTGTGCAAGAACAGTCTAATCTAGCTGATTTGGGAGTAAAAGAATCTCAAAACATGGCAGAACAGAATGAGCAACAGCGGACATTATCCGATTCTGCCAGACCTTTACTATTGGAAACACAATCGAGCATTGTGCGTCCCCTGATTATAGCTCAGAACTTTGAGCTGAAGCCGGCATTCATCCACATGTTGCGGCAATCTTCACAGCTTTAATAGTTTGGGTCGATGAGGATCCGAACAGTCATATAGAGAATTTTCTCGAGGTGTGATAAACGGGGTAACGGATGATGCCATCAAGTTGAGAGCCTTCCCATTTTTCTTGAAAGGGAGAGCGAAGCAGTGGCAACACTTATTACCTAGAGGATCAATTACCACATGGGAGGAGATGGTATAAGCTTTTCTTGGCAGTTATTTTCTCCCGAAAAATCTGCAAAGCTTAGGAATGAGATCTCATCCTTTGTACAATTGGAATTGGAGTCTCTATTTGAGATGTGGGAAAGGTTCAAGGAGCTCCTGAGAAAGTGCCCGCAACATGGATTCCCGGAGTGGATGATTGTTTAAAACTTTTACAACGGTTTAAATCCGAGTACAAGGCAACTCTTGGATGCAGCTGCAAGAGGTACCTTAGGTAGCAAGACCCCCAGTGAGGCCCGGCAACTAATTGAAGAAATGGGGTTAAACAGCTACCAATGGAATGCTAGGGAGAAGAAAAAGGTGGCCGGCCTCCATGAGATAGATGCAGTAACCTCATTGGCGGCTCAAGTGGAATCATTGAGTAAGAAGTTAGATCTCCCTAACTCAAGAGAGTGGCGGCCGTGACTACTTGCACAGGGTGTGGTGGAGGACATGCTCCCTCCGATTATCCGATCTCTATTGGTGATGCATCTTCGGTTAAGAATGTCGATTTTGTAGGTAATGCTATGAAGAATCAAGGAAACCCATACAAAAACACCTACAATCCGGGTTGGAAGAGTCATCCCAATTTCTCATAGAGCAACCAAGGTCCACAAAAGGCCATGGGGCCACCGGGTTTCCAACAACAATAGCAAGACAAAAAATGAAAAACAGAGTTTCACGTTTGGAGACCCGGATGAACGATTTGGAGAAGGCCTTAACTAGGTTTTGTGCAATCATCCGATAGAAGGTTCCTATCGCTTGAGGCTACACTCGCAACCACATCGCCTCTTTGCATACTCTTGAAAAATCAAGTTGGGCAGATTGCGAAGTCCTTATCGGAAAGGCCACAAGTGGTCGTGAGGTTGAGGGTAAGCTTCCGAGTGAGAAACCCAATGAACACGCACCCGAGGTTATAGAGTTTGAGAAGGGAGCAAGCAAAGAGAAGGAGGTGGCACCCCCACCTTTGAAGCCAAGAATCCCTCATACCTCTAGATTGAAGAATGACCAAGTGGATGAACAGTATAAGAAGTTCCCCGAGTTTGTTCAAACAACTCCACATCAATATTCCTTTTGTTGAGGCATTGGCCCAAATGCCTAAGTATGCAAAATTCTTCAAAGACTTGTTAACCAACAAGAGAAAGTTAAAGGAGAGTGCTTCAGTGATTTTAGATGCATCTTGCTCGTTGGTTTTTCCTAAAGAACATGCCGAATAAGAAGAAAGACCCAGAAAGCTTCATCATTCCGTGTAATATTGGCAATTTAGGTGAAGAAATGGTATTGGCGGACTCGGGGGCCAGCATCAATGTCATGCCATACACCTTCTTTCAAAAGTTAGGTTTGGGCGGGCCTAGACCCACTCGGATGACTTTGCAATTGTCACACCGAACGGTGAGACATCCGAGGGGTATCATCGAAGATGTGCTTGCCAAGGTGGACATGTATATATTTCCTGTAGACTTTGTGGTGCTAGACGTCGATGAGGATGAGGATGTACCCTTGATACTTGAGAGGCCTTCAAAGGCATTGATTACCACGAACGGTGAAGAGCTAACTTTGAGAGTTGGAGATGACAAGCTCACATACTGCCTTCCTGAAGCCATGCGGCATTCTCTTCATTTCGATGATGTTTTGTATTTTCTAGACACTACTGATGAGATTGTTGATGAATACATGCAGGAAATGTTCAATCCATACCCGTATAGATCTGCTCGACCAAGAGGAGGATAATAAAAAAGTAATGATGCTTAGTTTGACGGAAGAAGTACCATCTGCTCCGGAGATCTTGAAGAAGGCGCTCCAGAAGATGAAGAGGGCTAGGAGATGCCACCCGAAACGCTCCAAGGTCGTTGGAGATGTGTGTGAACCAAGAAGTTGGATGAACCATTGTTAGGGCTGTCCCAAAGCCCGATAATTCACGCTCTACCTTCAAGAGATTTTTGTTCAGTCGTGCTTCCAAGCCATGGGTAAGAGGGCAACCTTCATCTATGAATCCCGTGCAAGCTAAGTGACGTTAAACAAGCGCTTCTTGGGAGGACACCCAAGTGTTTACTGTTTTCGTAGTTTAGTAGTTTAGTGTGTGCATGAATAAAATTGTTGAGTGTTGGTGTCTAGATGTTTATATACTTGTGCTACGATTTTATTGTGGGTTTTGAATTGTCATCATGTGTTTTGCAGAGCCTGTAGAATTTTCTAAGGCATCCAGAGGAAACGCACGGGCGTGTGGAATTTCACGACGCCCGGGAATGTTGCATTGCGAGCTCATCCGAGAAGGCACGAGGGCGTGGACTCACCCCTCGTGAATGACCATCGCGATTCTCGCACGCCGTGGGTAATTTCTGCACGGGCGTGTGAATTCTCGCAGAGATTGGCAAATTATCCAGAAGGAACACTAGGGTGTGGACTCGACCATGTGGGCGACCTTGTGAAAATCGCAATGGCGTGGGTAATTTCTGCCGCGCCGTGCGAATCTCGCAAAGGAGCTCTCTATCCCGAGAAGACACGGGCGTGCGCTTGCCTCTATTAGTTGGGCCTGTGAATGTCTCACGACCCATGCGGAACACTTAGCAATTTTTTTCTCGGATGTCGAGGCGACCACGAAGTGTCGTAAGATTGCCCCTTTGGGTCGGGCGCATGAGCGTGGGTATTTTCCGCACGCCCGTACAAGAGCATTCAGAGGAAGTGAGTGTTTTCCCGAGATCGCACAGGGGTGTGCATCTGCCCCTATAATTCTTTCCAATGGATACGCACAGGCATGGGTAATTTCCCCATGCCCGTGCTGATGTACAGAACGCTAAGAGGCGCGAGTCCTTTTAAAGGATCATCATTTCTACTCATTACCACACTTCTTCTTCGCCTGAAGGCACCCTCACATTTCTTCCCGACATCGCACTGCCGTATTTGGAGGGATTTTTGCGTGGTTTTCCGGCCGCTTCAAGGTTTTCCACTTCAACTCGTCGGTAAGCCCTATCTTTTGTTCTCTTCGCAAATTCTTGATTTTAATCGATGAAACTAGTGAATAATGCTTCATTTCTATAATTAGAATGTTTATGCATGTTTAGAACAAAGTTAAAAGCGATTTAACGGTGTATTTTTTTATTTTTGAGGCATGCCCGTGCCTTTTTCACGCCCCGTGGATCCACACAGGCGTGCGGAAATTCCACACAATCGTGTAGATTTCTACATCATTGCTTAATTGACTTGTTTGATCGGTTTTCTTTCAAATTTTGGAGATTATGGCACCGGGTCAAAAAGCAGGCGATAAGCGACGCGTGAGCCATCTCCTGAGTCCGAGGGTATAAGATTCACTATACACGAGCATCGAGGTCCGTTTCGGCGTTTGTCGAGACTTTGGTTCGGACGGACTCGATTCTTAGACACGAAAGCATCTTGAGAGATTCTGACGAAGGAGGCGAGTTCGCCGATGAGGTTGAGGATCTCATGTCGGGTGGGTGGTTGGAGGCGATTGTTATCGATTAGAGCCATCCATCCGTGAGCTTACTTTGGAAGTCTTGTCGTCATTCGAGTTCGACGAGATCCTATTCGAATTCAATAGCCTCTATTTCGTTCAGTTCAAAGCACTTGGACATCACCAGAGCATGAGTATCACGCAGTTTTTTGTCTGGCTTGGCTTATACGAGGAGGCATTCACATATACTGATGAGTATTCTCGATTTACTCGGGCCGATTATCTTTGGAGCTTTCACCCGCGAGAGCTTCTGAGCATGGTGTGGTCATGGCCACTACAAGCCGGGTGTCAAGGCCGCGTGCCTTTCCCGACTGCCTCCTGAGATATTTACATTCCATCATGAGCAGGTCGGTAAATGGCTATGGTGATAGGACTGGCGTTCTGAGCCAGCAGGAGCTTCTGTACTTGTATTCGATGACGTAGTGCATACCGATCCATCTAGGGCACATCGTCGCTGAGTACGATTCGACATCGAGGGCCCGGGTATGCTAGATTGAGAAAGCGATCTTCTACGGTCCATACATTACTAGAAGAGCGAGCCCACTGTGCCGGAGATGGCGAGATTGATGGGCATGGTTACGTAGGGGTTCGGACGGGGTTTATGCTCTGGTTCTACCGGCCCTAGAGATAGCCGCTGAGGAGGGTGTTGATGCCAAGGCTTTCCAGCTGCCCCGAGCTTAAATTCGCACCTATGGAGACCGAGGCACCTCCGGTGACAGAGGACCCAACCCCCGTGCGCATATTTTCACCATCTCGAGCACAGGATCGCTTTAAGAGGTTCGAGTGCGCTGTGGGGCTATCTGAGACGGGGGTAGCGGAGGCCCGAGCGAGTGCTGATATTAGGGTTGCATAGGCCGCACGATGTCTCGGAGTTCATGGCACATTTCGACACATTACGGCGGATCTTAGAGCAAGGCGTCGGCTCGTCATTTATCCTATGGCCGAGAACTCCCCCGGCATGTCCGGCACCTCCATCCCCTGTTCCAGCACCGGTTGACCCACCATGTTCTTCATCACCCGATGGCAGTGACGAGCGGAGGGGCGACATCGACACTTGATTTTATTTTCCTCGTCTTTTACTTCCGCATTTTATTTTGGACTTGTATACTCAGAAAGGACTTTTTTTCTGAGTTTATTTTCATTTTGTATCTCGAGTTGTATTCATTGTCTTATCTTTTATATACTCGAGTCATGTTTGTTTTTATTGAGCTTCATTGAACGCCTTTGTGTATGCGTGCAAATGGTCTTCTCATTATGGGAATTGAGACTTTGTCATGGGCACGGCCAAGGTGTTTCGGCACTTGGCCGTGTGAGCTGCACAACCCATTGGAACAACACTCCCAAGGACTTAGATCCATCAAATGCAACACTATGAGTCAGGGGAGTATTGTTTTGATAGCTTATCCCACATTTGAATTTAATTGATTTACATTATGAATGAGTTTGCATGTGTACATTGGGGACAATGTACAACTTAAGTGTAGTGCATGTATGTCTTTTATAGTAGTTTTGATTGATATACATGCTCACATAGCCAATGGCGGTTCACCTTAGTTGCATTGATTGTATTCTGGAGTTTAGGAGATTTTTCAACATTGAATGTTTTCATGCTCTAGTTTTTGCTTGAATTTCTAGGAATTTTTGCCCGATTGACACTTGTTGCACTACTCACTCTTTGAACTCTTTTGTAAACTCATGTTTGATGTATAAGGGACTAGTTATAGTTGTTTCTTGTGTTAATTCTAAAAAAAATGGGGAAAAATGAAAAGAAGGAACAAAATAGTTTTATTGTTTATTTGTGCTTGTTGGGTGGAAAGAAATACCACCTATAAAGTATGAAGCTACTCTCATAAGTCGGATACTAGTTATACCCTAATGAGAGAAAGAGCTATCTCATAGGATGAGTGAAAACTACCACTCCGTTAGAAAGAGCTATCTCATAGGATGAGTGAAAGCTACCACTCCGTTAGAAAGAGCTATCTCAAAGGATGAGTGAAAGCTACCACTCCGTTAGAAAGAGCTACCAATTCGAAAGTGTGAAAGCCACCTTAGCGGCCACTTTGGAAAGGGCTACCTTAAAGGATGTGTGAAGCTACTACCATTTTTGAAATTTTTGTTAATTTTTGTAGATAAATAAGTCTATTGTACTTAGAACAATGAGGAGTATACTTTACGTTGTTTTGAGTGAGTTCACACACTTACACGATTTCGGGTTTGTTGTCCTTTTTTATTCAAGTTTTTAGCCACATCATTGATATTTTGTATTTAGTGTGGAAATTTCCCTTACTTGTAGAATGCCCTTTTTGTATGCTTTGGTGAACCTAAGGCCAAGCACTTCCAATATTTCCTTCATCCATGCACATAATGTTTTCATTTTTGCTTGAGGACAAACAAAAAGCTTAAGTGTGGGGGACTTTGATAAGTGCTTGTGCGATAGGAATCTGAGCGTTCTTTCCTTATGTTGAGCATTACTTTTCTCGGGTTTTAAAGGCTAATATGGGTGTATTTATGTTACTTTCATGCGGTAGGGTTGTGAGGGCCGATTATGAGAGAAAAGAAACCAATGTGGAGTCGCAATGCACTAATTTGGAGAAATCTTGTTAAGGTTCCGACACGAAGACATAGGTCGGGGTTCGAGATGCGAGGGAATATGTGCCAACCTTCTCGTATTTGAGTTAGCACAACTATTTGGAGGGCACAAGAGGCGGTCACATTCAAGTATTCCGACTTGTGTATATAGAACAAAATCTCCACCAACATGTCCGTTATTGAAGAAGCAAGGTAATCCACGACGTAAATGTGTGGCCATTTGCGTTATCTCGATGAAAGTATGGATTTGGGAGTATTTCAAGACGGTACTGTAACAGGGTATTGTAAAAATTACTGTAGCAAAAATTACTGCGGCGACCTTTGTTTACGGTGGCCGAGAAAAGCAGGAAAACATAGAATCCACCGCGGCGGTGTGGAAATTCCCTACGCCCGTATGAAAAAAATCCGAGGGGCGCCCACATGGGCGTGTGGATTCTTGATTCCGACCCTTTAAAATCCGATTTCGAGCATTCTTTTTCTCCATCTTTTTCCCAACTTGAGAGAGGCGCGGCTATGGTTTTGAGAGGTGTTGGCAAGGGCTTTGGAGAGGTTCTACGGGTCCGACATCGCGCCATTTGGAAGAAGGTTAGTGGGAGAGCCTTCGTCAACACCTATCCGGCGAGGTGTTTCCTAGGCCGTACAAAGAGACCCTTGCAGCGAGTAGAGCACTCTCCACAAGACCATCGCCACGATTATCGAGGGGTTTTTCTATGGGCGCTTTTGTTTTTTTAAATTCGATTTCATTGATTGTATCTAGCTCCATGCAGAGTTAAACCCTAGTGGGTACTTGGGTATTTGTGAACCCTAGGATGTATTCGTTTCATTGAATCTCTTTATTATGCTTTCAATTAATTGATGTTTATTGTGAGTTCCAATCTTGGAGACTTGATTGTATGAATACCCCCTAGAGTGACACTAGGGTTGAGAGTTCTTCTTGGTAACTCTTGTGGGTGAGTGACACACCATGAGAGTTAGACAAAGCTAGATTGGAGAGGGTTGATAGGGTGAGTCGAGAGGTAGCGGGTGTCCCCTTTCCCCTCGGTGTGATCTATCCTAAGTCCATGTTCCAAGAGTGTGGGATCCTTTACCCGGCCTTTTTTTGTTAGGGGTTTTACCGGTTAAAAAGCATGGATCACAAATCAAATTTAATTTTTTTGGTGACTTCAAGGGATTGTGGGTTCATGACTTCCATTAAGGGCATGCCTTTAATGTTAATTACCCTGGACATGGTCACAGGAACCTTCGATTAAGAAATAAGTGTGAACAAGTTGTAATCAATTTTCATTCATTTTAATAAATACGAATTCATAAACTTCATTGAAAATACAAAAAATTTGAAATCATCTTGACAATCATCTTGACTTGTATCTGAACTTGTGTCTTGGACATTTTGCATTTTTGGACTTGATTTGCATCTTGAATTTGATTTGAATTTCAAGTTATGACTTCTCCATGTTGATGAATCATAGACTTGATTTTGATTTTTCATAAGCTTCGGCTTTTATGCCTATGAAGTTCCCTTCTTGACTTGTAAAACTCTTTGAGTCTTTGACCTCTGACGTCTTGAGACTACTAAGTTCAGTTGTCGATTTATGTAGATTTTTAAATATTGACTTGTGAAACTCTTTGGGTCATCGACTTTCAATGTCCTGAAACCACTGAGTTCAATTGTCGATTTATACGGATTCTTGAATATTGACTTGTGAAGCTCTTTGGGTTCTCGACTTTCGATGTCCTGAGACCGCTGAGCTCAATTGTCGACTTATATAAATTTTCAAATATTGACTTGTGAACTCTTTGGGTCTTCGACTTTTGATATCCAGAGACTGCTGAGCTCAATTGTCGACTTATATAAATTTTTAAATATTGACTTGTGAACTCTTTGGGTCTTCGACTTTTGATATCCTGAGACCACTGAGTTCAATTGTCGATTTATATGTATTTTTAAGTCTTGACTCTTTTTTAAGTCTTGATATGTTGCTTTGGTTTTGAATATATATATATATATATATATATCATAATTTGTCGCTGCACATGCGTCATCATCGCGTTGCATGTTTGATTGCTCTCTTGAAATAAATATCTCACGACCGCTTTAAAATTTATATATTTTTATAATTTTTTTGTCGTCTCGAGATGAATAAGTCACCATTGCATGTGCCTTATCACGCGTTGTACTGCCTTTGTCGCCATTTTGAGATATATATCTAGATTATCGCCTTGAAATTCGCCGCTGCCTGTGTTTTGTTGCCACGTTGCATATCTCATTATCATTTTGAAATGTCTTTCTCATCACGGCCTTAAGATATATATATATATATATATATATACATATATATCATTTTCATCTTTCATATATTTTCTAAAATTTGCCATTTCCCTGAATTGAACATTCTTGTTATCGCTTCGAACCGAGTAATTTTGTCATTGCTCTAGAATGAGCGTCAGATGTTGGCATGAGGCTATGCCTTAATACCAAAAAGGATAACAGCATGTCATCAGTATTTGAAATATTGTCCGAACTTCTTTTTTTATATTGCTGCATATCCCATAGTCCTCTTCATGGTTGGTATTATTGTAGTCACCATCTTTTTTTATTTAATCAGCATCACCACTATTCTTTTCATTAACCATTTCAAACTATTCATTGGGATCCTTACCCAAACATATATATATATATATATATTTAAATGTTAGCCTTAAGGACGATGAAGCCAAATTTACCACTGTTGCTAACCCTTTTTATAATCAATTAAGCCTCCAGCTTGAACTCATGAGATGTCCTGATCATGGTGGTTCCATGTGCTTCTCATTTCATTTTATTATTATTTTTATTTTATTTTTTACACATTTTTTTTATATAAAATTTTTTGATGCACGTATGCATTTTGTTCATTATTTTTTCATGCATTTTGCATATGTGCATGCATACAATGAATTTCTTTTTTTTTCTTTTTCTTTTTTTTTTAATATCATGCACGTATGCTTTTCTCTTTCTTTTTTTTTGCACACTTCTCATTATTTTATTATTTTATTATTTTTTTTATATCATGCACATACGCATGATTCTCATCCTCATTTATTTATTTATTTTTTTATTATTATTTTTATTTCCACATAGGCTCATGCCTTTATTTCTTTTATTCTTTTTTTTGTTAATGCATGTCATGAGACATAATTATTTATAGTTTTTTTTTTAACGCGCCATATTAATATGGCCCACCATATTATTCAACAGCAACCATACATAATGTATATATTTCAAAATCAAACATGAGTGTCCATCGGCATGCATGCTTGTTAATGGTTGTTCTTGGGTGTTGATCAGAGTGCCTTAACTGTGTGTATATATATATATATATATGCATGCATAGACAATAGCAAGGGGGCCCATGTTCCTTAATTATTTTGAAGCAACTTCTTTTTGTTTTTTTTTTACGCACAGTACAAAGAGCAAACATGGCTGGCCATGTTTATGAATAAGACATTTGAACTAAATTAAAATGCATATATGCATTACATTCAGCACCACCAATGAGAAAATTGTCATCCATCAACTTCTAAATTTTAATCACAAAGCCAGATTATATTCTCCATGCTTGAGCAGCTTATTGCTTTACCTCATTTTAAAGCATCACATTGAATACTTTGTAAGCCGCCTTCAAACTTTTTTCTTCTAAGAGCATGAAGAGCAATTTGTTATATTTATCATGCTATGGTATATGGCCAAGTGAGACCATTTCCTCCAATAGCCCAAATGCAAGATCACTAGCATGACAACCATTTATGTTCATTCTGTTGCACAATAAATATCACCAGAATTGATATGGATACCCATTAAGATGATACATGTTACTTGGCCAGCTTTGTCCAATAAGAGATGAGCAACGTTAAACTTACTCAGTGAACACACAGGATCTAACAAAATATGGAGAAACGCTTTCAACGGGTTATATTGTCTCTCCATCTAGAAATGTTGATATTACAACCATTCTTGTGCAGACCGTCCGAAACCTTGCCCATCACCCAAGGTATATGATCAAATGGAAGATCCTTAACTGAAGCATAAGGTCATCAGGGATGAGGCCACAGTCAAACATCTTCTCAAACCATTTCTCGGCCTCCACTAATCTCTTCGCCTTGCAAAATGCGGTCATTACAGCTTGCAACCTGGTTATCAGTGAGGAACTCTGTTGCTCTTTCTAAACAAATTTTATGATCTAGGCACCATCGTCAGCAGAACTTCCAAGCGGACGAAGAGCTGGTTGTTTAAATGAACAAATCACAGTAGCAAGACATGCACTAAGAGCACTCAGATACATGAAGAAACCATCTTTGCAGATTGATGGTTGTTTGTGCTCCACCTTCACAAGGTTAGATATTTCCCCAGTTTCATCTCCATGGGCATCTCTATCACTGGATATAGAATCATTAGCACCTTCAACAGGACTGGGCTCTTCCTGTTGCTGCAGTTGATCAGACTGCATGCTGCAACACATCATTTCCTTCAAGCTTTGGTGCAACATCAAATGAATCAATTGCTACTCTTTGTCTTTACGTGTATTAGCAACATCACCATCATCACCGTCTTCGTCCTTGTATTTGCAAATGGCTGCAAGGATCTTATAAGGGAATAGAGCACAGGCAGCGATCTTGCTTCTTGAATATATCATTGCCGTAGTTCTTGTCTTCGAGCTTGGGTGCGCAGCAGGTGGCTTCGATGGAGTAAGCGGCATCGAAGGATGCGTCGGCCAAGGCCATCGAGAGGAAGCTGTCGCACACCGCGTCGCAGATCGAGTCGAGACCAAGTGTTCCGGTTGCAAGCGCGCACGCGGGCGACTTAATACTCGTTGATGGTAATTCCCACAATGTTTACCCGAGAGTGAGCCGTGACTGCACGCATCGGACCGCCGATGCCTTACCCGACGTCGAGGACTTTGAGGCCTGGCTGCGCGTTGATAAGATCGGCGGAGCGTTCTTCATGGATGCGTGTGGCGTTGCGGTGAGAGAGGTTGGGGATGGAAAGAGAGAAGTGGAAGCTCTAACCCCAGCCCTACTCGTAGATGTCGGTGACGAGGTTGTAGAAGGTGTCGACGAAGACAGGGACGTTTGTGGAGTCACCGGCGGGCTCCTTTGGTCTCCGGAGAAAAGGACTAGTACTGCTTATACTCGTCCTAGGCCTTATCCCTTATGGTGAATCCCATCTTGACCACATGAACCAGTAGATCACCGCCACCGCCGCGGCAAACAGCGTCCACGCCACCATCGTCATCTCCGTCGTCGATCAGATCCGGGGTTTTGGCGGAGAAGATAATGAAAGAAAGGAGAGAGAGAGAGCACGAGGGAGAAGACATGCATGTGCATGGATGTGTCTTTTTTTTCTTCTGATTTTTTTTTTTTTTTATTCTTCTTCTCTTCTAATTTTTTTCCCTCTTTTATTTTTATTTTTTTTTATTTTTCAAATCTCCTCTTTTTTTCTTTCTTTTTTTTTATCGAGGCTTTGGCTTCTTCTCTCTGTCTTCTCCTTCTTCTTTTCAGTTGGCAGCGATTATGGCATCAACACGATAGCAACAGAGAGCATTAGCAGCGACAGCGTCAAGCTCCTTGGCGGCATCATCTCAGCCACTCAAGCAGCAATGGCGGTGAGAAGCAGTAGCGGAGAACAATAGACAGCATGCTTGGCGGCATTATCTCAGCCACTCAAGCAGCAATAGCGATGAACAACAGTAATAGAGATGACATGCAACGACATCCGGCGTGATTAGCGGCATTATCTCAGCCACTCAACCACGACGATATCAAGAGACGAACGGTGACGAGCAGTGGGCGGCCAAGGCCGCATGACGACGACAGTTCTCTTTTTTCTTTTTTTCTTTTTCTCTTCTCTTGGTGATTTTTTTCCTTTCTTATTCTCCCCCTCTTTTTCTTCAGCTTCACCCGCTTTTTAAAAAATTTTCTCCGTCCTTATCATTATCCCCCCGATCCTCTCGTGAAATCCCAGCAGATCAAACCCGTGCATCGGATCAAAATAGGATTAGGATAAAAAAATTTTCATTTTCAAATTTTTTTTAAATTTAAATTTATATGTATATATTTTAATTATTTATTTATTTTTTTAATTAATTAATTAAAATTTATTATTATTATTTATTTTTTATTTTTCTTATATATTTTTTTTATTTATATTATTTTTTTATTTTTATTATTATTATTTATTTATTTTTTAAATCCAATTTGCTTCAGGATATGTGTTTGGATGCCTCGATATTTGTACTTTCTCAAATCACCTCGAGATCCGTTCTCATGCCACATACAATTTAGAATTGCCTCGAGATATCAAGGGCAATTTTGTAATTTTTTTGCATTTATGCCTTGAGTTATGTTCTCGATGGCAATTTTATAAATTTTGCATTTATGCCTCGAGGTATGTTCTCTAGGGCAATTTTTTTTTGTTGTAATTTTCATTTACCTCGAGATATGTCCTCAAGGATATTTTTTTTTTTGTATTTTTTTTTTGCATTTATGCCTTGAGATATGTTCTCAAAGGCAATTTTGTAATTTGGTATTTTGCCTTGAAATACGTTCTCAAGGGTAATTTTGTGATTTAAATATTTTATATCACATCGAGATCTGTGCTCTCGGCTGATCTTGAGATTTAAATATTTTAGATTGCCTCGAGATCTGTGCTCTCGGCTATTTTAGATCGCCTCGAGGTCTGTGCTCTCGGCTGATCTTGTGATTTAAATATTTTAGATCGCCTCGAGGTCTGTGCTCTCGGCTGATCTTGTGATTTAAATATTTTTAGATCGCCTCGAGATCCGTGCTCTCGGTCGATCTTGTGATTTGAATATTTTAGATCACCTCGAGATCTGTGCTCTCGGCTGATCTTGTGATTTAAATATTTTAGATCGCCTTTAGATCTGTGCTCTCGGCTGATCTTGTGATTTGAATATTTTAGATCACTTCGAGATCTGTGCTCTCGGCTAATCTTGTGATTTAAATATTTTAGATCACCTCGAGATCCAGTGCTCTCACTCGATTTTTGTGATTTAAATATTTTAGATCACCTCGAGATCTGTGCTCTCGGCTGATCTTGTGATTTAAATATTTTAGATCACCTCGAGATCTGTGCTCTCGGCTGATTTTGTGATTTAAATATTTTAGATCACCTCGAGATCTGTGCTCTCGGCTGATCTTGTGATTTGAATATTTTTAGATCGCCTCGAGATCCGTGCTCTCGGTACGATCTTGTGATTTAAATATTTTTAAATTATCTCAAAAATGACTTACGCACTTATCTTGAATATATCCAAATATAATGAAATTTATTTATTTTAACCATTTGTTGTCCCAATTCGATTATGATTTGACTGTGTGTAATTTTTAAAAATTTTATTCGATTTGAATCAGGACATGCAATTTTTTTTACAATCTTTCTTTTGATGTTGTGGATGTCAAGATTTGAATCAGGACATGCAATTTTTATTCGATTATGATTTGACTGTGTGTAATTTTTAAAATTTTTATTCGATTTGAATCAGGACATGCAATTTTTATCCTTTTGAATCATGTTTTCATTTATTTAATGGATGTCAAGATGTTGACATATGTTTTAATCATAAACTTTTGATGTTGTGGAAGAGAAAGTCAACCTAGTCAAAGTTTTTATCTTAAATTCACATGAATCACATGCCTTGTGACTCTTCTCTATTTTTTTTTCTTTGATTCATGGAGAAAAAAATCACTTTGTAGTTTGTACTTGCTCTAAACTTGTGATTGAATCTATGAATGAAGAAATTTTGATACTTTGACAGCTTAGTTTAATGTCAAAGAGTCCTACCAACAATCATTAAGGAAACAAAAAATAATATTATGCAAAACTAAATATAATAACATTACTTAATATACAAAACTAAAAGGAAACCAAAGCTCATATAATTAGTATACTTTGAAATGGTACTGCAACTAAAATATGTGTCTCTGCAGTAACTTGGAAAATTGTTGCATCAAATTAAATTAATTAATTAACTACAAATGTCAGTTGCATATACAAAACTAAAACTTGCTTGGAGATTTCTGAAAATGGTTGCAAAATATAAGTAACTACAAATGGTAGTTGCATCAAATTAATTAACTACATGAATACTCAATGCTCTTTAAATTCAACATTTATAGGACACCCTAGTCCCAGCATCCAGAGAGCTTAAAAGCTGGTTCGAATTTGAGAGTTATTTCAATCCTTTTGACAAGTAAAGCAAACCCACAGTAATTTTTTTGTATTATTATATATATATTTGGCATTTATGATTTTATTATAGAAGTTTTCCATTGGATAATTGTTGAATAACTGGTGCTTCGGGTTTTAATTAAGTTTAGTTGTTTTTTAATTACATTATTTGTTACTTTGGGTTTTAATTGCTTGTTGAATTAATTATTAATTATATAGATATGTTTAGGTTTTTTAAACCTAAACTGAAAAGTTGTAAATTGGGAATAAATATTTTTTCTGAAGCTAGCACTGGAGCACAAAAGAGAACTCGTGTTGAGTTCAATCCAGATGATATCATTGCTGATCTTGGAATTCGCAAACCAATTGAAGAGTATGATGTTGGTATTAGGGATCAAGTTTGAAGATCATATTTATTGAAAGGCCATGTCAACCAACTGGATATGAATTCCCCAAAAAACAAAAAGGAAAAGAAATGCGACGCTTTCAAGCAGCGTGGTTTCAAAAGTATGATTGGTTGGAATATAGTGTGGCAAAAGATGAAGCCTATTGTTTTTATTGTTATCTTTTCGAGCAGGATAGAAGTGAAAGGGGAGCAAGTGATATTTTTAGAAGAAAAGGGTTTTGTAATTGGAGGAAAGCACTTGAGGCCTTTAATCAACACGTAGGTCCAGTAAATAGTGCACATAATGATGCTAGAAGACATTGTGAGATTTTTAAAAATCGGAGGCAAAAGTGTGTCACATGTTTTATCTTCTCATGGGCATCAAATGGAGATCGATTATCACTCTCGACTATGACTATTTTAGTTGATGTATGAATTCTGTTGGCACAAGGTCTTGCATTCTGTGGTCATGATGAGTCTTCAAGTTCTAAAAATAAGGGAAACTTTCTGGAGGTACTCAGTTAGTATGCTAAAAGGGTTGGGATGGTTGGAAATGTTATTAATGAAAATGTTCCTGGGAATAATCAATTAACTTCTCCATTGATGCAAAAACAGTTGGTGAATGCATATGCTGTAGAGACAACATTAGCAATTTTTAATGAAATTGGTGAAAGTAATTTCTTACTAATTGTTGACGAATCTCGAGAGAAATCAATAAAGGAGCAAATGATAGTCATTTTTTTAGTAGTTGTTTCAGTTGCCAAGAGTATTCTAATTATTTCTAATTTTTTTGTTGTACAAATATGATTGTGAATACCATGGAAGCTTCATGTAAAAAGAAAAAGATGCATTGCTTCAAACACATCATCAAAAAATTGTTGAAAGATTAGGGACTGGTGAGAGATGTCTTCGAAATAGGCGATCATCAAGAGACAAATCTTGCAAAAGTTGGAGATACTCGTTAGGGTTATCATTTTACAACTTTGATTCATCTCTTGACTATGTGGAAATCAGTTTTGGAGATGTTACAAAATGTGTGTCAAGATGGATCGATTGCGGATCAAAAAGGTTTGGCATCAAGTTTGATTAGTAAAATGGAGAGTTTTGAGTTTGTATTTGTCTTGCATTTGATGATGAAAATGTTGGGGATCACAAATGAATTATCAAATGCTTTACAACAGAAAGATCAAAATATTGTCAATGCCATGGTGTTAATTGATACTTTAAAAGATCATATTCAAGATTTAATGGATAACATATGGGATGAGTTGTTAGAAGAGGTTCGAAGCTTTTGTGATAAAATGTATATTCCAGTGCCTAACATGGAAGATAAAATACCAGTTCGGCGTCATTCTAGGCATGAAGGGCAGTGGATTACTTATTATTATCATTATCATGCAAAGATTTGTATTGTAGTTATTGAGTTAATTGCCACTGAGATGAATGATCGGTTCACTGAGACAATGATAGAATTGTTAACGTGCATATCATGTCTTGATCCAAGAAATTCATTTTCTAGATTTCATCATGGTAGGCTACTTCGCCTTACAGAAATTTATTATGACGATTTTTCTATACAAGATCCTCAAGTTCTAAAAGAGCAACTTCACACATACGTTCATGATGTCAGAAGATGTTCTGATTTTGTTGAATGTGATGATCTTGAAAATCTTTCTATGAAACTAGTTGAAAGTAAGAAACATTTAGTATTTCCATTGGTTTATTGCTTTATTGAATTGGCTTTGATCTTACCGGTGGCAACAACATCAGTTGAAAGATCCTTCTCGGCCATGAATATCATCAAAACTGATTTACAAAATAAGATAGGAGATGAATGATTGAATGATATGATGATATGCTATATCGAATGCCAAGTGTTTGAAACAATTGATGATGAAGCTTTTTGGTTCGATTTCAAAATATGCCAAGTCAAAGGATTCAACTCCCAATTTATAGTCGTTAGCGGTATGTATATTTTTATATTTTTTTAAAATTAAATATTATAGTCTTAAGTTTAGATTAATATAATTAATTTTTTATATTTATTTTTTAGGTTAAACCTAGCACCCCTTGGTTTTGTTTCTGGTTCTGCCACTGATTGACAAGCTGATGAAGTAGCTACAACATATTCGGACTCCATTATTGATAAAGATGTTATCTCTTGCTTCCTGGATTTCCATGTAATTGCACTAGAGCCTAGCATGAAAATGCTTCTTGAAGTGCTCCTTCGATTGTCCAAGTATCCTACCTAAACATTGTTAATAAATCCAATTAATTTAAAGTTTGAATTTATTCCATTCTTGAGACCAAAGTCAATTTCCTGTATTGTGAGGTAAGAAAGTTCTATACTTCTTTGTAACAACACATCCACTACCATCTTGCAACTGCAATTTTTCATTTATATTCAATGGAGGCAGAGCCTTCTTTCATAGCTATAAGTCAAATCTATTTAGAAGACCTTCTGCATACTTCCTCTGATTAACAAATATTCCATCATTCACTTGTCTTACTTCTAGCCTAATAAAGTAGTGCATTAAACCCATATCACATTTTAAAAGTCTTTATTATCTCAGCTTTAAACTCATCAATTAATGACTACGAGGATCCCAAATAAATAATGTCATCTACATACTAACAAACCAGAAAATAGATAATTATTTTCTTTCTCCTTCTTCTTGTATAAAGTGGGCTCATTTTCACTTCGTTCAAACCCATGTTGTATGAAATAATGATCTATTATAATGTACCAAGCTGTTGGAGATTATTTCAAACTGTATAAAGCCTTCCTTAGTTTATAGAATTTATCTTCACTCCCTTCAATCACAAATTCCTTTACCTAATCAACAAATACATCCTCTTAAAATTCTTTGTTTAGAAATGCACTCTTTATGCGAGTTGATAAATTAGGCATTGTTGTTGTATTGTGATGAGTGCAGAATTGTTCATTACTTGGTATCATTTTGTACACTCATTAGGCATGTATCAGAGTTATACTTTGGAATTTGATGTTAATCATGGTGTGTTGTATTCTCAGGCTTCAAGCAATGCTTAAAGACAAGAGAGAGCTAAAACGATGAAAATGGAGTTCTCTCTACATCAATTTAAGAAGGACAAGGCAAATATGATTTCTTACGAGCACCTTACAACCGTAAGCCTCTTCCAGAGAACCTTCCAGGCATGCTTATACCCGTAAGACGGAGCATGACGACATTCAGAGGGACTTATGGGCAAGACTTATGCCCGTAAGTGTGACCGTAAGGATCATCCGGAGGACCTTATGAGGAGAGCATATACCTGTAAGGGCGGTCACAAGGAGCATACAGAGAAGCCTACAGTCCAGCCTTTATGGTCATTAACGGAACTGTAACACCATATAGACCTTATGAACGAGACTTACGACTGCAAGTGATCCCGTAAGGCTGACGACCCATCATTCCCAACTCCTTAAGACCATGTCCTTACAGTCGTAAGCAGCCCGTAATCAGCACAGTATAAATATTCCTAATGAGAATTTTTAGAGCATCTTTAATTTTATTTGGAGGCGAGGGTTAAGGAAAGAACATGGATAAATCTCCAAGGCTTTAGAGGTGACTTTGGAGCGAGATTTAACCCATCTATCTCAGAGAAGAAGGATTGTAGCTTTCAAGACTAACTTGGTGGCATCGGTGGAAGGTCCTTGGGCGTTCTCTGGTGATCATCTTATGGAACGATTGAGAAGGGGGGTTTTTCATGCCTAGTTTTATTCTCTTCGTGTCTTATTGTTTGAATGCTTACCCTCTATTAATAGAGAGCTAATTTTGTAGATATTTAGACATAGTTGAATTCTAGGGTCTCATTCTACTAGACATTGGTTGTGGATCTTGTGGATTTATTTGTTTCTTTATAGTCATCCATGTTGTTTGAGTCTAATTGCATGTTTGTATTGCATGATTGCTATTGTGGCAAAAACCCTAGTTTTCATATTCGATGTGCTTTGTGATGGGTAGAAATACCCACCTAGCATAAAAATGCCAAAATTAGAGGGGATTATGAGTAAGTCTAGCAATGGGGTACATTGAAGTTGAGAATTCTCCTCCCTCAATCCTCCCGAGTGGATTATAAAGTTATTTCCATGATCTTTGCAATCATAGGGAATAGATTTGAGGAGAAATCGCATTTCTATTTTGTATGGGATTAGGGATAATCTCTTCGCAAGGAGGATTATCTACTTTATAAATGCTTGTTAAGCCACATTGAGATTTCACAGAGTACAAAGCGATTATGGGGTGTCCATATTAGCATTGTAATGAATCAGTTATTATTCGTCCTTGTAAGAGGGGTTTATAATACTTTAGGAAAGCTCTCGGTTGAAATAGGATTAGATACTTATACAACTTTTGTCTAGAACTTAACAAACCCTAGAGGGATAGTATGCCCGGGCATCCCTTCTTCCCCTAATTTCTACTACTTGATTTCTTTGTTTTCACTTATTATTATTGTTCACACACATCACTATTTTTCATTTTTGGCTAATTTTTTTGGGATATGAATTAGTATTATAAATCTCAATCTTCCCTATGGATCGATGCCCTGCTTTTGGACACTCTATTAGACAATCGACACATACACTTGTATCCTTATCAAGTTTTTGGCTCCATTGTCGTGGAGGATTTGAGATATTAATAACATTTCGTGTATTCCATTATTTTCGCCATTTATTTTTCTTTTTTTTAATATTTTATTTCTTTCTTTATTTTGTTCTTTTTTATTTCTCTTCTCTTTTGTTTTGATTATAGTGCATATCGCCGAAAGGCAAGACAACACCATCGATGGAAGGAGAGAGTAGTGTTGAGTGAATAATTGGAACACAATTGAGTCCTTCCCCGTTCTTTGATCACGATGTGGAAACAGCTCATTGAGGCTTTTCTGGCTCATTATTTCCTGCCAGGGAGGACGACCAAGTTGTGTCAAGAAATCACTTCATTTGTTAAATTGGATTCAGAGTCACTTTTTAAGGCCTGGGAGAGATTTGATGATCTTTTGAGGAGGTGACTGAACCACAACATCCCAGAGTGGATGGAGGTACAGATATTCCATCAGGGACTCAACCAGAACATTCACCAACTTATAGACTCAGTAGCCAGAGGATCACTTTGTAATAAGACCCCAGAAGTGGCAAAGCTATTGATAGAGGAGATTGCCATAAACAACTACTAGTGGAATTCTAGGGGAAAGATAGGTAGCAAGAATGATGGGATCTTGGAGGTTAGTGAGGTTACCGCATTAGCTTCCCACGTTAAGGCTTTGAGCCAAAAGATCGATAACTTATCCACCCAGAAGCCAGCTATAGTTATGGCATTTGATACATGTGGGGAAGGACACACTTCTACAGATTGCCCTATAGTAGGAGTGGCGCATGGATCCACAAAGCAAGTTGATTTTGTTGGTAATGCCTTTTGACCTCAGGTGAACCTACCTTAACACATACAATCCTGGGTGGAGGAATCACTTTAATTTCTTATAGAACAACCATGGGCAACAATAGAAGCCCTAACTAGGATGTCCTTACTCAGTTCATACAAAGCATAAACACAAAATTTCAACAATTCGATGCCAGGTTCCAAAGCATAAAGTCCACAATGAGAAACTAGCAGATGTCTCTCTAGAACTTGGAGAACCAAGTTGGCCAGATTGCCTTTGTCTAACTAGCCAGAGCTATTACCAATTGTTAAGTTTTCAAGTACAATAGCATCGGTCGCCAATGAGTTAAGAGCATCAAGTCCGGACATGATTGAAGATAGTTGTTGTATTAACACAAATACCTCAAATAAATTGTATTGTCTATAAAAGTATTAATAGAAGGAGCTTTTAAGTACATATATTGATTCAACACAACTGGAGAATTAATACAAGGATTTGATGGTTTGTTATGAGGGACTAAAGCTCTAGTATTCACCATCTTGGATTGGAACATTTACGATACCAAAAATGATAAGGTAAAAAAATAGCATAATATAAAAAGGAAATAAAACTGATTCATTAAAGGTAAAGAGCAAGAATCTCAACACAAATACCTCAAATAAATTATACTGTCTATAAAGAAAGGACAAAAATTTAACTACAAAAGACTTATTCTCTCTACCTTAAAAAGAATTGACCCTTCTTCAACTATTTATACTAATGCAATAAAAATAGAAAATGATAACAAATAGGAAAAGAAAAAACAAAACAAGGATAAGAGCTTGGGTGAGTGGGTGACTGCTTATCTATGCCATGATATAGTGCTTATGTATACAATTTTAGCTAACAATACCATAATCCCTCACAATCCTCAATTTGCTTAGTTTAGATTGGTAGTTTTTTTAGTGAGCCACACATTGTTTTTAAACCAAAAAATAAAGAGATTTATTTTTAATGGTATCTCTCTCTATATATATATATTTGAGGTTTTTGGTCTTTTAAATTTGTATGCATATATAATTTTATTTTTGTTTATTTTCGTATGTTTTTATTATTTTTGAACTTTATTTATTTATTTATATTAGAATTTTGGTTTTATAATTTGTCTATATATATATATACGGTTTTGTTTGTTTTTTATTTATATTCATTTGTAAAGATATATATATATATATATATGTAAAAACATACTACCTAAATTTCCTGTATAATGTCATTTGCTTGATTTTGATTGGTCTGTAATTTTATTTTATTCTATTTTATTATTATTTTTAGTCGAGTGGATCACACATTATTCAACTTCCCTTTCTCTTAATACATATATGATATCAATATATATATATCTATATATTATTTTATACCAAATTATATAATATATTTACGGATAATAATATTTTTATTTGGTTTTACTTTTTTTAATTTTATTTTAATTGTTTTCTAATGTTTTATAGATATAGACATGATTTTGTGTATTTTAATCTCATTTGAACAACAACATAAACAACAGGAAATGAACAAAAAGTCCCCCTCAAATTTAATTATCCACAAGAAGTCACTCTTAAGTTTTAGTATTAATTTTAAGGCCCTCCTTTTTTTATTCCATGTTTTTCTAATCCTTCCATCAGAGAACACCGTTTAATTTGATGTGTTTTGACATAAATGCCTCTCCATCGACTGTAGCATTGATGAGTGTACAATGTTCATATATTTCATATCATTTTGTACACTCATTTGGCATGTATTAGAACTATATTATGGAATTCGATGCTAAATCTAGTGTGTTTCACATTCTCAGGCTTCGGGTAGTGCTTACAGATAAGAGAGAACCAAAAGAAGCATTCAAGACGTTAAACGAAGAAGTTGGAGCTCTCTTGGTATCTTTTGAACAAAGACAAGGCAAATTGGGTGGCTTACGGGAAGCTTACGACCTACCTTAAGGCCGTAAGCATTTTCTAGAGAACCTTGATGGCATGCTTATGCTCGTAAGGAGGAGTCAGAGCCAAATTAGAGAACCTTATGGGGAAGGCTTATGCCAATAAGGGTGCCCGTAAGGACCATCCAGAGTAGTTTATGACCACAGATTACGCCCGTAAGGACCATCCAGAGTAGTTTATGAGCACAGATTACGCCCGTAAGGGCGGTCACAAGAAACAGTACAATGAAGTTAATGGTCTAGTGCTTATGGCCATAAGCTGGACCATAACAGTAACTGAAGACCTTAAGGACATGACTTACAACCATAAGTGTTCCTACAAGGTTTGCAACCATCATCTCTAGCTCCCTTACAGCCAAGTCATTATGCCCCTAAGTAGCCCATAAGAAGACAAGTATAAATAGATCTAGTGAGAATTTTTAGGGTATTCTGAGGATTTCTTTGTTCTTTTTCTTGGAGGCAAAGTTAGGGAAGAAAGGAGACGAATCTCCAGGGCTGAAGAGGTTATTCCAAGAGAGATTTGGATCCACATTCAAGAGGATTGGAGATTGTAGTTATCAAGCTCACCTTGGTGGCACGCGTGGAAGGTTCTTGGAATGTTCTCCAGTAATCCCACTCTGGCATGATAGAGAAGGGGGTTTTAATGCTTTCCATCTTACTCCTTGTATCTTGTATTTGGATTGATAGCTCTCCCTCTATGGAGAGCTATTTGTTAGATGTTTGGGCATATTTGAAATCTAGGGTTTATACTTCGTCAATGGTTGTGGATACTTGTGCTCTTTTATTTTATTATTTAGAATTCATGTTTTCATATCTAATTGCGTGCTTTTATTGAATAATTGATATTATGGTGAGAGACCACTAGTTTTCATATGTTTGATGATCTTGGTGATGAGAAGAAATTCCCACCTAGCATAGACAAGCTCCAATTCGAGAGGATTGTGAGTAAAGCTCTAGTTAGGGCACTTTGGAGACCCCGTCTTCCTCAATTCTCCCAGGTGAGTCAGTGATCATCTTTGTGCTCTTTACAATCATGTGGAGTAGATTTTAGGAGAAATCGCATCTCTACTCTGTATTTGGATTAGGGATAATCTCTCTTCATATGGGAGGTTATCTACTTAAGAGATCATCATTAGCTTGTAGTGAGGTTTTATGGAATGTTAATGCAATTGTTTTATCGCACAAGCACTTAATAAAGAGTCTAGTATACTTTAGGATTTCTTTCTATTCGAATAAAATTCCATAGTTAGACAACCTTTGACCTATACTTCATAACCCTAGATGGATACTATGTGTAGACATCGTTTCTTCCCCTGACTTCTCTTCTGTTTTATTTCCATATTTCTTGCTTTATTATCTTTTGTCCACACACATATCTATTGATCAATTAGGCTATTATTTGAAATTAGGGCTACTACTAATACTCACTTTCTTCCCTGTGGACTGAAAACTTTGCTTTACACACACTACTATTATGCAATTGACATGTACACTTACGTCCCTATCAAGCATTGTGTCACACCCCTAGCCCAATTTACCGAGTTTGAAAAACCGACAACGGTGGCATATTCACAAGGGGGACACCAAGTGAGTTGTTAAGGCCTCTGAACCTGTCTCAAAATAGCATATACATCTAATAGAAGTACCAAATCAAAGCAAAGCTATAACATCTTGACACGAGATAAAAAAGCAAACTAACATGGTTCACAAAAAGCAACAAAAGTGCACTACTAGCATCTATGTCTATTAGAAGACAAAAATATTATTAGCGATAGATATCTACAAAGCGCTTAGCTCAATGACCGCCCGCTAAGCTATTCGACACTTGAGACCCAACACGATTTGAAAAAAATGGTGAAAAACACATTTATGTGCTCAAAAGCCCGATAAGTAACCACTAAAAAAATATTTTGATCACGTGAGTTTTTAAAAAAACCTTAGAATTTAAGTACAAATACTAAAACATAGCACAATACTTGCCAAAAATACAATTCAAAAAGGATAATTCAACAAAAAAATACAAAGCTATGTCAGATGATATATGTCTTGCAATTCATTATTGCCAAAAACAAAAAATCAAAAATCATTTATTTAAACTAGGTGACCCGAGTCAAAGGTTCAAAATTTATTTTTCAACACTAGGTGACCTGAGCCAAACTGTCAGAGGCCGTTATTCTTCACCAATGGAATGGTGTGAAAATATAGTTTTCTAACAGAGATACATGTCGACACGGTCAATGTTTAACCCTTGGTAATAGGGTTAGTGCATAGTTAATTGGGACTAATTTCTATGCCAAAATACTTAATGTTTCAAAAAACAACAAACTATCAAAGTTCAGATTGAACAAAATACGAAGATGTGCTTGTCAAAGTTGACAAGTATATATTTCCTGTAGTTTTCATGGTGTTTTGGACGTCAATGAGGATTCGGATGTTCCCTTGATACTTGGGAGGCCATTCTTTCGCACTTCAAGGCATTGATCGAAACATGGGCAATGGGAAGTTGTCTTGAGGGTTGGAGATGATAAGCTCACATACCGCCTACGCTGAAACCATGGGACATTCTCTTGACATTGATGATACTCTTTACTTTCTTGACACTCTTGATTAGATAATTGATGAATATATCAGGAAATGTTCAATCCGGACCCATACGAGGGGTTGGTAGACTAAGAGATGAAGAACAAAGAAGTGTTAACTCTTGGTCTAAAGGAAGAAGTACCATCTACTCCGGGGATTATGAAGAAAGTGCTCCGGAAGATGAAAAGGGCGAGGAGGCATACAAGAAAGCGTTCAAGCTGTTGGAGATGCGCAAGAACCAAACAAGGTGGATGAACCCTTGTCAAGTGGTACGAGGCCCGATAACTCAACCTCTACCCTCAAAAGACTTTGCTTGATTGCGCTTTAAAGTCGTGGGTAAGAGGAAAACCTTCATCTATAAAGCCCCGTGAGGAAGACAAGAATACGTCAAGCTTAGTGACGTTAAACAAAGCGCTTCTTGAGAGGCAACCCAAAGCGTTTCTTGTTTTTCTTAGTTACGAGTTTAGTGTTTGTATGAGTAAGACTTTGAGTGTCCGTGTCTTGATTTCTAGATGCTTTTGTTGTGTTTTTCTTGTGGATTTTTGGTGTCATCTTGTGCTTTATAGTGTTTTGGCAGAGAATTTTGGTCATTTGAGCTTATTTTCAGTGTTTTCTCTGGTAAAGTTGCTTTTTAAAAGCGAGGCTTTGAGTTTATTTATTTGTTCAGGAATTTTCTGCAGAGCCTGTAGTGTTTTTGAAGTGTCCAGAGTAAACACACGCTTGTGTGAAATTTCCGTATGGGCGTGCGTTTTTAGATTCGGAGCTCATCCGAGAGAGGCACGGGGCCGTGGACTTGTCCCTTTGAATGACCTTGTGATGGTCGGCGCTTTGTGTGGAATTTCCGTGAGGGGCGTGCATTTTTCTTGCGAGACTTACAAAGTTATCCCGAAAAAACATAGGGGCGTACACTCGCCCTTGTGGATGACTCTCCCATAAACACACGGGCGTGAGTAATTCTACGCGTTCGTGTGGATCTCGTAGAGAGTTTTACGCTTCATCCCGAGAGAGAAAGGGCGTGCGTGCGCCCTCGTGAGCGCCCGATGAGAATCCACGGGCGTGTGTAATTTCCGCACGGGCGTGTGAAGCACTTTGAGAGTTTTCTCGGTTGGACAGAGAAGCCACAGGGGCGTGTGTCTGCCCCTGTCGGTCAGGCGCACGGGTATGGGTATTTTCCGCACGCCCGTGCGGTTGCGTTTAGAGACAGAGGAGTGTTTCGCAAGAACGCACAAGGGGCTTGCGTCTGCCCCTGTGACTCCCTCCAGTGGAGGCACACGGGCGTGGGTAATTTCCGCATGCCCATGTGGATGTGCAGAATTCCAAGAGACGTGATTTTCCTCTCACCGATGTTTTAAAGGGATTTCCATTCAATTTCCACGCCGAATTCAAAGTTTTCATACCCATCTCATCTGTAAACCTTTTGCTCTCTCTCTTATTCGCCAATTCTTGTATTTATTGGATTAAAAGTGTTGAGTTGCGGCAATTTTCACTCTATAATGGTTTATGCATGTTTAGAAAGAGTTTAGACGTGGTTTTAAGGTGTATTTTTGGGAGTATTGACATGCAGCGGTGCGATTTTTCCATACCGAGATACACAGGCGTGTGGAATTTCCTACCGAGCGTGTGGAATTCTGCAGTATTATTTACAGAGCTTCGTTGATCATGTTCTCATCAATTCTTGCATATATGGCACCTCGTTCGAAGAAGCAAGAAGCGTCCCAGGGATACCTCACCTTAGCCTGTACACATGGAATTCTCGAATCCCGAGCATTAAGCTTGATTTGAGAGATTATCGACACACAGTTTTAGTCAATCTCGCGTTGTGGATTTGAGTGTTCTAAGAGAGATTCAGCAGGGTGATGAGCTAGCCGATAAGATGTTAGCCGTGGGAAGCTGGAGAAGATTGTTGACGATCCGAGATCCAGCTTTCCGCGCGATGACGCTAGAGGTGTTGTCGTCTTTTGAGTTTGACCCGTCATATGAAGTTTGGACACCGTGGATGCTATGCAGTTCTGAGCATTCGGACATCCGGTTTGCATGAGTGTCGCTGAGTTCTCGGTTCGTATGGGCTTATGATGAGAGTTATAGAAGTATAGAGGAGCATGGGACGCTTGGCTTGTGGTTCCGAATGCGTCGACTCCACACCAAAGCGTACCAAGTTTTGTGTGGACATGGGCAGTATGAACCGGGAGTGTCCAAGGCCACTAGCTTATCTCTGCTGACCTACAGATACTTACACTCGGTCCTCGGCAGGGTTTTGTTTATGGGAGTATTGTTTTCGATTGGCTCTCCCACATATATTCTTGATTGCTTTACATTATTAGTGCGTTTGAATGTGTACAATCGGGACAATGAACAACTTAAGTGTGGGGGGGAGTTTCATAGTGCACATGTATTTTATATTAGTTTTGATTGACATACATGCTCACATAGCTAATGGCAGTTCACCTTAGTTGCAATGATTGTATTCTTGAGTTTATGAGACTTTTTAACATTGAATGTTCTCATGCTCTAGTTCTTGCTTGAATTTCTAGGAATTTTTGCCCGATTTACACTTGTTGCACTGCTCGTTCATTAAACTCTTTTGGAAACTCAAGTTCGATGTTAAAGGGACTAATTAGTTTGGTTTCTTGTCTTTATTTTGTTGAAAAAATGGAAAAAGGGAAAAGGACGAACAAAATAGTTTTATTGTTTACTTGTGCTTGTTGGGTGGAAAGAGCTACCACCTATGAAGTATAAATGACTAATTTATTTTGTAGATAAATTAGTCCTTTATACTTAGAACTTTGAGTAGTATACTTTGGGTTGACTTGAGTGAGTTGGCACACACACACATACCAATTTCAGGTTTGTTGTTCTTTTTTATTCAAGTTTTGAGCTAGAGGATTGATTTTTCGTATTTTAATGATGAAATTTCCCTTACTTGTAGAATACTCTCTTTGTATGATTTGGTAAACCTAAGGCCAAGCACTTCCAATATTTCCTTCATCTATTCTTCAATGTTTTAATTTTTGCTTGAGGACAAGCAAAAGCTTAAGTGTGGGGAGTTTGATAAGTGCTTGTGTGATAAGAATGGGAACTGTTCTTTCCTTATGATGAGAATTACTTTTATCGAGTTTTAAGCGCTAATAGTTGTGCATTTGTGTTACTTTCATGCATATAGGGTTGTGAAGCGAATGTTAAAAAAAGAAGCCAATGTAGATCGTGAACGCACTATTTGGAGGAAATATTGAGAAGGGTTAATTAAGCGTGAAGACACAATTCGGGTTCAAGATGGGAGAATGTGTGCCAACCTCCGTGCATTCAAGCTAGCACAATTTTTTGGAGGGGCACAAAGGTAGTCACATTCGAGTATCACGGCTTTGTGCATTGATAGCAAGATCTTCATAATGAGGCCGGTTATTGATAAAAGCAAAGCGATCGACGACATGAATGTGTGCCCGTTGAAGTTACCTCTATGAAAACATGGATTCGTGAATGTTTCGGACCGATATTGTAGCAGAGAACTGTAACAAACACTGTAACAAATTATTGTAGCAGGTACTGTTCACAGCCGCTGAAAAAGATAACTCCAGAGAATCCACATGGGGGTGTGGAAATTATCCAAGCCCGATGCGAAATCAACATGATCTTGTGGCAATCCACAAGGGCGTGTGGACTGCACGATTCAACCCTATTTAAGCCGCGATTCAGCCTCGATTTCACATTCTTTTTCTCCATTCTTTCCCAAACTTGAGAGGGGGCTGGGCTAGGGTTTCGAGAGGTATTGGTAGGGTTTTTGGAGAGTTTTTTCATCTTTGACATCGTGCTTCACTTTGAAGAAGGTTACTGGGAGAGCTTTCGTCGACACCGATTCGGCGAGTTGTGTCCTAGGCCATATAAGGGGACCTTTGGAGGAGATGAGGCTTCTCCATAAGACCATCGTCACGACTATCAAGGGGGTTTTCTATGGATTACTTGTTTTTATATTCAATTTCATTGTTGATTGTAACTAGCTCCATAGAGAGCTAAACCCGCTAGTGGGTACTCGGATTTGTGAGCCCTAGGATGTATTTGTTTCATGAAACCTTCTATTATGCTTTCTTTAATTGATGTTTTATTTGAGTTCCAATCTTGAATGCTTGATTGATTGAATCCTCCCTTAGAGTGACGCTAGGGTTGAGAGTTGCTATTGGTAACCCTTGTGAGTGAGTGGCACACCACGAGGGTTAGACAAAGCTAGTTTGGAGAGGGTCGAGAGGGTGAGTCGAGCGGTAGCGGAGCGTCCCCTTTCCCCCTCCGATGTGATTTATCCTAGCTCCATTTCCTTGATCTCTTTTGCGGTCAGCAGTAGAGTGAATGGTCTAAGGGGTCTTCCACTAGAGCTTAGTTGCAGAGGCAATGTAGTGAAGCGTTGAAGTGATTTTAGCACCTATGACTTAATTATGACTAGGGACTATTTCTAGGAAAAAGGTTTATCACTTGGAATCCCTAGAACTCTATGCGATTCTATCCGAGTGCGAGGTGTTGAGATTGTTCGATTTGTCCTCTAGGACATGGTATAGAGTTAGTCACGGTTGACTTTAGTTTTGCGACCGTGTATTGAAGGATTTCCATGACTCATTAATGCATTAGTTTGGAGGCATAATAGTCAATTTTGAACTTGAAACGATTGTCCTAGGCAAAACAATATCCGAGTACCCCATTTATATCGATTGCCTTATCTCTCACTTACTTGTGCTTTTCTCTCTTGTTTCTTTTATTCTTATTTACATTACATCTTGTCAACACAATCATTATTCATCTTCACTTGGTTAAGAAACAATTTAAGTATTTTTACCCCCTACTCACTGTGGATACGATACCAACTCACCTAGGATTTTATTACTCGACAAACCCATACACTTGCGGGACATACGCAAGGGGTGTTGTTAATGCTCCACCTTGACCTCCTGACAAGTCAAGTACTGTGCAACAAACTACACGACATCTCTCTTCATGTTATTCCACTGAAAGATACTCTTCAAATCCTTATACATTTTGGTGCTTTTGGGATGCACTAAGTAGCTAGTACAGTGAGCTTTCTCCATGATTTCTTTTTTCAATTTTGAATTATCTGGAACACAAATCTGATCCCTGAACCTTATTGAGCCATCCTCATGAAGTCCGAACTAAACTTGGGTGCCACTTTCCACTTCTTACTGAGTCTTCTGCAAATAACCATCTGCTTCTTGTGTTATTTTAATTCTCTCAAGTAGAGTCGGGTTTCACCACCAAACTTTCTAAAGATACACCTGTATCCTTTAACACCACTTGTAGATTCATTTATCTCATATCCTCCAAGATAGGCTTCTACAAAGTGATTAATGCAACAACTGCTGAAAGGCTTCTTGTTAAGGGCAACAACCACCACGTTTATCTTCCCAAGATGATAACTGATAGTCAAATCATAATTTTTCAATAACTTCAACCATTACCTACATCACATGTTCGAGCTCCTTAATTCACCTTAAACAGCTTCAATTGTCTAGAATCATGATCCACCATATGATCATTCTACATCAGGACACACCTCAAATCAGTTTTGCAAGCATCACTGTAAATGGTAAAACCCTCCTCTAGGAAACTCTTGGAAACTCGCGACTTGGAAGAATAAGTACAAATCCTAACCGGTGTTTTCAACTCTTGGAAACTACGCTTTCGATCTGATCGGACCAACGACATTTTTTTCCATTCCTAGTGAGCCTTATTAATGGTGCCGCTAAGACTGAGAACTCTTTTACAAACCGTCTGTAGTAACCAGATGACCCTAGAAAGCTATGAACCTCTGTTACACTGGTAGGCAGGCCTCTTCCACTCAACAATTGCCTCTATCTTCTAAGGGTCAATAGAAATTCTGAATAAAACCTTTCTTGTGAAAATCTTCAAGCTACTTTTTAAACTCCTTTAGCTCAGCAGGTGCCATTCTTTAAGGGGCCTGAGAGATGTGGTTAGTTCCCAAAACTAAATCAATAGAAAACTCAACTTCAACGTCTGGAGGTAGACTAGGAAGGTCTTTAGGAAATACATCAGAAAACTCCTTCACCATGAGAATATCATCCAACACCTGTCCTTCTGATTTGGCATCGATAATTATTATACGGAATCGCAAGACCCCACCAAAGAGTAATTTTTGAGCTTGTAGGGTGGAAATAAGATGAGGTGGTGATGCAGAATCACTCCCATAAAAAGTGAACTCTATTATAAGGATTTTAAAAACTACCTTCTTTGCATAATAGTCAACTACAGCATGGAAGGTAGGCACAAAATCCATTCCCAAGATAACATCAAAGTCATTCATACTCATGACATGGAGACGGATGAGCAACTTATGACCTGTAATAAAAATTGGGCAACTAATGCATGCTCTATCAACAACAACATTGACTCCTAACAGGGTGGCAACACACAAATCATAATCCGTAGCAATAACAGGCAGAGCATGCTTTTGAACAAATACAAAAGAAATAAATGAATGCGTAACTCCGGAGTCAAATAACGCACAAGCATATGCAAAATAAATTGATAAGGTACCTGATAACACTGCAGTAGAAGCATGGCATCCTCCTCAGTCATCGCATAAACATGACCCTGTATCTTTGGCCTTTTTGCCTTCTAATGAGTTAAGGAAGATGCTTGTTCACCGATCATCTCTTTCATAGGGCGTTGACATGAGGAAGCTTGAGGCTTTGTTGTGTGGCACATACCTAGAATTCTACATGCTAGATGCCCTTGGTGTTCCAGAAGACCGCTGTGGACACTCTGTAATAAGATGCTCCAAACTGCTATCTTGAGCGTGACATACCTGCTTTTACCTTAAGGAGGCTTAAAATAAGTGCAGTTCTCCTGGCCAGACCTTGCATAACTACTTCCTAAAAATGAAAGACTTACCTACATGAGTAATGAGCTTGTGGAAGCTTTAAACAAGTTACTTTTAGGCCTCCATCAGAACAGCTTAGGTTGGGAATTGTGCAATCCCAGCTTTGGCAGATCCTTGGATCGTATAAGCATCCTTCTAGTTTCTTCAGTTGTCGCGGATTCTTCTACTTCTACCCCATTGTCCTTCTCTGCACCATTATATTCCTCTACCTCAATTGTCTCATTGCTCTCTTCTTCAGTGTCATTAACACACCCTTGCAGGTGTGTACCGCAAGTGCATAGGTGTCAAATAAATAAAGTACCCAAAGGATGGGTAGTTGAATCCACAGAGAATAGAATCTAGAAACAAATAATATCACTAAATAGACAAAGAGACAATCAATTGGTGAATATGATCAAGTTGTAATCAAAATATAGAACAAGAAAATAAGCAAAGGGCAAGAAGAGTTGACAATCAATTTCCCGGACAAAGCTTCCCCTAGGATTCTAATTTCAAGTGGAAGATTAAAATTACGCTTTCCTAATTATGATTCAACGAGTTGTGGAAATCCAAAAGCACAAGGTCCCAAATCTATGGTCAACAATAACTAGTCCACTACGAAATTCCACACCTCACATTGATTTTCAGTTATACTAAAAACTGGTCAAATGAACTACAAATTTTGTTCTATTTTCTTCTGATGCCACCCGGATGGACACACATCCTTGTGGTAAGCCATGGGACATATCTTGATGTATACAAAACCATTTTGAGAGCTTTTGAAATCTTTGAACACACTAGAACATGAGTGCATGACTGCCTTTTGTGCCCTTCTTCATCACCGATTTACTTAAACTCTTTATAAGTTGGCACATACTCTCACATGTATAATCACGGCTTGAATCTTGCTCATTATATTGCACAAAAAATCTCCATAGAGAACACCATGATCTATTTTTGCATTTTTTTTTCCCTCATCATGCCTTCACAACACTAAATGCACAAAAGAACACAAAAACACAATAATGAGCCATAAAACCTGATGAAAACAATGCTCAATGTAAGTAAGACCCAGTAATTATTATACATACATAAGCACTTATCAAACTTCCCTACACTAAAGCCTTTGTTTATCATTAAGCAAAATTAACAGATTGAAACATCAAAAAGGAACAATGGAAGTGATTGGTCTTAGGTTAACCAAAAATGTGCAAAAATAGCATTCTAGAAGTAAGGAACACCAAAACAGAAAAATAATTGCTTTAGCAAAAACTCGAATAAAAAGAATTAAAATCCGAAAGCGCGCTTGTGTGTAAACTCACTCATGTCAACCCAATGTCCACAACATGGAGATCTTATTAACAAGGAGTTATTTATACACAAAAAAAAAAGGTAGTAGTTTCACACATCCTTTAAAGTAGCCCTTTCCCAAGATGCCTCCAGAGTAGCTTCACACTTTCAAGGCGGGTAGCTCTTTCTACTAGGGATAGTAGCTTTCACTCATCATATTAGATAGTTTTTTATCTCATTGGGGCATAACTAGTATCTGACTTATGAGAGTAGCTGCATACATATCCTAGGTTGTAACTTTTTCCACTCCCTATGTACAAAAAAAATAATAACTTCTTCGGGTATGAAACTAAAAGAATGCTTGATAAGTGCTTGTGCGATAGTAATGCGAAGCATTCTTTCCTTATGTTGATCATTACTTTTCTTGGGTTTTAACGCTAATATGGGTGTATTTATGTTACTTTTATGCAGGTAGGGTTGTGAGGCCGATTATGAGATAAAGAAGCCAATGTGGGTCGTAATGCACTAATTTGGAGGAAATCATGCTAAGGTTCCAACGCGAAGACATAGGTCGGGTTCCAGATGCAAGAATGTGTGCCAACCTCCTCGTACTCGAGTTAGCACAACTATTTGGAGGGACACAAGGGCAGTCACATTCAAGCATTCTGACTTGTGCATACAGAACAATATCTCCACCAACATGTCCGTTATTAAAGAAGCAAGGTGATCCACTGCATAAATGTGTGCCCGTTTGCGTTACCTCGATGAAAGTATGGATTCGGGAGTATTTCAGGCCGGTACTGTAGTAGGATATTATAGAAAAACATCATGAGCAAAAAAATATCGCAACAAAGACTTTGTTTACATCCGCCGAGAAAAGCAGGGAAAAACAGGGGAATCCAGACGGGTGTGTGGAAATTCCACACGCTCGTGTGAAAAAAATCCACGGGACCCCCTAGAGTGACACTAGTGTTGAGAGTTCTTCTTGGTAACTCTTGTGGGTGATTGACACACCATGAGAGTTAGACAAAGCTAGATTGGAGAGGGGTTGAGAGGGTGAGTCGAGAGGGTAGCGGTGCGTCCCCTTTCCCTCCGGTGTGATCTATCCTACCTCCACATTCCAAGAGTTCTTTGCGGCCATAGTAGAGTGAATGGGCTAAGGGATGACCTTCCGCTGGGGCTTAGTTGCGAGTGCAACGGAGTAAAGCGTTGACGTGATTTTAGCACCTAGGGCAAAATTGTGGCTAGGGATCTTCCACCTAAACCAAAGGATTAAGTCTATACATAGGAATAGGGTTTATCACTTAGAATCCCTAGAGCTCATTGCAATTCTATGCGAGTGCGAGGTTGAGAGGTTATTCAATCTCTACTCAGGGACATGTATAGACTTAGGCATGGTTGGCCTTAGATTTGGGATCATCTAATTAAGGATTTCCATGACTCATTGTTGCATCAATTAGGAAGTATAATAGAGGGTTCTTGCACTTGAAATGAGTGTCCAAGGTGGATCAATATCCGGGTACCCATCTTTATCGATTGCCTTACCTTCTCCTTTACTTGTACTCTCTATCTTGTTGCTTTTTATTTCCATTATTTCAAATTTTTGTCACACTTATCACTATTCATCTTTTCACATTAGTTAAGAAACAACTTAACTGTCTTTATTCCCTACTTTCTGTGGATACGATACCCACTCATCTGGGATTATTACTTCGACACCCGTGCACTTGTGTTTTACACGAATATACGGATGTGTCAAGTTTTTTTGGCGCCGTTGCCGGAAAGTAGGCCTTTAGAGATACTTTGCACTTTGTTTTCATAGCTATTCATTTATTCATTCTATTTCATATTTTCTTATTCTATCATCGTTCTGATTTCTTTTTCTTTCTTTTTGGGTGCAGCTCTTGGTTATGTCCCGAGGGAACCCCTCAATATTGATTAAAGGAGATCCCGAACTTGAACGTACTACTCGAGAAAAAAAGGGAAAGAACACGTGCAAGAACAGTCTAATCTAGCTGATTTGGGAGTAAAAGAATCTCAAAACATGGCAGAACAGAATGAGCAACAACGGACATTATCCGATTCTGCCAGACGTTTACTATTGGAAACACAATCGAGCATTGTGCGTCCCCTGATTATAGCTCAGAACTTTGAGCTGAAGCCGGCATTCATCCACATGTTGCAGCAATCTTCACAGTTTAATGGTTTGGCTGATGAGGATCCGAACAGTCATATAGAGAATTTTCTCGAGGTGTGATAAACGGGGTAACGGATGATGCCATCAAGTTGAGAGCCTTCCCATTTTTCTTGAAAGGGAGAGCGAAGCAGTGGCAACACTTATTACCTAGAGCATCAATTACCACATGGGAGGAGATGGTATAAGCTTTTCTTGGCAGTTATTTTCTCCCGGAAAATCTGCAAAGCTTAGGAATGAGATCTCATCCTTTGTACAATTGGAATTGGAGTCTCTATTTGAGATGTGGGAAAGGTTCAAGGAGCTCCTGAGAAAGTGCCCGCAACATGGATTCCCGGAGTGGATGATTGTTTAAAACTTTTACAACGGTTTAAATCCGAGTACAAGGCAACTCTTGGATGCAGCTGCAAGAGGTACCTTAGATAGCAAGACCCCCAGTGAGGCCCGGCAACTAATTGAAGAAATGGGGTTAAACAGCTACCAATGGAATGCTAGGGAGAAGAAAAAGGTGGCCGGCCTCCATGAGATAGATGCAGTAACCTCATTGGCGGCTCAAGTGGAATCATTGAGTAAGAAGTTAGATCTCCTAACTTCGAAGAGAGTGGCGGCTGTGACTACTTGCACAGGGTGTGGTGGAGGACATGCTCCCTCCGATTACCCGATCTCTATTGGTGATGCATCTTCGGTTAAGAATGTCGATTTTGTAGGTAATGCTATGAAGAATCAAGGAAACCCATACAAAAACACCTACAATCCGGGTTGGAAGAGTCATCCCAATTTCTCATAGAGCAACCAAGGTCCACAAAAGGCCATGGGGCCACCGGGTTTCCAACAACAATAGCAAGACAAAAAATGAAAAACAGAGTTTCACGTTTGGAGACCCGGATGAACGATTTGGAGAAGGCCTTAACTAGGTTTGTGCAATCATCTGATAGAAGGTTCCTATCAGTTGAGGCTACACTTCGCAACCACATCGCCTCTTTGCATACTCTTGAAAATCAAGTTGGGCAGATTGCGAAGTCCTTATCGGAAAGGCCACAAGTGGTCGTGAGGTTGAGGGTAAGCTTCCGAGTGAGAAACCCAATGAACACGCACCCGAGGTTATAGAGTTGAGAAGGGAGCAAGCAAAGAGAAGGAGGTGGCACCCCCACCTTTGAAGCCAAGAATCCCTCATACCTCTAGATTGAAGAATGACCAAGTGGATGAACAGTATAAGAAGTTCCTGAGTTTGTTCAAACAACTCCACATCAATATTCCTTTTGTTGAGGCATTGGCCCAAATGCCTAAGTATGCAAAATTCTTCAAAGACTTGTTAACCAACAAGAGAAAGTTAAAGGAGAGTGCTTCAGTGATTTTAGATGCATCTTGCTCGGTGGTTTTTCTAAAGAACATGCCGAACAAGAAGAAAGACCCAGAAAGCTTCATCATTCCGTGTAATATTGGCAATTTAGGTGAAGAAATGGTATTGGCGGACTCGGGGGCCAGTATCAATGTCATGCCATACACCTTCTTTCAAAAGTTAGGTTTGGGCGAGCCTAGACCCACTCGGATGACTTTGCAATTGTCACACCGAACGGTGATACATCCGAGGGGTATCATCGAAGATGTGCTTGCCAAGGTAGACATGTATATATTTCCTGTAGACTTTATGGTGCTAGACGTCGATGAGGATGAGGATGTACCCTTGATACTTGGGAGGCCTTCAAAGGCATTGATTACCACGAACGGCGAAGAGCTAACTTTGAGAGTTGGAGATGACAAGCTCACATACTGCCTTCCTGAAGCCATGCGGCATTCTCTTCATTTCGATGATGTTTTGTATTTTCTAGACACTACTGATGAGATTGTTGATGAATACATGCAGGAAATGTTCAATCCATACCCGTATGGGGGTCTGTTCGACCAAGAGGAGGATAATAAAAAAGTAATGATGCTTAGTTTGACGGAAGAAGTACCATCTGCTCCGGAGATCTTGAAGAAGGCGCTCCAGAAGATGAAGAGGGCTAGGAGATGCCACCCGAAACGCTCCAAGGCTGTTGGAGATGTGTGTGAACCGAAGAAGTTGGATGAACCATTGTTAGGCTGTCCCAAGCCCGATAATTCACCCTCTACCTTCAAGAGATTTTGTTCGTCGTGCTTCCAAGCCATGGGTAAGAGGGCAACCTTCATCTATGAATCCCCGTGCAAGCTAAGTGACGTTAAACAAGCGCTTCTTGGGAGGACACCCAAGTGTTTACTGTTTTCGTAGTTTAGTAGTTTAGTGTGTGCATGAATAAAATTGTTGAGTGTTGGTGTCTAGATGTTTATATACTTGTGCTGCGATTTTATTGTGGGTTTTGAATTGTCATCATGTGTTTTGCAGAGCCTGTAGAATTTTCTAAGGCATCCAGAGGAAACGCACGGGCGTGTGGAATTTCTGCACGCCAGTGAATTTGCATTGCGAGCTCATCCAGAGAAGGCACAGGGGCGTGGACTCGCCCCTGTGAATGACCATGCGATTCTCGCATGCCCGTGGGTAATTTCCGCACGGCGTGTGAATTCCTGCAGAGATTGGCAAATTATCCAGAAGGAACACTAGGGTGTGGACTCGACCATGTGGGCGACCTTGTGAAAATCGCAATGGCGTGGGTAATTTCTGCACGCCCGTGCGAATCTCTGCAAAGGAGCTCTCTCTATCCCGAGAAGACACAGGGGCGTGCGCTTGCCTCTATTAGTTGGGCCTGTGAATGTCTACGACCGTGCGGAACACTTAGCAATTTTTCTCGGATGTCCAGAGCAGCCACAGTGTCGTAAGATTGCCCCTTCGGGTCGGGCGCATGAGCGTGGGTATTTTCCGCACGCCCGTACAAGAGCATTCAGAGGAAGTGAGTGTTTTTCCGAGATCGCACAGGGGCGTGCATCTGCCCCTCTAATTCTTTCCAATGGATGCACAGGCATGGGTAATTTCTCCATGCCCGTGCTGATGTACAGAACGCCAAGAGGCGCGAGTCCTTTTAAAGGATCATCATTTCTTCTCATTCCCACACTTCCTCTTCGCCTGAAGGCACCCTCACATTTCTTCCCGACATCGCACTGCCGTATTTGGAGGGATTTTTGCCTGGTTTTCCGGCCGCTTCAAGGTTTTCCACTTCAACTCGTCGGTAAACCCTATCTTTTGTTCTCTTCGAAAATTCTTGATTTTAATCGATGAAACTAGTGAATAATGCTTCATTTCTATAATTAGAATGTTTATGCATGTTTAGAACAAAGTTAAAAGCGATTTAACGGTGTATTTTTTTATTTTTGAGGCATGCCCGTGCCTTTTTCATTCCCCGTTGATCCACACAGGCGTGCGGAAATTCCACACGATCGTGCGGAAATTCCACACGATCGTGTAGATTTCTACATCATTGCTTAATTGACTTGTTTGATCGGTTTTCTTTCAAATTTTGGAGATTATGGCACCCAGGTCAAAGAAGCAAGCTGATAAGCGGCCGCGTGAGTCATCTCCTGAGTCCGAGGGTATAAGATTCACTATACCTGAGCATCAGGTCCGTTTCGAGCGTTTGTCGAGACTTTGGTTCGGACAGACTCGATTCTTAGACACGAGCATACTGAGAGATTTACAGCAAGGAGACGAGTTCGCCGATGAGGTTGAGGATCTCATGTCGGTGGGTGGTTGGAGGCAGTTGTTATCGATTAGAGAGCCATCCATCCGTGAGCTTACACTGGAAGTCTTGTCGTCATTCGAGTTCGACAGATCCTATTCGAGATTCAATAGCCTCTATTTCGTTCAGTTCAAAGCACTTGGACATCACCAGAGCATGAGTATCACGCAGTTTTCAGTCTGGCTTGGCTTATACGAGGAGGCATTCACAGATACTGATGAGTATTCTCCATTACCGACTGATTATGCTGGAGCTTTCACCCCGCACAGAGCTTACAGAGCATTGTGTGGTCATGGCCACTACAAGCCAGGGGTGTCCAAGGCCACGTGCCTTTCCCGACCTGCATACAGATATTTACATTCCATCATGAGCAGGTCGGTGAATGGTTGTGGTGATAGGACTGGCGTTCTGAGCCAGCAGGAGCTTCTGTACTTGTATTCGATGACGTAGTGCATACCGATCCATCTAGGGCACATCGTCGCTGAGTACATTCGACATCAGGGCCAGTATGCTAGATTGAGAGCGATCTTCTCTGGTCCATACATTACTAGAAGACGAGCCCCTGTGCCTGGAGATGACGAGATTGATGGGCATGGTTCGTAGGGTTCGGACGGGGGTTTATGCTCTGGTTCTACCGGCCCTAGAGATAGCCGCTGAGGAGGGTGTTGATGCCAAGGCTTTCCAGCCTGCCCCCGAGCTTAAATTCGCACCTATGGAGACCGAGGCACCTCCGGTGACAGAGGACCCAACCCCCGTGCGCATATTTTCACCATCTCGAGCACAGGATCGCTTTAAGAGGTTCGAGTGCGCTGTGGGGCTAATACGGACAGGGGTAGCAGAGGCCCGAGCAGAGATTGCTGATATTAGGGTTGCATAGGCCGCACAGTATACGGAGTTCATGGCACATTTCGACACATTACAGCAGATCTTAGAGCAAGACGTCGGCTCGTCATTTATCCTATGGCCGAGAACTCCCCCGGCATGTCCGGCACCTCCATCCCCTGTTCCAGCACCGGTTGACCCACCATGTTCTTCATCACCAGTAGCAGCAGCAGAGACAGAGGACGACATTGACACTTGATTTTATTTTCCTCGTCTTTTACTTCCGCATTTTATTTTGGACTTGTATACTCAGAAAGGACTTTCCTTCTGAGTTTATTTTCATTTTGTATCTCGAGTTGTATTCATTGTCTTATCTTTTATATACTCGAGTTATGTTTGTTTTTATTGAGCTTCATTGAACGCCCTTGTGTATGCATGCAAATGGTCTTGTCATTATGGGAATTGAGACTTTGTCATTTGCACGGCCAAGGTGTTTCGGCACTTGGCCGTGTGAGCTGCACAACCCATTGGAACAACACTCCCAAGGACTTAGATCCATCAAATGCAACACTATGAGTCAGGGGAGTATTGTTTTGATAGCTTATCCCACATTTGAATTTAATTGATTTACATTATGAATGAGTTTGCATGTGTACATTGGGGACAATGTACAACTTAAGTGTAGTGCATGTATCTCTTTTATAGTAGTTTTGATTGATATACATGCTCACATAGCCAATGGCGGTTCACCTTAGTTGCATTGATTGTATTCTGGAGTTTAGGAGATTTTTCAACATTGAATGTTTTCATGCTCTAGTTTTTGCTTGAATTTCTAGGAATTTTTGCCCGATTGACACTTGTTGCACTACTCACTCTTTGAACTCTTTTGTAAACTCATGTTTGATGTATAAGGGATAGTTATAGTTGTTTCTTGTGTTAATTCTAAAAAAAATGGGGAAAATGAAAAGAAGGAACAAAATAGTTTTATTGTTTATTTGTGCTTGTTGGGTGGAAAGAAATACCACCTATAAAGTATGAAGCTACTCTCATAAGTCGGATACTAGTTATGCCATAATGAGAGAAAGAGCTGTCTCATAGGATGAGTGAAAGCTACCACTCCGTTAGAAAGAGCTATCTCAAAGGATGAGTGAAAGCTACCACTCCGTTAGAAAGAGCTACCAATTCGAAAGTGTGAAAGCCACCTTAGCGGCCACTTTGGAAAGGGCTACCTTAAAGGATGTGTGAAGCTACTACCATTTTTGAAATTTTTGTTAATTTTTGTAGATAAATAAGTCTATTGTACTTAGAACAATGAGGAGTATACTTTACGTTGTTTTGAGTGAGTTCACACACTTACACGATTTCGGGTTTGTTGTCCTTTTTTATTCAAGTTTTTAGCCACATCATTGATATTTTGTATTTAGTGTGGAAATTTCCCTTACTTGTAGAATGCCCTTTTTGTATGCTTTGGTGAACCTAAGGCCAAGCACTTCCAATATTTCCTTCATCCATGCACATAATGTTTTCATTTTTGCTTGAGGACAAGCAAAAGCTTAAGTGTGGGGGACTTTGATAAGTGCTTGTGCGATAGGAATACGAAGCGTTCTTTCCTTATGTTGAGCATTACTTTTCTCGGGTTTTAAGGCTAATATGGGTGTATTTATGTTACTTTCATGCAGGTAGGGTTGTGAGGCCGATTATGAGAGAAAGAAACCAATGTGGGTCGCAATGCACTAATTTGGAGGAAATCTTGTTAAGGTTCCGACACGAAGACATAGGTCGGGTTCCAGATGCAGGAATATGTGCCAACCTTCTCGTATTTGAGTTAGCACAACTATTTGGAGGGGCACAAGGGCAGTCACATTCAAGTATTCCGACTTGTGTATATAGAACAAAATCTCCACCAACATGTCCGTTATTGAAGAAGCAAGGTAATCCACGACGTAAATGTGTGGCCATTTGCGTTATCTCGATGAAAGTATGGATTTCGGGAGTATTTCAAGACGGTACTGTAACAGGGTATTGTAAAAGATTACTGTAGCAAAAATTACTGCAGCAGCACTGTTTACAGCTGGCCGAGAAAACAGGAAAACATAGAATCCACACGGGCAGTGTGGAAATTCCACACGCCCGTATGAAAAATCCATAGGGACGCCCACATGGGCGTGTGGATTCTTGATTCCAGCCCTTTAAAAGCCGATTTCAGCCCCGATTTCAGCATTCTTTTCTCCATCTTTTCCCAACTTGAGAGAGGGCGGCGGCTATGGTTTTGAGAGGTGTTGGCTAGGGCTTTGGAGAGGTTCTACGGGTCCGACATCGCGCCATTTGGAAGAAGGTTAGTGGGAGAGCCTTCGTCAACACCTATCCGGCGAGGTGTTTCCTAGGCCGTACAAAGAGACCCTTGCAACGAGTAGAGCACTCTCCACAAGACCATCGCCACGATTAACGAGGGGGTTTTCTATGGACGCTTTGTTTTTAAATTCGATTTCATTGATTGTATCTAGCTCCATGGAGAGCTAAACCCCTAGTGGGTACTTGGGTATTTGTGAACCCTAGGATGTATTCGTTTCATTGAATCTCTTTATTATGCTTTCAATTAATTGATGTTTATTGTGAGTTCCAATCTTGGAGACTTGATTGTATGAATACCCCCTAGAGTGACACTAGGGTTGAGAGTTCTTCTTGGTAACTCTTGTGGGTGAGTGACACACCATGAGAGTTAGACAAAGCTAGATTGGAGAGGGTTGATAGGGTGAGTCGAGAGGTAGCGGAGTGTCCCCTTTCCCCTCTGGTGTGATCTATCCTAAGTCCATGTTCCAAGAGTGTGGGATCCTTTTTACCCGGCCTTTTTGTTAGGGTTTACCGGTTAAAAAGCATGGATCACAAATCAAATTTAATTTTTTTGGTGACTTCAAGGGATTGTGGGTTCATGACTTCCATTAAGGGCATGCCTTTAATGTTAATTACCGTGGACATGGTCACAGGAACCTTCGATTAAGAAATAAATGTGAACAAGTTGTAATCAATTTTCATTCATTTCAATAAATACGAATTCATAAACTTCATTGAAAATACAAAAAATTTGAAATCATCTTGACAATCATCTTGACTTGTATCTGAACTTGTGTCTTGGACATTTTGCATTTTTGGACTTGATTTGCATCTTGAATTTGATTTGAATTTCAAGTTATGACTTCTCCATGTTGATGAATCATAGACTTGATTTTGATTTTTCATAAGCTTCGGCTTTTATGCCTATGAAGTTCCCTTCTTGACTTGTAAAACTCTTTGAGTCTTTGACCTCTGACGTCTTGAGACTACTGAGTTCAATTGTCGATTTATGTAGATTTTTAAATATTGACTTGTGAAACTCTTTGGGTCATCGACTTTCAATGTCCTGAAACCACTGAGTTCAATTGTCGATTTATACGGATTCTTGAATATTAACTTGTGAAGCTCTTTGGGTTCTCGACTTTCGATGTCCTGAGACCGCTGAGCTCAATTGTCGACTTATATAAATTTTCAAATATTGACTTGTGAACTCTTTGGGTCTTCGACTTTTGATATCCTGAGACCAATGAGTTCAATTGTCGATTTATATGTATTTTTAAGTCTTGACTCTTTTTTAAGTCTTGATTTGTTGCTTTGGTTTTGAATATATATATATATATATGTATGTATGTATGTATGTATATACATCATAATTTGTCGCTGCACATGCGTCATCATCGCGTTGCATGTTTGATTGCTCTCTTGAAATAAATATCTCACGACCGCTTTAAAATTTATATATTTTTTTATATTTTTTTTTGTCGTCTCGAGATGAATAAGTCACCATTGCATGTGCCTTATCACTGCGTTGTCTGCCTTGTCGCCATTTTGAGATATATATCTCGTTATCGCCTTGAAATTCGCCGCTGCCTGTGTTTTGTTGCCACGTTGCATATCTCATTATCATTTTGAAATGTCTTTCTCATCACGGCCTTAAGATATATATATATATATACATATATATCATTTTCATCTTTCATATATTTTCTAAAATTTGCCATTTCCCTGAATTGAACATTCTTGTTATCGCTTCGAACCGAGTAATTTTGTCATTGCTCTAGAATGAGCGTCAGATGTTGGCATGAGGCTACGCCTTAATACCAAAAAGGATAACAGCATGTCATCAGTATTTGAAATATTGTCTGAACTTATTTTTTTATATTGCTGCATATCCCATAGTCCTCTTCATGGTTGGTATTATTGTAGTCACCATCTTTTTTTATTTAATCAGCATCACCACTATTCTTTTCATTAACCATTTCAAACTATTCATTGGGATCCTTACCCAAACATATATATATATATATATATATTTAAATGTTAGCCTTAAGGACGATGAAGCCAAATTTACCACTGTTGCTAACCCTTTTTATAATCAATTAAGCCTCCAGCTTGAACTCATGAGATGTCCTGATCATGGTGGTTCCATGTGCTTCTCATTTCATTTTATTATTATTTTTATTTTATTTTTTACACATTTTTTTTATATAAAATTTTTTGATGCACGTATGCATTTTGTTCATTATTTTTTCATGCATTTTGCATATGTGCATGCATACAATGAATTTCTTTTTTTTTAATATCATGCACGTATGCTTTTTCTCTTTTCTGCACACTTCTCATTATTTTATTATTTTATTATTTTTTTTATATCATGCACATACGCATGATTCTCATCCTCATTTATTTATTTATTTTTATTATTATTTTTATTTCCACATAGGCTCATGCCTTTATTTCTTTTATTCTTTTTTTTGTTAATGCATGTCATGAGACATAATTATTTATAGTTTTGTTTTTTTAACGCTGCCATATTAATATGGCTCCACCATATTATTCAATAGCAACCATACATAAGGTATATATTTCAAAAATCAAACATGAGTGTCCATCGACATGCATGCTTGTTAATGGTTGTTCTTGGGTGTTGATCGGAGTGCCTTTAACGTGTATATATATATATATATATATATATGCATGCATAGACAATAGCAAGGGGGCCCATGTTCCTTAATTATTTTGAAGCAACTTCTTTTTACGCACAAGATAAAGAGCAAACATGGCTGGCCATGTTTATGAATAAGACATTTGAACTAAATTAAAATGCATATATGCATTACATTCAAGACCACCAATGAGAAAAATTGTCATCCATCAACTTCTAAATTTTTAATCACAAAGCCGATTATATTCTCCATGCTTGAGCAACTTTTGTTGCTTTTACCTCATTTTAAAGCATCACATTGAATACTTTGTAAGCCGCCTGCAAACTTTTTTCTTCTAAGAGCATGAAGAGCAATTTGTTATATTTATCATGCTATGGTATATGGCCAAGTGAGACCATTTCCTCCAATAGCCCAAATGCAAGATCACTAGCATGACAACCATTTCTGTTCATTCTGTTGCACAATAAATATCACCAGAATTGATATGGATACCCATTAAGATGATACATGTTACTTGGCCGCCTTTTGTCCAATAAGAGATGAGCAACGTTAAACTTACTTAGTGAACACACAGGATCTAACAAAATATGGAGAAACGCTTTCAACGGGTTATATTGTCTCTCCATCTAGAAATGTTGATATTACAACCATTCTTGTACAGACCGTCCGAAACCTTGCCCATCACCCAAGGTATATGATCAAATGGAAGATCCTTAACTGAAGCATAAGGTCATCAGGGATGAGACCACGGTCAAACATCTTCTCAAACCATTTCTCGGCCTCCACTAATCTCTTCGCCTTGCAAAATGCGGTCATTACAGCTTGCAACCTGGTTATCAGTGAGGAACTCTGTTGCTCTTTCTAAACAAATTTTATGATCATAGAGGCACCATCGTCAGCAGAACTTCCAAGCGGACGAAGAGGTGGTTGTTTAAATGAACAAATCACAGTAGCAAGAAATGCACTAAGAGCACTCAGATACATGAAGAAACCATCTTTGCAGATTGATGGTTGTTTGTGCTCCACCTTCACAAAGTTAGATATTTCCCTAGTTTCATCTCCATGGGCATCTCTATCACTGGATATAGAATCATTATCACCTTCAACAGGACTGGGCTCTTCCTGTTGCTGCAGTTGATCAGACTGCATGCTGCAACACATCATTTCCTTTAAGCTTTGGTGCAACATCAAATGAATCAGTTGCTACTCTTTCTCTTTACTTGTATTAGCAACATCACCATCATCACCGTCTTCGTCCTTGTATTTGCAAATGGCTGCAAGGATCTTATAAGGGAATAGAGCACCGGCAGCGATCTTGCTTCTTGAATATATCATTGCCGTAGTTCTTGTCTTGGAGCTTGGGTGTGCAGCAGGTGGCTTCGATGGAGTAAGCGGCATCGAAGGATGCGTCGGCCAAGGGCATCGAGAGGAAGCTGTCGCACACCGCGTCGCAGATCGAGTCGAGACCAAGTGTTCCGGTTGCAAGCGCGCACGCGGGCGACTTGATAGTCGTTGATGGTAATTCCCGCAATGTTTACCCGAGAGTGAGCCATGACTGCACGCATCGGACCGCCGATGCCTTACCCGACATCGAGGACTTTGAGGCCTGGCTGCGCGTTGATAAGATCGGCGGAGCGTTCTTCGCGGATGCGTGTGGCGTTGCGGTGAGAGAGGTTGTGGATGGAAAGAGAGAAGTGGAAGCTCTAGCCCCAGCCCTACTCGTAGATGTCGGTGACAAGGTTGTAGAAGGTGTCGACGAAGACATGGACGTTTGTGGAGTCACCGGCGGGCTCCTTTGGTCTCCGGAGAAAAGGACTAGTACTCGCTTATACTCGTCCCCTAGGGCCTTATCCCTTATGGTGAATCCCATCTTGACCACATGAACCCAGGAGATCACCGCCACCGCCGCGGCAAATAGCGTCCCACGCCACCATCGCTCATCTCCGCTCGTCGATCGATCCGGGGTTTTGGCGAGAAGATAATGAAAGAAAGGAGAGAGAGAGAGAGCACGAGGGAGAAGACATGCATGTGCGTGGATGTGTCTTTTTTTTCTTCTGATTTTTTTTTATTTTTTATTCTTCTTCTCTTCTAATTTTTTTCCCTCTTTTATTTTATTTTTTTTTCAAATCTCCTCTTTTTTTCTTTCTTTTTTTTTATCGAGGCTTTGGTTTCTTCTCTCTGTCTTCTCCTTCTTCTTTTCAGTTGGCAACGATTATGGCATCAACACGATAGCAACAGAGAACATTAGCGATGACAGATCAAGCTCCTTGGCAGCATCATCTCGACCCACTCAGCAAAGAATGGCGGTGAGCAGCAGTAGCGGAGAACAATAGACAGCATGCTTGGCGGCATTATCTCGATCCCACTCAAGCAGAGAATAGCGATGAACAATGACAATAGAGATGACATGCAACGACATCCGCGTGATTAGCTGCATTATCTCGACCCACTCAACCACGACGATATCAAGAGACGACGGTGATGTTTTAGCAGCAAGTGCCAAGGCCGCATGAGCGACGCATGCTTCTCTTTTTCTTTTTTTCTCTTCTCGGTGATTTTTCCTTTCTTATTCTCCCCTCTTTTTCTTCGACTTCACTCGCTTTTTTTAAAAAAATTTTCTCCGTCCTTATCATTATCCCCCGATCCTCTCGTGAAATCCCAAAGAAATCAAACCCGTGCATCGGAGAAAAAAATAGGATTAGGATAAAAATTTTTTTCATTTTCAATTTTTTTTTAAATTTAAATTTATATGTATATATTTTAATTATTTATTTATTTTTTTTAATTAATTAATTAAAATTTATTATTATTATTTATTTTTTTATTTTTCTTATATATTTTTTTATTTTTATTATTATTTTTATTTATTATTATTATTTTTTCTTATTTTGTTTTATTTTATTATTATTTTTAATTATTTTCAAATTCAAAATTTGAAATTTAATTTTTCTTTTTAACATTTTTTTTAAAATTTATATGTATATATTTTTAATTAATTAATTATTTTTTCAATTAATTAATTAAATATTATTATTATTCTTATTTATTTATTTTTATTATTTATTTTTATTTATTATATTTTTTTCTTATTTGATTATATTTTTTAATTAATTTCAAATTCGAAATTTGAAATTTAAAATTTTTTCTTTTTATCATTTTTTTTGTTCGTCCCCCATTTTTTCACGCGATCCCCTCATAATCATAATCTCGACTAAATCAGAAGAAGAGGATAAGATTTTAATTTCAATTTTTTAAATTTTTATTATTTTATTATTATTTTTTATTACTATTATTATTATTATTTTTTATTATTATTATTATTAATTTATTTTTTTGAAATCCAATTTGCTTCAGGATATGTGTTTGGATGCCTCGGTATTTGTACTTTCTCAAATCACTTCGAGATCCGTTCTCATGCCACATACAATTTAGAATTGCCTCGAGATATCAAGGGCAATTTTGTAATTTTTTTGCATTTATGCCTTGAGGTATGTTCTCGAGGGCAATTTTGTAAATTTTGCATTTACGCCTCGAGGTATGTTCTCTAGGGCAATTTTTTTGTTGTTGTAATTTTCATTTACCTCGAGATATGTCCTCAAGGATATGTATGCATTTATGCCTTGAGGTATGTTCTCAAAGGCAATTTTGTAATTTGGTATTTTGCCTTGAAATACGTTCTCAAGGGTAATTTTGTGATTTAAATATTTTATATCACCCCGAGATCCGCGGCTCTCTACCGATCTTGAGATTTAAATATTTTTAGATCGCCTCGAGATCTGTGCTCTTGGCTATTTTAGATCGCCTCGAGGTCTGTGCTCTCGACTGATTTTGTGATTTAAATATTTTAGATCGCCTCGAGATCTGTGCTCTCGGCTGATCTTGTGATTTAAATATTTTAAATTATCTCAAAAATGTCTTCTTGACTTATCTTGAATATATCCAAATATAATAAAATTTATTTATTTTTAACCATTTGGTGTCCCAATTCGATTATGATTTGATCGTGTGTAATTTTTTTAAAAATTTTTTATTCGATTTGAATCAGGGACATGCAATTTTTAACATAAACAAATGCCCCCTTCAGTACTTTGTCTCACGTAAGAATTTTAGTGAGATTGAGTGAGAGAAGTACGAATCCTCAGTTTTTTTTAGACATCAGCTATTTTATATCGTTGTTGGCTTAATCCGATAAACGGAATGAAATTCAATATTGTTATAATCCCTTCCTTAGCAATGGATATCTCGAGCCTTTCCTTAGCAATGGATATCTCGAGCTCGGCATAGAACCTTCTCTATCTTTCTCCCTCTTATTTTTTGAATGAGGGCCTTGTATTTGTAAACATTTTCAGCCAAACTTGGGATGATTTTATAAGCCATTCATCCACTCGATAGCACCATGGGCGAACACGGAAATAGACAGACATGGTTTTTGAACCCAATTTTTTTTTATGATGATCAAATGAGCTCAAAATAAATCTCCACCGTTCATCTTAAAGATAAGGACCTTATAAATGACTATACAAATTTTCACTAAAATTGAATATGATTTGATATGGTGATACTTGACTTGATGATGAGGTAGCTGGGCAGGAATTTAGGCAGATTTTGCCTCTAAATGTCAGAATTTTTTAGAATGGACATATGAACTTAGAATTCAATCGTGACTGTTCATATTGAAGACCAGAACACCTTCATCATATAGAAAAAATTTCAAGAGGATTGAAATTATTTTGACTATCAGATCTTAAGCTAGAATTTGAATATAGGGTAATGACAATTATTAATGAATTTCATGCTTGATTTGTGATTTTATTTTGATAATTGATGGACTTGAGGCTCAATCATAACCGTTCACATTGAGCATTATCAAGGCTAGAGTTTTCATATTATTCGGACCGATCCGAATTTTTTGGCATAGTCCGATTAACACATTGATCAACATTGAATGTAGAGAAGCGGTGTCCTGCATCATGACCCACAGTTCTACTATCTTCAATAAATCTTGTAATCTTCAAATCAAATTTCAACTGTTTAGATTGAAGACAAGCATATATTTCCGATTTGAAAGAAATTTCAAGGCAATCAAAGATAATTTGGTCACCCGATGAAGACCTTGATTGGAGCAATAATATCAAAGAAGCTTTAATTCTCATGCATAAGTTTTTTTTTTCTTGTTTTCTTTGATTGATTTTTTTCTTTTTCCTTTTTTTGCTTCTTCTTTTTTTTTTGATTTGATTTCTTTTTCTTTTTTTCTTTTTTTTTATTATTTTTTTATTGATTTGCTTTATTTATTTATTTTTAACGATTTTTTTTTCTATTTTTATTTTCATTTATTATTATTATTTTTTTAAATAACACAGGGACCAATGTATTTGCCTCAGGAAGCACGCTTAACTGTGCATGACCGGTCTACATGGAGCCGGACGTTCCTTCATAGACAAAACACATGTCTCCTTACTTCATTGAACGAATTTTTAGTACAAATATGATCTTAATACCAAAAATGAATAAAAAAATAAATGTTTTTGCCTCGAGAAGTACATTTAATTGTACATGACTAGTCAACCCTTTATGAGGGACCAGACGTTCCGTCATAGGCAAACATTTTTACATTAAGCATAATATTTCTTCAGGAAATGACCGTTAATGGGTGGCATCAGTCTTTCTCCGTTGGCATCAATAAGTTGATATGTAACTCCTTCGTAGACGATTTCCACTACATAAGGGTCTTCCCAATTTGCTTTGGATTTGCCCCTAGCATGCTTGTGGTGATGGTCTTCTTAACACCCAAACTATATCTTAATACTGTTTGAATGTTTGAATGCAAGCCTCTTCATTGTTAGTCTATGCCCTCTATAATATTTAAGCCTAAGAGCTCTTCGACTTGTTCTCAGTGTCTTAATCAACAAGCTTCAAAATGACACATACTTTACATGGTTTATGCTTCATATTTAACAGCAACCATACATAATGTATATATTTCAAAATCAAACATGAGTGTCCATCAGCATGCATGCTTGTTAATGGTTGTTCTTGGGTGTTGATCAGAGTGCCTTAACTGCATATATATATATATATATATATATATATATGCATGCATAGACAATAGCAAGGGGGCCCATGTTCCTTAATTATTTTGAAGCAACTTCTTTTTGTTTTTTTTTTTACGCACAGTACAAAGAGCAAACATGGCTGGCCATGTTTATGAATAAGACATTTGAACTAAATTAAAATGCATATATGCATTACATTCAGCACCACCAATGAGAAAATTGTCATCCATCAACTTCTAAATTTTAATCACAAAGCCAGATTATATTCTCCATGCTTGAGCAGCTTGTTGCTTTACCTCATTTTAAAGCATCACATTGAAGACTTTGTAAGCCGCCTGCAAACTTTTTTCTTCTAAAAGCATGAAGAGCAATTTGTTATATTTATCATGCTATGGTATATGGCCAAGTGAGACCATTTCCTCCAATAGCCCAAATGCAAGATCACTAGCATGACAACCATTTCTGTTCATTCTGTTGCACAATAAATATCACCAGAATTGATATGGATACCCATTAAGATGATACATGTTACTTGGCCAGCTTTGTCCAATAAGAGATGAGCAACGTTAAACTTACTTAGTGAACACACAGGATCTAACAAAATATGGAGAAACGCTTTCAACGGGTTATATTGTCTCTCCATCTAGAAATGTTGATATTACAACCATTCTTGTGCAGACCGTCCGAAACCTTGCCCATCACCCAAGGTATATGATCAAATGGAAGATCCTTAACTGAAGCATAAGGTCATCAGGGATGAGGCCACGGTTAAACATCTTCTCAAACCATTTCTCGGCCTCCACTAATCTCTTCGCCTTGCAAAATGCGGTCATTACAACTTGCAACCTGGTTATCAGTGAGGAACTCTGTTGCTCTTTCTAAACAAATTTTATGATCATAGAGGCACCATCGTCAGCAGAACTTCCAAGCGGACGAAGAGGTGGTTGTTTAAAATGAACAAATCACAGTAGCAAGAAATGCACTAAGAGCACTCGGATACATGAAGAAACCATCTTTGCGATTGATGGTTGTTTGTGCTCCACCTTCACAAAGTTAGATATTTCCCCAGTTTCATCTCCATGGGCATCTCTATCATCGGATATAGAATCATTATCACCTTCAACGAGATCGGGCTCTTCCCGTTCTGCAGCTTGATCGATCGCATGCTCGCAACACATCATTTCCTTCAAGCTTTGGTGCAACATCAAATGAATCAATTGCTACTCTTTGTCTTTACGTGTATTAGCAACATCACCATCATCACCGTCTTCGTCCTTGTATTTGCAAATGGCTGCAAGGATCTTATAAGGGAATAGAGCACCGGCAGCGATCTTGCTTCTTGAATATATCATTGCCGTAGTTCTTGTCTTGGAGCTTGGGTGTGCAGCAGGTGGCTTCGATGGAGTAAGCGGCATCGAGCGATGCGCCGCCAAGGGCATCGAGAGGAAGCTCGCCGCACACCATGTCGCAAATCGAGTCGAGACCAAGTGTTCCGGCTATGGACGCGCACGCTGGCGACTTGATAGTCGCTGATGGTAATTCCCGCAATGTTTACCCGAGAGTGAGCCGTGATCGCGACGCATCGGACCGCCGATGCCTTTACCCGACGCCGAGGACTTTTGAGGCCCGGGCTGCTGCTGATAAGATCGGGCGGAGCGCTCTTCGAGATGCGTGTGGCGTATGCGGTGAGAGACGCTGGGGATGGAAAGAGAGGTGGAAGCTCTAGCACCAGCCCCTACTCGTAGATGTCGGGTGACGAGGTTGTAGAAGGTGTCGATCGAAGACGTGGACGCTTTGTGGAGTCACCGGGCTCCTTTGGTCTCCTGGAGAAAAAGGACTAGTACCGCTTATACTCGCCCCTAGGCCTTATCCCTTATGGTGAATCCCATCTTGACCACATGAACCCGAGAGATCACCGCCACCGCCCGCAGGCAAAGCAGGCTCCACGCCACCATCGCTCATCTCCGCTCGCCGATCGATCCGGGGTTTTGGCGGAGAAGATAATGAAAGAAAGGAGAGAGAGAGAGAGCACTGAGGGAGAAGACATGCATGTGCGTGGATGTGTCTTTTTCTTCCCGATTTTTATTTTTTTATTCTTCTTCTCTTCTAATTTTTCCTCTTTTATTTTATATTTTCAAATCTCCTCTTTTTTTCTTTTCTATCGAGGCTTTTGGCTTCTTCTCTCTGTCTTCTCCTTCTTCTTTTCGCTATGCGCGATTATGGCATCAACACGATAGCAACAGAGAGCATTAGCAGCGACAGCGTCAAGCTCCTTGGCGGCATCATCTCAGCCACTCAAGCAGCAATGGCGGTGAGAAGCAGTAGCGGAGAACAGATAGCAGATGCTTTGGCGGCATTATCTCGACCCACTCAGCAAAGAATAGCGATGAACAACGATGAATAGAGATGACATGCAACGACATCCGGCGTGATTAGCGGCATTATCTCAGCCACTCAACCACGACGATGTCAAGAGACGAACGGTGACTGAGCAGGCAGTGCCAAGGCCGCATGACGACGATGCTTCTTTTTTTCTTTTTTTTCTTTCTCTTCTCCTGGTGATTTTTTTCCTTTCTTATTCTCCCCCTCTTTTTCTTCAGCTTCACCCTCTTTTTAAAAAATTTTCTCCGTCCTTATCATTATCCCCCCGATCCTCTCGTGAAATCCCAGCAGATCAAACCCGTGCATTGGATCAAAATAGGATTAGGATAAAATTTTTTCATTTTCAATTTTTTTTTAAATTTAAATTTATATGTATATATTTTAATTAATTATTTATTTTTTTTAATTAATTAATTAAAATTTATTATTATTATTTATTTTTTTATTTTTCTTATTTTATTATTTTTCTTATTTTTTATTTTTATTATTTTTTTTATTTATTATTATTATTATTTTTTCTTATTTTGTTTTATTTTATTATTATTATTTTTAATTATTTTCAAATTCAAAATTTGAAATTTAAATTTTTTTTCTTTTTTAACATTTTTTTTAAAATTTATATGTATATATTTTAATTAATTAATTATTTTTTTCAATTAATTAAATAAATATTATTATTATTCTTATTTATTTATTTTATTATTTATTTTTATTTATTATATTTTTTTTGGGAAAATTACTGTTCACCCCTCGTAATTTTCAAAACTTCCCAAAAACCCCCTCCTACTTTTACACACCCCGGACAACCCTTCCGTTATTGTTTAACTTTCTTTTTACCCCCTACCGTTCACTTCAAATGGGTTTATGTTGTGAAATCCCATTTTTTGCCTTGAAAATGGTGAGAAAAGAAAGCGCCAAATCACATCATGTTCAACTTTTTCAAGGGCTTTCTGCTTGGTTTCTGATAGACAATGCGTAGGAGTTGCATTACATATTGTTGTTCTCCTCATTTCTCCTCATTTGAGTTGTTCGACTTCAGCCTGCCGGTTTCGAATACCGTGAGAATCTCTTCGTGCTATCGCTTGACCATTCCGCGGTGTTTATTATGGCATCTCATTTGTGGTAGTCTGGGTGAAGTTTTTCATACCCGAAATATGTAAATCGGTTTCTCCAACAGAAAATGAAGTTGATTTCCATCGGATTGGTCAAGTGCACTTCATCTTCAAATGAGCTGTAGTCGATTTTATTGTCGAGGCAGAGCATGTGCCATTATCGTCTCCGTTTGAAAACGAGTTCATTTCGTTGTAAAGTTCTTCTTGTTTATGGTTATCTATTTGTATATTTTAAATAATGTTTAACTATTTGCTATTATCCGTTTAAATATATTACTAATATGTTTAATAATTGTCATATCCGTTTAATACTTGTCATCTCCATTTAACATTATCTTTACATGTATAACTTTTCATATTAACGTGTAAATTCTCAAAGTCTCTGCGTAAAACGGTGATATTTTTCGTTTGATCTGAATTGTTGGCAGGTGGCACGTGGCAGGTGGCAAGGTTATGGCAAGGTTGTCAGACCCGGCCCGGACAATGACCCGGCTAAACCCAGGGGTCAGGGGTCAATGGGTTCGACCGGGTCGAACCGGGGTTGAACCGGGGTCAATAATTAAATATAAAAAATATTATAATAATTAATAATAAGCAAATATAATATTAAACCCATAATTATATTATAAAAACCTACTCAAATTTGATATTTAAATTGATAAATGACTTATATACAGTAGAGTTTTCTAATTATGTCATTTATTTTTACATTTTTTTAAATATTTACAAATTTAATATATTAATATATAATTATCGAACTTCTCTCGATGTTATTTATTTATTTATTTGTTTATTGGTTGATTTTGTTAAAATAAATAAGAAATTTAATTCACTAATTCTTATATCTCAATTGAGTTTTTATTTTGTTTTAAATTTTCTTATATTTTTTATTTAATTAGAATACTTTAATTTTATATTTTTATAATAAAATTACACTCATTTATTGTTTTATTTTCTTAATAAATTAAATTTTTAGAAAGTATTTACATAACACATTAATATATTTTATTTTTAAATGTTACTTTTTGTTGGTATGTTCATGATATATATATATATATATTGTAATTCTATTTATTGATTATAAATTATAAATTAATATTAATAAATATACACGATTTTGTGATTTTTAATGAGAAAATAATAATAAATTATTAAATAATGAAAAAAAAATAAACATTGTGACCCGATTGACCCGGCCGGGTCAACCGGTTCCCGGTTGAACCGCCCGGGTCACCGGGTTAACACCGGGTTTTTTAATACCCGGGTCAATGGGGTATGCCCGGGCCGGCCACATGGCCGGTTCCCGGTTTTTCCGGTTGAACCGGCCGGGCCGGTCCGGGTCTGACAAGCTTGGGTTATGGTATCCCGTGCATAAGAATTAATGACGGTATTAATTCTTATGCACGGTAACATAAATATCCGAACACCCGTTCGTTGTCATCAGTCAATGTCGGTCCACTGTGAGTTTAATTTTTTTCTCGGATATGAAGAGTCACCGCTTGTGGACTTCACACCATAAATAACCGTGAAAAGAACCCTTCCCATGGACAACCACCTCGCCGTCCCTCATCATCCTCCTCCTCCTCCTCCTCCTCTTCCTCCTCTTCCCATGGACAACCACTCTATCTGAAAGGATGTTTCGTGAACCTCCTTCCTTATCTTGAGAATCAATCGTCGTAATCACGCAACAAGTTAAACTATCTTTTTCGCCTGAGCCGAAATGCTCGCGATAATCGCTCGAATGCGAGAGGATTCTCCAGTGGATGGACGGGCAAGCAATTAAGCGAGCTTTTCGACTTGGGTAAGAAAAAGAAAGTTTTCACGTATTGCGTGATTGCGGAGGATTCTCTAGAGGAGGGAGATCAGGAAACATCCTTTAAGACGGGGTTGATATTTATCACTTGAGACTTTTTGTTGCCGTTTAAGAACATTACGTCAGTGTACAGCTATTACGTTCTGTGGTTAACTATCAGTATCTTCGCTTAAGTCCGACCATGACACATTGATTAATAGTCATTTTCATGAATGTATTTGTTTAACCTTTTTAATGTTGTACGCTAGTGCGAGTTCAAGTTGATGCGATATTATGCAAACTGCTGTGAGCATTCGAATGTATGCAGACACTTGTTTCGTATATCGAGGGTCGAGTCGTGAGTGTCCAAAGTCCGAGAGGACGTTGTAAATGTTGTAAATGTTGTAAATGTTGTAAATGTTTTGTAAATGTTGTAAACGAATGTTTTATTTGAATGTGAACTTCGAAATTTAAACAGAGACCTACTAAAAAAACAATGTGGGAAACAAAAAGAACGTCATTGTAAACAATAGAAAAAAAGTTAAACAATACTCAAGTTACTCTTTAAACAATGACAACGGTAGTTTAAGAAAAATTCGTAAAGATGTTTAAACAGTGACCCAGGAGGTACCCATCTTCAACGCGATGTCAGTGAAAGCATTCAATTTAAATAATAACATATATTTTAAACAGTTAAGTCACTATATTTAAAAGTTTTACGTATTATTTACATGATATAGACTTTATTTAAACCGGTGATCGTTATGTTAAACACTATATGTATTTGTTTAAAGCTTGACGTTTAAACAGATACTCATGTCGAGCGATGACAATACGTCTTCATCGCGACAGTGGCATATATTTTTCTTTTTTTGCCCTTGGGATGGAGGGAAAAATACCGCCCAATCACATCACGTCTAGTCTAACCTCTATGCACTTTTTTGTCTTCATCGCGATAGTGATATATATATATGCACTTTTTTTGTTTGCCTATCTGACTGCTATTTGTTGTTTACATCTTCTTCTTCTTCTTCTTCAGCTTATTTTTGTTCTTCATTTCATTTGGTTTGTACGATTTGGTTTTCGGCCGATTTATTATGTAGAGTTTTTGTGGTATTGCTAGATTCAACGGGGAGGGAAGAGTGCTAATGTTCACGGCTCAAACTTCTTGTGAGTTAGTGTTAGCTGAGATATGTGAGCGATGGGGTCTCAAAGTTTCTCTTGTCAGGGTTAATTTCATCACACCAGATGGATATAAAACGGTTTGCCCAATAGAAAACGATGTTGACTTCCACCGGATGTGTCACGTGCACTCCATCTTCAAATGTGCTGTAGTTGATCTTGTCGTCGAGACAGAAAATGTGCCATTGCCGAATCCTAATGAAAATGAGTTTTACTCGTTGTAAGTTCCTTCTCTTTTAATTGTTCCAGTTGTCTGGGGTCATTAGTGTTTAAATATGTCCGTCACTAGTTAACATCTTGTACTAGTCGTTTACGTTATTAGTTAACTGCTTAAGTATTTAATTTAACATTTAAATATTGTCATTATCACTTAAACATTATATTCTCCGCTTAACATATTGATCTTTTCATTTCGATCAAGTGTTGGCGGGAATTCGATTCTCGCGAGTGCTCCCTGCTCATCCCCATGGTGACCTCGACGGTATGGGATGTCTTCCTTCCTCGCCGATCATTCGAAGTCATGTCGTTGGATATTGACAACGCTTTTGACGGTGTCGAACATTTCGTGGATGTACTTCAAATCATGCAATCAAAAGGAATTTTGACTTCAAATTCATAAAGAACGAAAAACATCGGGTGACTGTGGAATGCGCTGCCGATGGTTGTCATTGGCGCCTTCATGCATCAAAAGAGTCTAACAAAAATACTTTCAGAATCAAGACAATCAACCCGTCACACACTTGCAGGGTGGTGGCATAGGTTCGAGGCCACATCCGAAAAACGTCCCAAAAAAATGGGTTAGCGCACGCAGTGATTCGAAGCTCAAGGACCGTCCCCTTGTACAAGGCCATCGACATTCGAAGGACATGTTGAGGAACATGGTGTCCACATACCTACAAGCGGGCTTAGTTGGGAAAAAGAGCATGCCCGGGTGGTCTCGACTGTAGTGACATCTCCAGCCTACGATCGCTTGCTTTGGTATGTGGATAAGGTGGTCGAGACAAATCCAGCAACGCTGCGATCGTGGAAAGAGACGGTGATCGCTTTTAAACGTGCATTCTTTTCTTTTCTAGCGTGTATTGTGGGATTCAAGAGGGCTTGCGGGCTGGCTCACTGCTTTCTCGATGGTACCCACCTCCTTGGAAAAATATCGGGGTACACTCATCAGGGTGCCACAGGGAAAGATGGAAACAATGGTTTTTCCACGCCGCCTTCGTGATAGTCAACAACGAGACCGATGCCAATTGGACTTGCTTCATATATAAGTTAGGCGATGCTTTATACGAGGATGGAGATTATCATGAGATAATTACTTTCGTGTCGGACAGGTCCAAGGGCCTTGTGAGCGCAATTGCGAGAGTCTTCCCTTCTTCACCACATGCATACTGTCTTCAACATTTGGAGGCCAATTTTATGAAAGCCAATGTCAGACTTGGGAAGGCATTGAGGAAGGAGTGCTGGTCTATATGCTTCCACATTGCGTAGTCATCCACGGCTAAAGATTTCGATGATACCGTGAATGAACTGCAGGCCACATCACCCGAAGCTCATCACTGGTTGATTAATAAATCGGATATGGCACATTGGTCGAATTATCTGTTCAGATGTGATCGCTGGGGTGAGATGTATTCAAACATCGTGGAGTCGTTCAATGCTTGGATCAAGGAAGCTCGTCATTTACCGGTGACGAAAATGGTCGACTCCATAAGGTCTGCGAATGTTGGTTTACACTTAACATTTAGTGTTACCCTTTAAACATTCTCAATCTTTGTTTAATTACACTTGTCTGACTTTTAAATATTAATCCTTTCGTTTAAATATTTACAATAATGTTTAAACATATTTACGAATTATTTAACCATCACTATCTTTGTTTAACCTTATTTGTCAGGTTCAAGTTGATGCGCATGTTATGTAATCGGGCGTGAGCAAGCTGAACAAATGGGAGACCTACTTATGCCCGACGCATATCTCAAGGTAGAGATCATTGTTGAGGACAAATGAAATCTTCGTGTTGGTCGTTGTGTCGATGATCGTTACGGAGTGATCGACCAGCTGCAAAAGAACTCCAGAGATCTCGCCATCAGAACTTGTTCATGTCGAAGATGGCAAGTTTGTGTTATCCCTTGCAAATACGCTTGCGCTGCAATAATGCGCATGTACACCAACGTACATCGATTTATTAGCGGGTACTTCACCGTCGACAATTACAAATCGGCGTATAAGGAAGCTATATTCCCCATACCCGACGTACGACAGGCCTTCGGGATGGAAATCGTGAGCTTTCGCTTTGTGACCGCCTGTGACGAGAAGGCGAGCCCTAGGCGGCCCTAGACGAAGAGGATCGAGTCGCAAGCGTTTGATGTCCGCGAAGTTACATTCGTAGCCACTGCAATGGATCCCGATCACAATCGATCGATCTTGTAATGAAACCGTCACCGACTAGGCATTGTAAATAAGCCGACGCATGATGTGGAAACATTGTGTATTGATGGGCAACTTTCCATATTTAAACTCTTACTCTTTTACAACGAATTGAATGTATTTAAACGAGACATTGTTATTTTTAAACGGATACACTCGTAATTTGAAATATTTCAAACTCGATGTTTAAACGATATATGGTATATTTAAACAATTAAACGGAAATGTACACAATTACAACGTAAATTAAACAATGAAATGAAACCGAATGGAATTTAACCCGCTTTACAATTGAAAAACAAACAAAATTTACATTGAGATATACAAGTCATGTTATTCAAACGAAAAACAATGAATTGAATGTCCAGATTTACATTCGAAAACAAAATTGACATTGAGATATACAAGACATGTTCTTCGGTCACAAATCTTAACCCGCTTGTGACGACCCCCTTTGTCATGGACGCCGGCTGCCCTCCCCTCCTTAAGTATGCGGGTAACATATCTTAATATGAGGTAAGGAACGTCTGTCTGCGGTAGCCATAACTTCTCACCCCAAAGTAATTGCTCGATAAACCGCATGACGTAGATGGCGCAATCGACGCTTCTTTGTTTCTAGCGTGGGGTTTCCATGTCGTGCAAGAGTTGGTACTTTGCCGTCGCCGACTCGCCGAACTGCATATCGACACAATTGTCGAATAGATTCACTGCCGAGATATGCAAGTTGAGATTAGAATACCGATTAAATACCAAACACTATTAATCGGACATAATTAAAGATTTTACCATGTCCAACGCGTCTTTATCGTACCCCCGACATGAAGAATAATGCCTGTATTCTTGTTTATCATTGTCGAGGACGACGACATGGAAGTGGCCATTCATGATTATCGGAGGATGACAATTTGAACTTGCAAGTGAGTTGCGCTGCGACATCCCCGACCATAGCCATAATTGTTTCATGTGCGTCGTCTGCTTTGATGACAAAAGAGCGCAAGCGGTCTCGGTGATGGAGCGCGCTTGTTGTAAGGATATGACTCTTTGCTCAGCGACTTTTTGTATAATGCATACGAAAAGCGTCCATCACATCATCCGCTGACCATCTCCTTCCCTCAAGCAAAGATGTACAATTTGTCCTCAGTGTGGCCGAAATGGCGCTCATTCTTCCACACACGATGACTGCAGTAGGTTAAACGATATGTATATAATAAGACCATATTGTAAATGTTTAAATGATATTATCAATTGTTAAATGATATTATATATAATTAAACGTTAACTAGAAAAATTAAATGATAACATAAAGACATTAAACACTATTAGAAAATCGTTAAACACTATAATAAAAACTTTAAACACTATCATAAAAACTTAAGACTTACCCGTCCATAGAAGCGAGTTGAGGAAGATCCCTCATCAACTCCTCGCTCATATTTGTTAAGGCGAGAGCAAAGGCCAACCCATCGGGAATAAAAGCTTTTTCGACGCTGCGTCCCATTGTTGATCTGGCTCAATCATCCTCTCGTTGCTCGTGATCGGGGGTCTTCATGGGGCACTGCCGTTGCAGCCTTCACGGTGTTCGGCACCAGCCCGGCATCTTCCTTCGGCCCGGTGGACGACGGCGACAACATCGGCTCGATTTGGACACATCCTTCACTATGGTTGTTCTTGTTGTGGGATTGTGTCTGGCTTCGATGCGGGGACGACGACGACAACATCAACCGCAGACACATCCTTACATGGTTGTATTTGTTTTTGGGATTTGTGTCCGCTGCGATCTCTTGACTCTATCGCCACTGCGTCGGCCACGACGTAGCAGATTCAACGATCTTCTCCACCGGTGGCCCGCGGCACGACGGTATCATTGGGAGACACACCCTTAGCTTGTTCTTGATCCGCAAGGATTGTGTCCATCTTTCGATCACCGCAATCCTCGCGAACCCGGTTCCACCGTGAGTCCATCGATTCATTAATAAGAAGAGTTGACAACCTTCTCAACTCGGCAGCAACCACATCATCGCCCGCGATGTCCTCCACCCGTCGTGGCCATGTCGTCAGATGGGCGAGCTCGATCTTGACATCGGCCATCGGAGTGGGTGTTGCTGATCATTTTATCGTCCGACCCAGCGGTGGAGATAGAGGCGTTGTTCTCCTATTTTTCGCAAGTCTCTTCGAATGTAGCCATCTTGGAATGACCTCCCGATGATATCGCGTCATCATCAAATTCCGACGCCTCGTTCGTCCCGGGTGCTTTCAGTTCTTTTGGCGGATGGCGCGATCGGTTGTGAACGCTCCGAGTGCCTCAGCGACGGCGGCAAAGCCGAAAACTTCGATCGTCAATATCTACATGCACGCCCTCGCCAAGAGTTGCGGTGACATCCGCCTAATGTCGCGTTGGTGCCCGCCATGGTCGGAGGGCTGCCATGGTCGAGCGTAATTTGATCGTCGTGAGGGGGTTGTTGCGATGCGGGGTGGGGAGGGCTTCTCCGTCCGAGAGATAACTGCGTGTATGGCGATAGTGAAGCGGGAGAGCGACGGTGGCCCGCGCCTCCCGCTAGAGGCGGCGCGCATCGCATCGATCGTCGGAGCGATAGCATCCATCATCGGTTCCGAAAATATCTCGACACTCGTAGGAAACCAAACAATGTCATATGTGAAATCATTCATTTTTAAATCTAAAGAAAACTATATATCTGATTGTTTATATATTTAAGCGTATAGAATATATTTAAGCGGAGAACAAAATATTTAAACCCGGTGTGAATAAGTTTTAAAGCGGTAAATACTAAAGTTAAACACTAAATAATATGTTTAAACATTAAAGACTTATGTTAAACATTGTCCATGATTTATTACCTCTTTCCCATCGACGATGACAAAGTGGTTTCTCACATCGCTGCTTCGGTAAAATACTCGCATCTTACGCAGCATCCTTGGGACCTTGCCAAAGCGGACTTTCTTTCCCCGTCTGATCACTTGTGAAACTGTAGGCCGTTAAGCGACGTCGAGCAACCCTTAATGTACCACAGTGTTGAATTACTTCTTCCCTGTCGCATCTATCTTGCACTCTCGAGTGGTGCTTGGGAATATCCTCCATGACGCTTGTGCGTCGCTCTATGCCCATGCGTGATCGCCCAGTGGTCGGTAGATCATCACGTAATCAAGCGATTCGATTGAACCCGAGCATGATGTATTTGGGAAGAGTGCTCATGTCCACTGAGGTACACCATCGAGTTTGACAAAATTATCTTCTTCTCCCCTCTGCCGAGACAAGTTGCACCGAAAGTGTCTTGATGGAGTCTCTGTGCTCGTGGGTTTTGAAGCATACATACCCGCCCTTCCGAGCTGGCCGACGAGGTCTTCTTTGCTTAAAGGCACATCGCGTCATGCCATCGCGCTGTGACCAAGAACGAGGGCACATCTCGAGGCCTACAACTCGTGACTTTCCCCGATCCTCGAATTTATTGGTGCGACCATGTACATCTCGCTGCAAAAGAGAATCGAAGGGCTCCTAGTAGTACGAGGAGTGCATGATTATCCTTTTCGAATTCGACTAATCGTCTCCACAACCGTGTCAAATAGCATCGGCCCATTAACTAGGTTGACTACTCGTAATCACAAGCACCGCGATGATAACAACACATTCAACATGCGATGTATTCACAAAGTTTAAGCGGAAGTATAAGGTTTTAAGCGGTAACCTCTCGATATTAAAGCGGAGATATCAAATGTTAGCAGAGACTCATTTTCTTAAGCAGAGACGGGAATACTTTAAAGCGGAGACAACAAAATTTTAAAACGCGTAACATCTCATTTTCTTAAGCGTCAATCTCATTTGTAAAAGCTGCAACCATATCAACAAAAAGGGAAATGCAGATTATAAATATTACACTAAATCATAACAATCGAGAAAACTATTTCGATAGTGTATACAGACAAAAATGCAAAACAAAACAAAACCCTAGCAGAAATCTCACTACTTGAGACTAACAAAACCCGGTAGAAATTCCCTAGAGACTTGATATACCTGGCCACAAAAGCGAGAGCACTTAATACAAAAGCAAAAATCTTTCTTTTGTAGCAGAGCAGTTAACGTAAAAGCCGTACTCGATACCTTTAGATTGCAAAGCGGGTGAGAATGCCGACTAGTTGCGAGAGGACTTCTCCTTGAGATACGGTGGAAAGGAAAACACGATAAAATGCGCAATTACGGAGGCTTCGCCGGGTAGAACCCGACTTGACGACGACTTGAATGGAAAAGCTGAAGAGGCGTAGGTTGAGAAAAGCCAAATGCCCTTGTACTCCGATAAATTAGTCTCTTGGGGTTGCCCTACGAGGAAAACCACCGCCCATCTCCAACCCTTGAATCATTACTTGTGCCGCGACTCACGTCTGGTATTTCGTGTAAAATTTGGAAACTCACTCTCGTTCGCATCAGATTCTGACTTTGGGGGTTTGAAAACGTAGAGTTTAAAAGGAGGGTTTTAGGGATTGCAAAACCTTGAGGGTATTTTGGCAATTTTACAAACTTAGAGGTTTTTGGCAATTTCCACTTTATTTTGTACTGTTTATTTGTATTATTTTTGCATTGATATACTAAGAAATTGATAATTATTGATAAGTTAAAAATATATCTAAATATAAAATTTAAAAAGCAAAAAATATTTGAAGATCAAGTATTATTTATTATTATTAAACTCAACATCAATTTCGTATTCGACACTAATAATTTTATTATTTTTTATTCAATTTATTTAAATATTGTGGTTAGATTTTTAAAAAATTAAATAAAAACTATCTTTAATATGAATAATAATTAGTAATATATATATATATATATATGGACAGCAGTTGGTTGTAGGGGGTGGACATGGGCCGGGTGACCCATGGGCTGGCCGAAACCCAGCCCAAAAAATATAGGGCCTGGGTTTAGAAAGTTGGCCCAAAAACTGGGTTGGGCTCAAATGTTTTGGCCGGTGAATTTCAGGCTGGGAGCAATACGTAACCATC
>NC_052479.1:15108639-15130210 GCF_009730915.1 Dioscorea cayenensis subsp. rotundata
GAGTACAAGGCAACTCTTGGATGCGGCAGCAGGAGGTACCTTAGGTAGCAAGACCCCCGGTGAGGCCCGTCAATTAATTAAAGAAATGGGGTTAAATAGCTACCAATGGAATGCACATTGCACATGACCTTTATATAAATTTAGATTGATATACATGCTCACATAGCCAATGGTGGTTCACCTTAGTTGCAATGATTGTATTCTTGAGTTTAGGAGAATCTTTAACATTGAATGTTCTCATGCTCTAGTTTTTGCATGAATTACTAGGAATTTTTGGCCGATTGACACTTGTTGCACTACTCACTCTTTAAACTATTTGGGAAACTCAAGTTCGATGTTAAAGGGGCTACTTATTGTTGTTTCTTTTGTTATTTGTGGAAAAAAGGAAAATGAAAAGAAAGAACAAATAGTTTTATTGTGCTTGTTGGTTGAAAAGAGCTACCGCCTATGAAGTATGAAGCTACTCTCATAAGTCAGATACTAGTTATGCCCAAATGAGAGAAAGAGCTATCTTATAGGATGAGTGAAAGCTACCACTCCAGTAGAAAGAACAGCCACCTCGAAAGTGTGAAAGCCACCTTAGCGGCCACTTTGGAAAGGGCTACTTGAGAGGATGTGTGAAGCTACTACCATCTTTGAATTTTGTTACTGTTTGTAGATAAATAAGTCCCTTTTACTTAGAACTTTGAGGAGTATACTTTGGGTAGTTTTGAGGGAGTTCACACACTTACATGATTTTGGCTTTATTGTCCTTTTTGAATCAAGTTTTTAGCTAGAGCAATGATATTTCGTATTTAATGTTGAAATTTCCCTTACTTATAGAATACTCTCTTTGTATGCTTTGTTGAACCTAAGCCCAAGAACTTCCAATATTTCCATCATGTATGCACATAATGTTTTAATTTTTGATTGAGGACATGTAAAAGCTTAATTGTGGGGGAGTTTAATAAGTGCTTGTGTGATAAGAACACGAAGTGTTCTTTCCTTATGATGAGCATTACTTTTATCTGGTTTTAATGCTAATATGTGTGTATTTATGTTACTTTCATGCAGATAGGGTTGTGAGGCTGAGTAATAGAGAAAGAAGCCATTATGGATAGTAAATGCACCATTTGGAGGAAATCTTGAGAAGGTTCAAACGCGAAGACATAAGTCAGGTTAAAAATACTGGAATGTGTGCCAACCTCCTCGTATTCAAGTTAGCACAACAATTTGGGGGGGGGCAAGGGTAGTCACATTCAAGCATTTCGGCTTGTGCATGTATAGCTAGATCTCCACCAACATGTCTGTTATTGAAGAAGCAAGGCGATCTATGACGTAAACGTGTGCCTATTTACATTACATCGATGAAAGTATGGATTCGGGAGTGTTCTAGGCCTGTACTGTAGCTGGACATTGTAGCAAAACACTATATCAGGTACTGTTTACAGCCAGCCGAAGAAGGGTGAAAACAGAGAATCCATAAGGGCGTGTGGAAATTTCACACACCTATCCGAAAAATCCACAAGGGAGCCCACTTGGGCGTGTGGATTCCCGATTCCAGCCCTATTTAAGGCCGATTTCAGCCCCGATTTCAGTATTTTTTCTCCATCTTTTCCCCAACTTGAGAGAGGGCGGCGGCTAGGGTTTAGAGGTGTTTTGGCAAGGCTTTTGGAGTGGTTCTCTGGCTTTGACATCACACTCAACTTGGAAGAAAGTTATTAGGGGAGCTTTTGTCGGCACCGATTTGGCGAGGTGTGCCCTAGGCTTAAGAAGGGGACCTTTGGAGAGGACGAGGCCACTCAACAAGACCATCGACACAAACACCGAATGGATTTTTATATAGATTACTTGTTTTTACATTCAATTTCATTATTGATTATAACTAGCTCCATGGAAAGCTAAATCCCCTACTAGGTACTTGGATTTGTGAACCCTAGGATGCTATTGTTTCTTTAAACCTTTTATTATATTTTCCATAATTGATGTTTTAATTGAGTTCCAATATTGAATGCTTGTTGAATGATTTCTCCCTTAGAGTGACACTAGGGTTGAGAGTCCATATTGGTAACCTTTGTGGATGGGTGACATGCCATGAGGGTTATACAAAGTTATATTGGAGAGGGTTGAGATGGTGAGTCTAGAGGTAGCAGAGAGTCTCTTTTCCCTTTCGATTTGATTCATCCTACCTCCATTTCCTCATGTTTTTTGCCGTCATAGTAGAGTGAATGGGCTAAGGGATGACCTTCCACTGGGGCTTAGTTGTAGATGTAACGGAGTGAAGTGTTGAAGTGATTTTAGCACCTATGGCTTAATTGTGACTAGGGACATTTCACGTGTACGAAAGGGTTAGGTCTACACATAGGAATAGGGTTTATCACTTGGAATCCCTAGAACTCATTGCGATTCTATACGAGTATGAGGTTGAGAGATTGTTCAATTTTTCCTCTGAGATATGTATAGAGTTTGGCATGGAAGACCTTAGGTTTGGGACCATGTATCTTAGGAAATCTATGACTCATTAATGCATTAGTTAGGAAGCATGATAGTTGGTTTTGCACTTGAAGCAATAATCCTAGGCGGAACAATATCCGAGTGCCCCATTTTACATCAATTGCTTTTTTCCTCTCAATTATTGTGTCTCTCACTCTCTTATTTCTTTTATCTCTTTTTATATCACTCATTTATCATACCATCGATTTATTCTCATGATAGTTAGATAGCAATCGTTGTGTTTCTATTCACTATTCTTTGTGGATACGATACCCACTCACCTATTTGGACACCCGTGCACTTACGGTTTACACGCATATTCGGTCATGTCATAGGGTTTTGAGAGGTATTTGCAGGGTTTTTGGAGAGGTTTTCCAGCTTCAACATCACACTCCACTTGGAAGTAGGTTATTGAGAGAGCTTTCGTCGGCACCGATCTGGCGAGGTGTGTCCTAGGCCAGAAAAGGGGACCTTTGGAGGCGATGAGGCTTCTCCATAAGACCATCATCATGACTATCGAAGGGGGTTTTCTATGGATTACTTGTTTTTACATTCGATTTCATTGTTGATTATAACTAGCTTCATGGAGAGCTAAATCCCTTAGTGGGTACTTGGATTTGTGAACCCTAGGATGTATTTGTTTCATTAAACCTTTTATTATACTTTCATTTATTATGGTTTAATTTGAGTTCCAATCTTGAATGCTTGATTGATTGAATCCTCCCTTAGAGTGACACTTGGGTTGAGCGTTCACCTTGGTAACCCTTGTGAGTGAGTTGTCTACGAGAGTTCGATAAAGCTAGATTGGAGAGGGTTGAGAGGGTGAGTCGAGAGGTATCGGAGCGTCCCCTTTTCCCCTCCGGTGTGATTTATCCTATCTCCATTTCCTTGAGTTCTTTGCGGTCATAGTAGAGTAAATGGGCTAAGGGATGACTTTCCGCTAGGGGCTTAATTATAGAGGCAACGGAGTGAAGCGTTTAAGTGATTTTAGCACCTATGGCTTAATTGTGACTAGGGACCTCTCACTTGGACCAAAGGGTTAGGTCTATTTCTAGGAAGAGGGTTTACCACTTGGAATGCATGCGATTCTATCCGAGTGAGAAATGTTGAGATTGTTCGATTTCTCCTCCGGCACATGGTATAGAGTTAGTCACGGTTGACCTTAGATTTGGGACCGTGTATTGAAAGATTTCCATGAATCATTAATAAATTAGTTAGGAGACTTAATACTCAGTTTTGCACTTGAAACGATTGTCTTAGGTGGAACAATATCCAAGTACCCCATTTACATCGATTGCCTTATCTCTTACTTGTGTTCTTCTCTTTCTTGTTTCTTTATTCTTGTTTACATTACATCTTGTTAACACAATCATCATTCATCTTCACTTGGTTAAGAAACAATTTAAGTATTTTTACTCCCTACTCCTTGTGGATATGATACCCACTCACCTGGGATTTTATTACTCGACAAATCCATACACTTGCGGGACATACGTGAGGGGCGTTGTCAAGTTTTTGGCCCCATTGCTGGGGAGTAGGTGTTTAGAGATACTTTACACTTTGTTATCTTAGCCATTTGTTCATTTATTCTATTTCACATCTTCTTTTTTTATCATCGTTCTAACTTGTTGTTCTTATTTTTGTACAGGTCTAGGTTATTACCCGAGGGAACACTTCGATATTAATTGAAGGAGATCCCAAACTTGTACGTACACTCTAAAGAAAACGGAAAGAACCTGTGCAAGAACCATCAAATCAAGTTGAAATGGAAGTTGACGGATCTGACAACATGGCTCAGCAGAATGAACAACAATGAACATTATTTGATTACGCCATACCTGTCAGTACTAGGGACACAATCTAGTATTATGCAATCCCCGATTACAGCTCCGAACTTTGAGCTGAAACCAGAATTTATCCAGATGATTTAGTAGTCAGTGCAGTTCAATGGTTTGCCTGATGAGGATCTAAACAACCACATAGAGAACCTCTTGGAAGTTTGTGATATGCTAAAGATTAACGGTGTATCGAATGATGCTATTAGATTGAGGGCTTTCCCATTTTCTCTCAAGGGAAGAGCCAAGCAGTGGCTTCATTCCTTGCTAAAAGAATCCATCACGACTTGGAATGTGATGGTCGAAGCTTTTCTTGATAGATACTTCCCTTCGGGAAAGTCGACCAACCTTCGCAATGAGATATGGGAGCGTTTCAAGGACCTTTTGCAGAGGTGCCCACAACACGGATTTCCCGAATGGATGATCATTCAAACTTTCTATAATAGGTTAAATCCGAGTATAAGGAAATTGCTAGATGCCACCGCGGGAGGTACAATGGGGAGTAAAACCCCGGAAGAAGCCCGAGAGTTAGTAGAAGACATGGCCATAACCATTTATCAGTGGAATGCGCGGTAAAGGGAAAAGGTGGCCAGGCTCCATAAAATAGATGCAGTCACTTCTTTAGCAGCCCAAGTGGAATCATTGAGTAAGAAGTTAGACCTTCTAACATCAAATAGAGTGGCGGCTGTGACTACTTACACCAGATGTGGTGAAGCACATGCTCCCTCCGATTTCCAAATCTCTATTGGTGATGTATCTTCGGTGAAGAAAATCGACTTTGTGGGTAATGCAATGAGGAACAAAGGTAATCCATATGGCAACACCTATAATCAGGGTTGGAAGAATCATCCCAACTTTTCATGGAGCAACCAATGACAATCAAAGGCCATGGAACCACCAGGTTTCCAACAACAACATGCCCCAAAAAAGAAAAATAGAGTGTCCGGCTTGGCAACCCGAATGACGGACTTAGAGAAAACCTTGACTAGATTTGTACAATCATCGAATACACGGTTCATATCAGTTGAGGCTACCCTTACAACCACACAACATCATTGCACAATCTAGAAAATCAAGTTGGACAAATTGTGAAGTCTCTATCGGAAAAACCGCAAGGAAGCTTGCCAAGCAACACCGAGACCAATCCACGACAGCATGTGAAGGCGATCACTTTGAGAAGTGGTCGTGAAGTTGAAGATAGGCTTCCAAGTGAGAAGACCAATGTCGAAGCACCGGAGGTCATAGAGGTTGAGAAGGGAGCAACCAAGGAGAAGGAGGTGGCACCCCCACCGTACAAGCCAAGAATCCCTTATTCCTCTAGATTGAAGAACAACCAAGTGGATGAGTAGTACAAGAAGTTTCTGTGTTCTTTTAGGCAACTACATATAAACATTTCCTTTGTTGAGGCATTACCCCAAATGCTGAGATATGCCAAGTTCTTGAATGATTTGTTGACCAACAAAAGGAAATTGGAGGAGAGTGCCTCCGTGATTCTAGATGCATCTTGTTCGGCAATCTTGCAAAAGAAAATATTGAACAAGAAGAAAGAACCAGGAAGCTTCATCATTCCGTGCAACATTGGCAACTTGGGTGAAGAAATGACATTGGCGGACTTAGGGCCAGTATCAACATCATGTCATATTCTTTCTTCCAGAAGCTAGGCTTGGGAGAGCCTTGGCCTACTCGGATGACATTACAATTACCATACTGAACAGTGAGATATCTAAGTGGCATCATCGAAGATGTGCTTGTCAAAATTGGCAAGTATATATTTCCTATAGATTTCGTGGTGTTGGACGTCGATGAGGATGAGGATGTTCCTTAGATACTTGGAAGGCTATTCTTGTGCAATTCCAAGGCATTGATCGACATGGACAGCGGGAAGTTAACACTAAGGGTTGGAGATGATAAGCTCACATACGACCTGGCTGAAGCCATGCAACATTCTCTTGACTTTGATGATACTCTCTGCTTTCTTGATAGTAATGATGAGATAATTGAGGAATATATGCTAGAAATGTTCAATCCGGACCCATACGAGGGGTTGCTAGACAAAGAGGTGAAGAACAAAGAAGTGTTAATGCTTGGTCTAAAGGAAGAAGTACCATCTACTCCTGGGATTATGAAGAAAGTGCTCTGAAAGATGAAGAGGGCTAGGAGACACCCCAAGAAACCCTCCGAGGCTGTTGGAGATGCGCAAGAACCGAACAAAGTGGATGAACCTTTGCTAGGCGGTACCAAGCTTGATAAATTCACCTCTACCCTTAAGAGACTTTGCTCATCGTGCTTTCTAGTCATGGGTAAGAGCAAAATCTTCATCTATGAGCCCCGGTGAGTTAAGACAAGGTACGTCAAGCTTAGTGACGTTAAACAAGCGCTTCTTGGGAGGCAACCCAAGCGTTTACTGTTTTCTTAATTGTTAGTTTAGCATTTGTATGAATAAGACTCTGAGTGTCGCTATCTTGATTTCTAGATGCTTTTGTTGTATTTTTATTGTGGATTTTGGTGTCAACGTATGCTTTATTGTGTTTTGGCGGAGAATTTTGGTCGTTTGAGATTATTTTCAGTATTTTCTCTAGTAAAGTCGCTTTGTAAGGCAGGCTTTGAGTTTATTTATATATTCAAGAGTTTTTTGTAGAGCCTGCACTGTTTTCGAAGTGTCCAGAGAAAGATAAACGCCCATGTGGAATTTCTGCATGGCCGTGCGTTTTTGTTCAAGGCTCATCAAGAGAGGGAATAGGGGTATGTACTTCTCCCTGTGAACGACTTTGTGACGGTCCGCATGCCCGTCGGTAATTTCTGCACGGTCGTGCTTTTTCCTGCAGAGACTTACAAATTTATCCCGAGAAAACATAGGGGCGTAGACTCTCTCCTGCGGATGACTCTCCCATAAACACACGGACGTGAGTAACATCCGTACGCCCTTGTGGATCTTTGTAGAGAATTTCTCCTCCATCCCAAGAAGACACAAGGATGTGCATCTGCCCTTGTGAACTGCCTAGTAAGAATCTACGGCCATGCATAATTTCTGCACGGGAGTGTGAAACACTTTGAGAGGTTTCTTTAAAATTTAAACGAGTTTCTGTGCTTTCCCACTTTCAACTGCCTAGAAAACACATACTTCCTCTTCTGACCTCCTATTGTTGATTTTGAGTAGATTATTTGAGATCCTCACCGGTTTCAAGTGTCTCGATTTCATCTCATCGGTAAACCCTTCTTCCTTCTTTCTCTTCGACAATTCTTGATTTTACTTGTTAGAGCTGGTAGATTTTGCTTTGTTTCTACAATTAGAAGGGAAATGCGTGCTTAGGAAAAAATTTCAATAGTTTTAATAATGTATTTGTGAGTTTTTAGCATGTGGCTGTGCATTTTTTTACTCCCCGTGGATCCACATGTGTGTGTGGAATTTTCCCACGACCATGTGGATTTCTGTAGCATTAACATGTGAGCATTCTTGATCGAATTTCTTTTTAAATCTTGCAAGAATGGCTCCCCAGTCAAAGAAGCAAACAGACAAGCATACGCGGGAGCATTCCCCTGAGTCAGGTCATATGGACTTCGCTATTCCCAAGCATCAGGCTCGTTTCGAGTGACTGTCGAAGCTCAGAATTGGTCAGACCCGATTTCCAGACATGAGCATTCTCAGGGAAGTTCAGTTAGGAGAGGATATGGCTGATGAGATTGAGGGAATGTTGTTTGTGTCTTTTGTCTATCCGAGAGACAGTTATTCGTCAGCTCACTTTGGAGGTACTTTCATCACTTAAGTTTGACCGATCATACTTGAGATTCGACAATGTCAATGTTATACAGTTCACACCACTCGGCCATCATTACAGTATGAGTGTTACATAGTTTTCTATTTATCTGGGCTTGTATGATGAGGTTTATATAGATACAGAGAAGTATGATAGATTACCCACGGATTACCCCAGTAGTCTGACGCCCTAGAAAGCATATAGAACACTTTGTAGGGAGGGGAAGTATAAGTCAGGTGTTTCAAAGGCTACTTGTGTTTCTTAACCATCATACAGATTTATCCATGTCGTTCTTAGCAGATTGGTGAACGGGCGTGGTGATAGCACAGGGGTACTGAGCAGACAGGAGCTATTATACCTTTACTCCATGGTGCAAAGAGAGCCGATTCATCTGGGGCACATTCTAGCTGAGTACATGCGCCACTAGAGCTAGTATGTTAGAGCAGGAGTTATTTTTTCAGGCCCGTATATTAGGAGACTAGTCATTGGCATGGGTCTCCTGGAGGTGATTCGAGGAACCTAGAAGGCGAGCATACCTGCTTCTTTGGGCATAGAGACATTGTGACTGATGGGGATAATTCGCAGAGTTCGGTCTGGAGTTTATGAATTGGTTACACCATTTCTAAAGATAGCCAAGGGTGAGGGTGATAACACCGAGGCTTCTTAGCCTGCTCCCGGGACTCAACCGACACTGATGGAGACTGAGGCACCCCCTGTGCCAGAGGAGCCACCCCTAGTATGCATGTTTTCACCATCTCGAGCCTATGATCGATTTGAGTGGCTCAAGAGTGCGGTGGGGGTTGTTACGGACAAAGATTGCGGAGGTCTGAGCTACACGTGCTACACAGTACACATAGTTCATGGCATGTTTTGACACACTACAGTAGATTCTTGAGCGAGACGTTGCCTCATCATTTATTCTATGACCATGAACTCCCCCAACTCCTCTGGACTCACCATTACCTGATCCACCGGTACCATTCCATTATCCTGCAGCAACAATAGAGCCGATAGCTGATGACACCAACACTTGACTTTATTTTTCATCATCTTTATTTTGGACTTGTATACTCAGAAAGGACTTTCCTTCTAAGTTTATTTTTCATTTTGTGGTTCTGAGTTGTATTCATTTCTCTATCTTTTATATACTCAAGTTGTTTTTTCTTTATTGAGCTTTACAGACCCCCCTCGTGTATGCATGTAAATGGTCTTTTCAGTATGGGAATTAAGAACTAGTCGTGGACACGACTGAAGTGCTTTTGCACTTGGTCGTGTGTGCTTCACAACCCGTCAGAACATCACTCCCAAGGATTTTGCTCCATCAAATGCAACACTAGGAGTCAGTGGAGTATTGTTTTGATTGCTTCTCCCACATATATTCTTGATTGATATACATTATGAATGGACTTGCATGTTTACATTGGGGACAATGTACAACTCAAGTGTTGGGGGGGTGGAAGGGGGGAGTTTCATAGTGCACATATCTTTTATATTAGTTTTGATTGACATACATGGTCACATAGCCAATGGCGGTTCACCTTAATTATAATGATTATATTCTTGAGTTTAGGAGACTTTATAACATTGAATGTTCTCATGCTCTAGTTATTGCTTCAATTTTTAGGAATTTTTGACCGATTGGCACTTATTTCACTACTGTTCATTGTTGAAGGGGCTAGATATAGTTATTTCATTTTGTTAATTGAAAAAAAAGAAAAAAATGGGAAAAGGAAAAAGGAAGAACAAAATAGTTTATTGTTTACTTGTGCTTGTTGGGTGGAAAGAGCTACAACCTGTAAAGTATGAGGCTACTCTCATAAGTCATACACTAGTTATGCCCTAATGAGAGAAAAAGCTATCTCATAAGATGAGTGAAAGCTACCACCCCAGTAGAAAGAGCTATCACCTCGAAAGTGTGACAGCCACGTAAGCGGCCGCTTTGGAAAGAGCTACCTTAGAGGATGTGTGAGCTACTACCATTTTTTTTCAATTTGTGTTACTTTGTGTATATAAATAAGCCCTTTATGCTTAGAACTTTGAGGAGTATACTTTGGGTTGACTTGAGTGAGTTTGCAAACACACTTACACAACTTCGGGCTTGTTGTCCGTTTTTATTCAAGTTTTTAGCTAGAGCATTGATTTTTTGAATTTAATGTTGAAATTTCCCTTACTTGTAGAATGCTCCCTTTGTATGCTTTGGTGAACCTAAGGCCAAGTACTTCCAATACTTCCTTCGTGTAATCTTCAATGTTTTAATTTTTGCTTGAGGATAAGCAAAAGCATAAGTGTGGGAGAGTTTGATTAGTGCTTGTGTGATAAGAATACGAAGTGTTCTTTCCTTATGATGAGCATTACTTTTTATCAGGTTTTAGCGATAATATTTTTGCATTTGTGTTACTTTCATGTATATAGGGTTGTGAAGCTGAATGTTAAAGAAAGAAGCCAATGTACATCATAAACCCACTATTTGGAGGAAATCTTCAGAAGGGTCAAATGCGAAGACATAAGTCGGGTTCAAGATGCGAGAATGTGTCACAACCTCTATGTATTCAAGCTAACACAATAGTTTGGAAGGGCACGAAGGCAGTCACAATCGAGTATCCCGTCTTGTCCATTGATAGCAAGATCTTCACCAATGAGGCCGGTTATTGAAAAAAACAAAGCGATCTATGATGTAAACGTGTGGCCATTGTTGTTACCTCGATGAAAACATAGATTTGTGAGTGTTTCAGGTGGTACTGTAGAAGGTTACTGTAGGAAATACTGCAGCAAATTGTTGTACTAGGTACTGTTCACAGCCGACTGAAAAGGAAAATTCCAGAGAATCCACATGGGCGTGTGGAAATTATCCAAGTCCGTGCAGAAATTCCACAAGCCCGTGTGGTAGATCCACAAGGCCATGTGGATACCCGATTCAAACCCTATTTAAGCCGCAATTCAGCCCTAATTTGAGTAATTCTTTTCTCCATTATTTTCAAAACTTGAGAGGAGACTGCAGCTAGGGTTTCGAGAGATATTGGTAGGGTTTTTGGAGAGGATTTTGGCTTCGACATCACGCTTCACTTGGAAAAAGGTTATTGGAAGAGCTTTCCTCGACACCGATCCGGCGAGGTGTGTCCTAGGCCGGACAAGGGACCTTTGGAGGAGATGAGGCTTTTTCACAAGACCATCGTCATGACTATCAAGGGGGTTTTCGATGGATTACTTATTTTTACATTCGATTTCATTGTTGATTGTAACTAGCTCCATGGATAGCTAAACCCCTTAGCGGGTACTTGGATTTGTGAACCCTAGGATGTATTTGTTTCATTAAACCTTCTATTATGCTTTCATTAATTGATGTTTTATTTGACTTACAATCTTGAATGCTTGATTGATTGAATCCTCCCTTAGAATGACACTAGGGTTGAGCGTTCACCTTGGTAACCCTTGTGAGTGAGTGACACACTACGAGAGTTAGATGATAAGTGCTTGTACGATATGAATGCGAAGCGTTCATTCCTTATGTTGAGCATTAATTTTCTCGGGTTTCTACACTAATATGTGTGTTTTCTATGTTACTTTTATGCAGGTAGGGTTGTGAGGCCGTTTATGAAGGAAAGAAGCCAATGTGGATTACAATGCACCGATTTTGTAGGAAATCTTACTAAGGTTCAAACGCGAAGACATTGGTCGATATGAAATGCTAGAGTATGTGCCAACCTCCTCGGATTCGAGTTTGTCACATCTATTTTGAGGGGCACAAAGGCAGTCACACTCGAACATGGTAGCAAGTAACTGCAGCAGCATTGTTCACAGCCGGCCGAGAAAACAAAAGTTCAGAGAATCCACATGGGCGTGTGGAAATTATCCACGCCCGTGTGGAAATTCTGTACGGGCATGTTAAGCATCCATGCCCATGTAGTTGCCCGAGTCCAGCCCTATTTAAAGCCGAATCAGCCCTTATTTTAGTATTCTTTTCTCCATCTTTTCCCCAACTTGGGAGGGGGGATTCAGCTAGGGTTTTGAGGGGTATTGGCCAAGGTTTTAGAGAGGTTCTAGGGCTCGGACATCATCACTCCTTAGGAAGAAGGTTGTTAGGGGAGCTTCCGTCGAGGCGTATCCTATACCGGACGAGAGAATCCTTGGACAACGAGTAGAGGACTTTCCACAAGACCATTGACACGACTATCGAGCGGGTTTCTTTATGGATTCATTGCTTTTATATTCTATTTCTTTGATTGTACTTAGCTCCATGGAGAGCTAAACCCCTAGTGGGTACTTGGGTATTGTGAACCCTATGATGTATTTGTTTCATTAAATCTCTTTATTATGCTTTCAATTAGTTGATGTTTATTGTGAGTTCCAACCTTTGAATGCTTGATTATATGAACATTTCCCTTAGAGTGACACTAGGGTTGAGAGTTCTCATTGGAAACCTTGTGAGTGAGTGACACACCACGAGCGTTAGAAACAGCTAGGTTGGAGATGGTTGAGAGGGTGAGTCGAGAGGTACAGGAGTGTCCCCTTTCCCCTCCAACGTGATAGACTCTACCTCCGTTCCTCGAGTTCTTTGCTGCCATAATAGAGTGAATTGTCTAAGGAATGAACTTTCGCTGGGGCTTAGTTGTGCGTGCAACGGAGTGAAGCGTTGAGGTGATCTTAGTATCTAGGCGTTAATTGTGGTTAGGGACCTGCCACCTTGACCAAAGGGTTAGGTCTATAATTAGGAAGAGATTTTTCACTTGGAATCCCTAGACCTCATTGCAACTTTATGCGAGTGCGAGGTGTTGAGATTGTTCGATTTCTCCTCCAGGACATGTATAGAGTTAGGCAAAGTTGACCTTAGATTTGGGACTATGTAATTAAGGATTTCCACGACTCACCATTGCATTGATAAGGAAGCATAATAGAGGGTTGTTACACTTGAAACAATTATCTTAGGCGGAGCATTATTCGAGTACCCCATCTTTATCGATTACCTTACCCCCTTTTTTACTTTTGCTCTCTTACTTGTTGTTTTTATTGTTGAGAATTGAATCATTGTCAGACTTATCATCATTGATCTTTCACATAGCTAAGAATCAAATTAAGTATTTTTATTCCCTATTCCCTATGGATTCGATACCAGCTCACCAGGGATTATTACTTTGACAAACCCGTGCACTTGCGGGATATACGCAAGGGTACCTTGTCAAGTTTTTGGCGTCATTGCCTGGGAGTTGGCGTTTAGAGATACTTTGCACTTTGTTTTCTTAGCTATTTCATCATACATTCTATTCCATATCTTCTTATTCTATCATCATTCTGATTTCTTTTTCTTTCTTTTTGGGTGCAGCTCCAGGTTATGACCAGAGGGAATTCCTCAATATTGATTGAAGAGGATCCCAAGCTTAAACATACACTTAGAAGAAAAGGGAAAGAGCCTGTATAAGAACAATCTAATTTAACTGATTTGGAAGTGGAAGGATTTGAAAACATGGCAGAACAGAATGAGCAACAGCGAACATTATCCGATTATGCCAGACCTTCAGTGTTGGGGACACAATCGACCATTGTGCGCCCCCCGATTACAGCTCAGAACTTTGAGTTGAAGCCGACATTCATCCACATGTTACAGCAGTTCGCACAATTCAATGGTTTGGCCGATGAGGATCCAAACAGTCACATAGAGAGCTTTCTCGAGGTGTGTGATATGCTGAAGATAAATGGGGTGACGAATGATGCCATTTTCTCGAGCCTTCCCATTTTCCCTAATGGGGAGAGTGAAGCAGTGGCTACACTCATTACCTAGAGCGTCAATTACCACGTGGGAGGAGATGGTACAAGCTTTTCTAGCCCGTTATTTTCCTCCCAGAAAATCAGCAAAGCTTAGGAATGAGATATCATCCTTTGTTCAGTTGGAATTGGAGTCTCTATTCGAGACATGGGAAAGGTTCAAGGAGCTCCTGAGGAAGTGCCCGCAACACAGATTCCCAGAGTGGATGATTGTTCAAACTTTTACAATGGTTTGAACCCGAGTACAAGACAACTCTTATATGCGACAGCAGGAGGTACCTTAGGTAGCAAGACCCCCGATGAGGCCCGCCAGTTGATTAAAGAAATGGGGTTAAATAGCTACCAATGGAATGCTAGGGAGAAGAAAAAGGTGGCCGGTCTCGATGAGATAGATGCGGTAACTTCATTGGCGGCCCAAGTGGAAAATTTGAGTAAGAAGTTAGATCTTCTAACTTCAAATAGAGTGGCGGCCATGACTAATTGCACAGGGTGTGGTAGAGGACATGCTCCCTCCGATTGCCCGGATCTCTATTGGTGATGTTTCTTTGGTGGAGAATGTTGATTTTGTAGGTAATGGCATGAGACCTCAAGGAAACCTATATAGCATTACCTATAATCTGGGTTGGAAGAATCATCCCAATTTCTCATGGAGTAATCACGGTCCACAAAAGGCCATGGGGCCACCGGGTTTCCAACAACAACAACAACAAGCACCTCAGGTGGAAAACAGAGTCTCAGGTTTGGAAACCCGAATGACTAACCTAGAGAAGTACTTGGCTAGATTTGTGCAATCTGCTAATACTAGGTTTGAATCAGTTGAGGCCACACTTCGCTACCACACCGCCTCTTTGCATAACCTTTAAAATCAAGTGGGGCAAATTGCGAAGTCTCTCTCTGAAAGGCCACATGGAAGCTTGCCGAGCAATACAGAGACCAATCCTACAGAGCACGTGAAGGCGATCACTTTGAGAAGTGGTTGTGAGGTTGAAGGTAGACTTCCAAGTGAGAAGTCAAAAGAACATGCACCCGAGGTTATAGAGGTAGAAGAGGGAACAAGCAAAGAGAAAGAGGTGGCACCCCCACTTTTTAAGCGAAAAATCCCTTATCCCTCTATATTTTAAAATGACCAAGGGGAAGAACAATACAAGAAGTTCCTAAGTTTGTTCAAGCAACTCCACATTAATATTCTTTTTGTTGAGGCATTGGCCCAAATGCCTAAGTATGCAAAGTTCTTGAAAGACTTGTTGACTAACAAAAGGAAGTTGGAGGAGAGTGCTTCAGTGATTTTAGATGCTTCATGCTCGGCGGTATTGCAAAAGAACATGCCGAACAAGAAGAAAGACCCAGGAAGCTTCATCATTCCATGTAATATTGGCAATCTTGGTGAGGAAATGGCATTGGCGGACTCAGGGGCCAGTATCAACGTCATGCAATACACCTTCTTTCAAAAGCTAGGCTTGGGCGAGCCGAGGCCTACTCGGATAACTTTGCAACTAGCGGACCGAACAGTACGACATCCGTGAGACATCATTCAAGACGTGTTTGTCAAGGTGGACAAGTACATTTTTCCGGTTGACTTTGTAGTGCTAGATGTCGATGAGGATGCGGATGTACCCTTGATACTTGGGAGACCATTCTTTCGGACTTCCAAAGCATTGATTGACATGGACGGTGGAGAGCTCACATTGAGAGTTGGAGATGACAAGCTCACATACCGCCTTGCTGAAGCCATGCAGAATTCTCTTGAGTTCAATGATACATTATACTTTCTAGACACTACTTATGAGATTATTGATGAATACATGCAAGAAATGTTCAATCTGGATCCGTATGAAGTTTTGTTCGACCAAGAGGAGGATTATGAAGAAGTAATGATGCTTGGTTCGATAGAAGAAGTACCATCTACGCCAGGGATCTTGAAGAAAGTGCTCCAGAAAATGAAGAGGGCTAAGAGACGCCACCGGAAACACTCCAAGGCTGTTGGAGACGTATGTGAACCGAAGAAGTTGGACGTATCATTGTTAGGTGGTCCGAAGCCCGATAATAAACCCTCTACTCTCAAGAGACTTTGCACATCATGCTTTCAAGCCATGGGTAAGATGGCAACTTTCATTCATGAACCCCCATGAGGTAAGACAAGGTACGTCAAGCTAAGTGACGTTAAACAAGCGCTTCTTGGGAGGCAACCCAAGTGTTTACTGTTTTCTTATCTTTTAGTTAGGTTGTTTGTATGAATAAATTGTTAAGTGTTGGTGTCTTGACTTTTATGATGCTTGTGCTGCGTTTTTATTGTGGGTTTTTAAAGTTATTGTGTGTTTTCCTGTGGGATTGGCGAAGTTTGGTCATTTGAGCTCTATTTCATGTTTTTCACTGGTAAAAATTGCATAATAGAGCAGCCTTTGAGTGTGTAAACATGTTCAGAAATCTTCTGCAGAGCCTGCAAATTTTTCTAAGTCATCTAGAGAAAACACACGGGCGTGTTGAATTTCCGCAATCTGGTGGAATTGCACTGCGAGCTCATCCAGAGAAGGCACAAGGGCGTGCGGCTGCCCCTTTGAACGACCATGCGACTGTCACACGCCCATGGGTAATTTCTGCATGGGCATGTGAATTCCTGCAGAGTTGGGCGGAATATCCCGAGAGCACGCAGGGGCGTGGACTAGTCCCTGTGGGCGACCTTGTGAACCACAAACCGGCATGGGTAATTTCCACAGCCCGTGCGAAATTTTGTAGAGGAGTTCTCTCCATTCCAAAAAAACACAGGGGCGTGTGGGTGCCCTTGTGAGTGGGGCATGTGAATATCCATGCTCGTCGGTAATTTCCACACGGGCGTGTATAACACTTGGTATTTTTTTCAGATGTCCAGAGAAGCCACAAGGGCGTGCAACTGTCCCTGTGGGTCGGACGCTCGGGCGTTGGTATTTTCCACACGCCCATACGAGACCAGTCTAAGGAGTGTTTTCCCGAGAGCGCACAGGGGCGTGCGTACGCCCCTGTGGCTCTCTTGTAATGAAGCGCATAGGCGTGCGTAATTACCGCACGCCCGTGTGGATGCACAGAACATCAAGGATCATGAGTTCTTTTTAAAGAAGATTAGTTTCTCACCCTCTTCACTTTCCTCTATTCGTTTAGAAATATTCTCACATTAGTCTCTGACTCCATAGCGCCAATTTGGTAGGATTTTTGCGTGGTTTTCCGGCCGGTTCCTCATTTTCTCATTCCATCTCGTCGGTAAGCCCTATTTATCATATTCTTTGCCAATTCATGGTTTCCATCGATTAATCTGGATAATAATGCTTCATTTCTTCAATTGGAAAGATGATTTATGTTTAGAATGAAGCTAGAAAAATTTTTATGTTGTATTTTTGGATTTTTGAAACGCGGCCGTGCGGTTTTCACGCCCCGTGGTTCCACACTGGCGTGCGGAAATTCCACACGACCATGTGGATTTCTGCAGCATTATTTTATTAACTTGTTTGATCGATTTTGTTTCAAGTTTTGTAGATTATGGCTCCTTGATCGAAGAAGCAAGCTGATAAGAGGCCGCGTGAGTCATCCCCTGAGCCTGAGGGCATGAGGTTTGCGATTCTAGAGCATCAGGTTCGCTATTAGAGCTTGTCGAGACTCCGGTTAGGACAGACTCGATTCCTGGACACGACCATACTGTGAGATTTACAGCAGGGAGATGAATTCATTGATGAGGTAGAGGATCTCGTTTCAACAGGTGGTTGGCAGCAGTTATTGACAATTAGAGAGCCAATCATCCGAGGGTTTGCACTGGAGGTACTATCATCATTTGAATTTGACAGATCTTACGCAAGCTTCGATAGTTTGGACACCATTCAGTTCAGAGTATTTGGACACCACCATACCTTGAGTGTCACTCAGTTTTCAGTATGACTTGGCTTGTATGAGGAGGTATTCACATATACGGAGGAGTACGCTCAGTTACCGACTGATTATCCTAGAACCTTGATCCCGCAGAGGGCTTATAGAGTGCTATGTTGTCAAGGTCAGTACAACATAGCCGAGGATGAGGGTGATGAAGCCGGGGCATCTCAGCCATCTCCCGAGCCTCAACCAACCCCGATGAAGACTGAGGCACCTCCAGTGATAGAGGAACCACCTCCCGTGTGTATATTTTCACCATCTCGAGCTTATGATCACTTTGAGAGGCTCGAGAGTGCTTTGGGGGTGATACGGACTGAGGTAGCTGAGGCTCGAGCCGAGATTACAGAGATTAGGGATACGCAGGCCATCAGTTCCTCCTTCACCCTCATCCCCTACCGAGGCACCGGTGGATCCAACATGTGCATCTTCACCAGCAGCAGCAGTAGCACCTGCGCGCGAGGGCGACACCGACATTTGATTTTTAGTTCTTTTTCTTTTATGCATTTTATTTTAGACTTGTTCACTCAGAAAGGATTCTCCTTCTTAGTTTATTTTTCATTTTGCATCTCGAGTTGTATTCATTGTCTATCTTTTATATATACTCGAGATATTTTATTTTTATTGAGCTTCATTGAACCCCCTCGTGTATGCGTGCAGATGGTCTTGTCTTCTTGGGAATTGAGACTTAGTCATGGGCACGGCCAAGGTGCTTAGGCACTTCGCCATGTGAGCTTCACAACCCATCGGAACAATACCCCCATGGAATTAGCATCATCAAACACAACACTAGGAGTCAGGGGAGTATTGTTTTGATTGCTTCTCCCACACTTGCTTTTGAATGATATATATATTTTGAGTGAGCTTGTATGTGTACATTGGGGACAATGTACAACTTAAGTGTGGGGGGGGAGTTTCATAGTGCAGACATTCTTTTATATTGTTCTTGATTGATATATGCTCACATAGCCAATGGCGGTTCACCTTAGTTGCAATGATTGAATTCTTGAGTTTAGGAAATTTTCTAACATTGAATGTTTTCATGCTCTAGTTCTTGCTTGAATTTCTAGGAATTTTTGCCCGATTTACACTTAGTGCACTACTCACTCTTTAAACTCTTTTGGAAACTCAAGTTTTATGTTAAATTCTGAAAAAAAATGGAAAATCAAAAGAAAGAACAAAATAGTTTTATTGTTTATTTGTGCCTGTTGGGTGGAAAGAGCTACCACCTATGAAGTATGAAGCTACTCTCATAAATCAGATACTAGGTATGCCCTAATGAGAGAAAGAGCCATCTCATAGGATGAGTGAAAGCTACCACTCCGGTAGAAAGAGCTACCACTTTGAAAGTGTGAAAGCCACCTTAGCGGCCGCTTTGGAAAGGGCTACCTTAGAGGATGTGTGAAGCTACTACCATCTTTGAAATTGCTCTCATCTTTGTAGATAAATAAGTCCCTTGTGCTTAGAACTTTGAGGAGTATACCTTGGGATGTTTTGAGTGAGTTCACACACGTACACGATTTTGGGTTTGTTTTCTTTTTTGATTCAAGTTTTTAGCTAGACCTTTGATTTTTTGTATTTAATGTTGACATTTCCCTTACTTGTAGAATGCTCTCTTTGTATACTTTGGTGAACCTAAGGCCAAGCAATTTCAATATGTTCTTCATTTATGCACGTATCGTTTAATTTTTTTGCTTGAGGACAAGCAAAAGCTTAAGTGTGGGGAGTTTAATAAGTGCTTGTGCGATATGAATGCAAAGTGTTCATTCCTTATGTTGAGCACTACTTTTCTCGGGGTTTTACACTAATATGTGTGTTTTTTATGTTACTTTTATGCAGGTAGGGTTGTGAGGTTGTTTATGAAGGAAAGAAGCCAATGTGGATTACAATACACTGATTTTGGAGGAAATGTTGCTAAGGTTCAAACGCGAAGACATAAGTCGATGTGAAATGCTAGAGTGTGTGCCAACCTCCTCATATTCGAGTTTGGCACATCCATTTGGCGGGCACAAAGGCGCCACACTCGAGCATTCCGACTTATGCACATAGAACATGAGCTCCACCAACTTGCCTATCATTATAGAAGCAAGTGATCCACGACGTGAACGCAGTGCCCGCTTATGCTACTCTCGATGAAAGTATGGAATTAGGGAAGCTATTCAGGCCCAGAGACTCATAGCAGAGCATTATAGCAACACTGTAGCTAAGTATCGTAGTAGCATTATTCACACGGGCCGAGAAAACAGAGTTTAGAGAATCCACACGGGCGTGTGGAAATTATCCACGCCCGATGTGGAAATTTCAGCACCGGGCGAGTGAAGCATCCACGCCCTGCGTAATCGCCTCGATTCCAGCCTCTATTTAAAGCTCGAATCAACCCCGATTTTAGTATTCTTTTTCTCCATCTTTTTCCCCAACTTGAGAGAGGGCTTCAGCTAGGGTTTTGAAAGGGTATTGCCAAGGTTTTGGAGAGGTTCTACGGCTCCGACATCGCTATTCCTTAGGGAAGAAGGTTGGTAGGGGAACTTCCGCTGAGGCGTATCCTATACCTGGACGAGGGAATCCTTGACCATCTGAGTAGAGGACTTTCCACAAGACCATCGACATGACTATCGAGGGGATTTATTTTATGGATTTCATTGCTTTTTACATTCTATTTCTTTGATTGTACTTAGCTCCATGGAGAGCTAAACCCCTAGTGGGTACTTGGGTATTGTGAACCCTATGATGTATTTGTTTCATTTGAATCTCTTTATTATGCTTTCAATTAAATTGATGTTTATTGTGAGTTCCAAGCTTGAATGCTTGATTGTATGAACATTTTCCCCTAGAGTGCCACTAGGGTTGAGAGTTCTCATTGGTAACCTTTGTGAGTGAGTGACACACCACAAGCATTAGACAAACAGCTAGGGATCGGAGATGGTTGAGAGGGTGAGTCGAGAGGCATGGGAGCGCCCCCTTTTCCCCGATCCGAGCGTGATAGATTCTACCTCCGCTCCTCGAGTTCTTTACGGCTATAATAGAGTGAATGGTCTAAGGGATGAACTTCCTCGGGCTTAGTTGCGCTGTAGCAACGGAGTGAAGCGCTGAGGTGATCTTAGTATGTAGGGCTCAATTGTGGTTAGGACCTGCCAACTGACCAAAGGGTTAGGTCTATAATTAGGAAGAGATTTTATCAATTGGAATCCCTAGAGCTCATTGCAACTCTCATGCGAAAAGTGAGGTGTTGAGATTATTCGATTTATCCTCCGGAACATGTATAGAGTTAGGCATAGTTTACCTTAGATTTGGGACTATGTAATTAAGAATTTCCACGACTCACCATTGCATTGATTAGGGAAAGCATAATAGAGGGTTCTTGCACTTGAAACAATTATCCTAGGCGGAGCATTATCCGAGTACCCCATCTTTATCGATTGCCTTACCCCCTCTTCTTTACTTTTCCTCCCTTTCTTGTTGCTTTTTATTGTTGACAATTGAATCATTATCACACTCTATTATCATTGATCTTTCACATAGCTAAGAATCGAATTAAGTATTTTTTTATTCCCCTACTCCCCCGTGGATTCGATACCCGCTCACCCCGGATTATTTCTTTGACAAACCCGCACTTATGGATATACTGCAAGGGGACCCTTGTTATTAGACAAAGCTAGATTGGAGAGGGTTGAGAGGGTGAGTTCAAAGGCAGCGGAGCTCCCCTTCCCCTCCTGTGGATTTATCCCTACCTCCATTTCATTGAGTTCTTTTTGTTCTATAGTAGAATGAATGGCCAGGGATGACCTTCCGTCGGGCTTAATTGCGCAGGCAACAGAGTGAAGCGTTGAAGTGATTTTTAGCACTCTATGTCTTAATGGTGAGTAG
>NC_052479.1:15131210-15138279 GCF_009730915.1 Dioscorea cayenensis subsp. rotundata
GCTTTGATGGGCTCATTATTTCGTTCATGGATGATTTGGAGCTTTGTAATTTGTGTTTGGCTTAGAGATGTATATATTATTCTTAGGATTTGTTTGGGTAGCCCACGGCATAATTTGTAAAATATGCCATAATTTAATATTTTATGAAAATTATGCCATATGGGTTGTTTGGATACTTAATGTATATTATAAAATTATGGTATAAAAAAATGTTTCACTTAGAGTGGAATATTTTCTAATTATAAAGTGAGTGGTGGTCCGGCCACTGTCTTGTCGCCTCCAGTGACTTGCCAGCTATCCACCAGTGGGCGACTGGCCACCGATCCATAGCCAATCTGGCCAGTCTCGGCCGACCGGCCGCCATCAACCATCAGTCCACCAACAGTCCACCGGCGGTCCGACAGGTCTTCGGTGACCGGCCGGCCAGTTTAATAATTTATGTAATAATTTTTTATTTTATTAACCAAACACCCATTTTGTAATTAATATAGCACACTTTCTTTAATAATCACTTGCACTTCCCACATAGTAAAATTATGTCATATTATTTTATTTTGTAACCAAACAGGATCTAAATAATAATTTTCTTATTATTATGACAAATTGATTATTTTCAATTTGTTTTTATGGGGATGATTTCTTATTTAGTTATCATTTTGGTGGTTTGATTGAATTTTTCATATATATATATATATATATATTTACTTCTTAAATGTAAATTTATTATTTATATTGATAAGTGGTTAACCAATGCTAACTAGATTAACATTTTTTTTATTTTTTAAATTTTTATTAATATTTTAATTAAAGTAAAACCATGTAGGTGCCACGTTGCACCAATATCTAAAGTAGAGGGATTAAATAAGATCAAATTAAAGTATAAGAACTAAAAGAGTAGAGTGTGAAAAGAAGAGGGACTATCTTGGGTATTTAATCTAACCTAACATCCTAGCCACTCCATGTATCTCAATGTTACACATGATGAAGTTGACTAGTGGAAATGAAAGTAATGATCTTACCCTCCATAAATAATTTATAATAAATTAAAATTTTGTGAATATGGAAGCTAGAATCCCACCATACATAAATACCCAACATAAAATTAAATTTTTATTCTTATTTTTTTTTTTTTGGAATTTACCATACTACTTTTGCAGTAGTAAATAAATCAGATAGTTATAGGTCTCTTATATGCCCAAACATGATTGGTAAACATGAGAGGTGTTTATTACGTGTGTTTGGAAGTTCAATATTCAAATCGAGCAAAAACACAACTACTACACATAGCCTCAATAGGACAACACATGGTCGTGTTTCATCTAAACATGGCCACACAGGACAAAACATGCTCGTGTTTCAGGGTTCTGTTCCCACTTTGAAATTTTATTTAGTATGTAATTAACCGTGTTTAAAAACATGATTGTGTTCCATTAGTGCATTTAGATCAATTTGTTCATTTCTTCATAATCTTCCCCAAAAACTTATCCAATTTCCTTTCTTTCACTTCGAAACCTATAATAAAACTCTAATCATGAAAATAATATATTAAGTAGCAAAACTTATCAAAATCATCAAGGATCTAGCAAAATGCTATGAAAATTACTATGGAAAGTATATAACATCAAGTACTTATCAAATCTCCCCACAATTAAGCATTTGCTTGTGCTCAAGAAAATACAACTGGAAATTAAAAAGAGTAAGTGCTTGATCTCAAGCGTTAAGATTATAAGAGTCATTAGAAATAAAAGAATAGTCAATTGTATTCAATGGATCATGAAAATCAACTTAAAAATCGATTAAATTGAACTCGTGATATCATATTTTTACTTTATTTTTTTAATATATGGGTGTTAGCTGATAAGTGGCTAAATGCATGTATTTTATACATATAATTATTGTACTATTCACATGAGTTTGGATGAATCGATGCCCTTTTTGTGTTTAAAAAAGTTTTATTTGTGTTATAAGCCTAAAAGAAGCCATGGTGAGCTCAAGAACACATTTGGGAAAAGTTTTTGTGCGAAAAGGCTGGGTGCCTCATGGGCTCCCTTGTACCTGTGAGGTTGCTCGTAAGGCACTGGCATAAATGGTTTAAAAGGGGCGCTAAGGCATCAATGAAAGGGTCTTTGGCCATCTTTTTCTCCACTATCATCATCTAGGGCTTCAAGGCGGCTAGAGAAGGAGGATTTGAGGAGCAAGATCAAGGGGAGAAGAGGGAAGCTATCAAGGAGAACATCAAGGGGCTTGCCAGTGCTGATCCGACAAGTTCTCAACACCACCTTCTAGTCAACACATCTAAGGGAGTTTGTGTATGATTTTGTTTATGCTTTCTATGCATTTTGAGATCTCTCTCTTATTTATGTTGAACTAGACCCCCAAGGCCACCGAGCACCCAGTGAACCTTGGGAGAAGACCTTGTTTGGATGATGTTATTTATTTATGAATGGATTGTTGGCTTGTTTGTGTGGTTTCATTCTATGTGTGCCTAATTGTCATGGATTGCATGAGACTCTGTGATTTATTTTATCAATTGTACTTGGATGCACGGGATGCGTCCTTGTATTAGATCCACATAGTTTGAAGGGGGATTTAGTGTATTGGTACACCGGGAGATCCGAGTTCCGATAGCCCTCCGCAGACTTTAGGATAATTCTAGCATGTAGAGCATTAGAACTTCCTAGTCAACACTTCCTATGCACAAGACATCGTAAGGGTATCTTCTGGATGGAGGAACCTATACCAGATTAGGGCTACATTACAGAGATTCTGCGATAGTCGACTTCCAAGTCTATACTGACCAACTCTAGCCAACTTAGTACCTAATTTCCCATTTTATCCTTGGTTCTTCTCCCGAGCGGACCCTCACCCATGGGTCTCGCACTTTCATTGTCATTTGCTTCTTTAATTTACTTATGTGGTGTACCTTAATCCATTTTGTTTATAGTTCTTTTCCTTTGTTTATTTTCTTATTTTGTTTTTAGTTAAAATCCTTTCTTTGATAGACTAGACAGTACCACCTAGGGGGAAGTAATAGCAGATCTTGGGACCATGGAACACAATCCTCTTGTGTTTGCGCGAGAGGTTTATTAGTTGACAATCCTTGCCTTTGTAGCTCATCACTAGCTTTCACACATCCTTCTAGTAGCCCTCTCTCTTAATAGGTATACAATGAAGCTTCACATGTCGAAGGTGGTAGGTCTTTCTACCATGCACTATTCTTGAGGTAGTCTTCTCTCTTGGTAAGACATACAACATATTTGACTTTCCAAGAGTGGCTTCACACTTTAAAAGAAAAACTGTGTATAAAAACTCAAAACTATTTTACAACAATTTTTTTTTTCAAAATAAGCCCCTGGAACATACAAAACTTTAAAGATTAGATTTAGCTGTACAAAAGACTTAATGTGCTTAAACATTAAAAAAAGAACCACAAATTAAGTCTAAAATAAGATTAGTCTAAAAATCGACCCAAAGAACACATATAACGCAAGCATAAAACCTTGCTCCTAATCTATTACTAATTAGCCATCAAAGATTAACACTAGAAATAAAATTTCCATCACTGAATCTCAGAAACTCTTCCCCACACTTAAAGGTGTACATTGCCCTCAATGTACTCAATAAAGCTCAAGATAAAATTTTCAGTCAATCCAATAAATGGGAGATAAGGTATTGCAAAATGAAACTAATATTTCATTGAACATGCATGCAATGCAACTCTCTCTCATTCTCTCTTTGATGTAAATTTTAAGCTTCTTTTCATGCTCTCACACTCATCTCTCATCTTGTGAAGAAAAATAGAGTCACTCAGCTTAATTTCAAAAGTAAAGTATGGAAACAAAACAAATAACTCATATATATAAGAGAATAGAGTTCCAAGTATAAAATATGATAAAGAGAAAATAAAAGATAGAAAAGGTAAAACAAAGGATAGATGGTGGTGTTGATAACTTAGGTGTCACACCCACCCCTTCTACTGAGGTAAATGTGGCACCCATCAGTTAAAATTCTCTTTTAACTGGAAACCGACAATCTCGCTTTTAAACAAAAATCGGACTCTACAAATCACAATTTACGACCTTTCACTCCAACTACAAAGGTTCAAAATACATAAAATATCATGAATACTAATAACTCAAATTTCATGCGGTACAACCGCTACAAGATCACAACACCAACGACAAGAAATAAAGAAAAGTGGGGACCCACTGCAGTCCCCGGACTCAACCCTCGACTAGCTCTATACTCGATCGAGCAATCTAGGGTCCCGCCTCCCGCGCACTACAAGACATTCGATTGGTCGGGAGAGTGGCTTAATAATTTCAAATACTTAAATACAGATATATAAAGTATATAAATACCAACTTCTCAAATAATTTTTCCAACTTTTTCAAAATACCAGAATTCTAGCAAAATACATTTTTAAAGAACTTTTGAAACATAAATTCAACATAGATCAACATCAATTTGATTTTCTCAGAAAACACAAATTTTGTGAGAGATCGCCTCATCACAATTCAAAAATAACATAAATTTCAAATTCAAAAATAAAGCAATACCCAACACTCACCCAAAGATAACATGGGTTCAGAAAACTCTCTAAACCTTCGCCGTGGCGCGTGCTAGGTTCAGAGCCGTCAAGGAACTCATGCCCCTCACGTTGACCCATCTGGCTCACGTCGCCATGACCCCGGCCACCCGATGAATATCCAACAGAGCTCTCCGCTCCCACCCGAACCGCCCTCGTAGAAATCAATACTCGGGTCCACCACGCCACCTCAAAAGGTCGGCCCGTGGGGACCCACTCATCAGAGAGTCGGCCTTAGCCCGCCGTCGCCCTTCAAAACCATCAAGTAGATACAAAGAATAATACAATCGATATAAATCATATCACGGGATCCTTATCCGTGACAAACATTCACATCACTGAAATAACCATTATTTTCCACAAAGCCAATGCCAAAAGTATAACAATGCATAATACCAATAAAGATCCATGATACCATTCCTATACCAGGAATGAAAACCAATTCCACAAATATCAGTCTTTAAAAACATTTTAATACGCGCACATGATTTCCCAAATCATTCCAAATCAAAGCAGCATATGTACCCATCCAAAAATTAATACATGAATTGAATAATTAAATCACATGATACATGTATTTCCACTATTCACAAATACATATAATTATACAAACCCGATGTATCAATACTGTTATCATGAGCACATCGTAGGGAAAAATAAATATAAGTATATTTCGACTTTATACTGCTAATTAAACATGATAAAATGAAATACTTAAACATTTATTTCCAAAAATACTAGCCATTAAACAATTATTTCAAAAATAACGATAATAATTTATTTATTTAAAATAATAGCCACTACCAACTCACCCTGGGTCTCCTGCGTTTTTGCCAGACTCTAACTCCTCCCATGCCCTAATCAACACCTAACAGCGATAACATAATAAAATAAATAAACAATTACGACAACTAAAACCAAAATTGAACCCAACGAAAAATACACTGAAAAACAATAACCCGACTCTCTAATTGGGCTCCACTCACTCCAATTCCGGCTCAAACCTCGACTCAGATAATCAAATTGGTCTCCAATCGCACTTTAAGCCCAACTCAATTTGGGACCATTCGAACCAACCTCGAACCAACCCTCAATTCCAATCGAACCAAACTCAAATTCACTGAACTGCGTTTAATTAAACCCACTAGCCTTGAACCAACTTAATTCTTATACAAATTACATTGAACTCGACTTGGTTCAATCGAACCCAATTCTCTTCCAATTGGTTCAGCTTTCAAACCTTTAGCTCAACATCTAAAACCAAAACCCAAATCAACTCAACCAATTTAATTCAACCAAACCATTCAAGTCCAACCACACTCAACTTGATTTGATCAAACCCGCACTGGATCAATTCAATTAAACCCAACCACTTCAATTCTCATCCAAACTCAATTCCAATTCAATTAAATGGACTTGGTTAAACCAAATCAAACTCAACTCAATTAATTCAATTCAACTCAACCAAATCAATTTGGCTAAACCCAACCAATTCCAATCCAACCATCATCATTAACACCTTAATCATCATAATCATCAACTTAATTAACTAAACCAAACCCTAATCTCGGTGCCAATTAATTCAATTCAACTCAACCAAATCAATTTGGCTAAACCCAACCAATTCCAATCCAACCATCATCATTAACACCTTAATCATCATAATCATCAACTTAATTAACTAAACTCAAACCCTAATCCTGCTACAAGTAATTGCTACAAAGAAACCGAAAATCTCATCCTCCATTCAAGCTAGATTCATCACAAATACAAGTATTTTTTTCCAAATAACTCTCAAGATTCATCATCCATCAACAACAAACCACGATTATTTCTACTCAAATCTATCATTTTTATTCATCAAATAACCAATATATTCATATATACATGCATACATACATCCATGCCAAAAAATAATCAGGGAAGCTCTCTACCAAGCCCAAGTCATCCTCCCATGTAGTTTCCCTCCAAACGATCTCCAAGTTTTTCTTTAAAAACCTCTAATTTCTCTCATTTCTTCTCCTCAAGTTCATGTAGCATGGGAAGGATGAAGGAGAAGAAGATGAACAATTCTGGATTTTTTTCTCCAATCTTATGATTCAGCTGAAATGTACATTTACTCCCTCAAAATATATTTTCTTACAAAACAGTCCCTGAAAAACTCACCAATGATCCCTGAATTATGAAATAGTATTGTCAAAAGGTCCTTTTAAATTACCCAACGGTCCCCTAGTGTTATAACACAACATTTTTAAAAAGATCCCTTCCATCTTACCTTTCAGTCCTCGGATTCCATAAATATTTCATGTCCATCCTTTTCATTTATTCTTTAACCCAAAATCTTTTAAAAACTTTTACACTTAGATCCTTATTCTTTCCACTTGGGGTTTCTCAACAAGATATTACATAAAAATCTGCAACTGTGAGTGAATACCCTAAAATATATTTTCCATAATTATCCAGCCAGTGGCATATTATAGA
>NC_052479.1:15139279-15195207 GCF_009730915.1 Dioscorea cayenensis subsp. rotundata
GATCCACAATGTGAATGTGTCCCGCTTTGCATCACTCCGATGAAAGTGGATTCGGAAGCTATCTGTGCTAGAGATCGTGAAAGGGCAGGACTATAGCAACACTAAGAGTAAGCATCGTAGTAGCATTATTCACACCGGTTAGAAAAATGAGTTCGAGAATCCACACAAAGCGTGAAAATTATCCACCAAGTGGAAATTTCGCACCGCGCGCGAAGCATCCATGGTCGTCGCAGAAGGCCCAGGTCCACCCCACGTTTAAAAGCCACGATAATTCACGATTTTAGTAGCTTTTCTCCATCACTCCCAAACTCCTGAGAGAGAGCTTGGCTCAGTGAGGTTTTGAAGTTGTTCACCTGGACACCTAGTTTTGGAGAGGTTCTACTGGCTCGACATCGCTCATCTCCTTAGGAAGAAGCGGTTGGCAGGGGAGCCTTCGAGGCGCATCCCATACTCTTGGGACGCAGGGAATCCTGGACTGACCTAGTAGAGGACTTTCCACAAGACCATCGACATGACTCTCGAGGGGATTTCTTTATGGATTCATTGCTTTTACATTCTATTTCTTTGATTGTACTTAGCTCTATGGAGAGCTAAACCCCTAGTGGGTACTTGGGTATTGTGAACCCTAGGATGTATTTGCTTTCATTGAATCTCTTTATTATGCTTTCAATTAATTGATGTTTATTGTGAGTTCCAACACTGAATGTGATTGATGAACATTTCCCCCAGTGACACTAGGGTTGAGAGTTCTTGTTGGTAACCTTTGTGAGTGAGTGACACACCACGAGCGTTAGACAAAGGACTAGGGTTGGAGAGGGTTGAGAGGGTGAGTCGAGAGAGGTGCAGGAGCCCCTTTCCATCCCAGCGTGATAGATTGTACCTCCCGTTCCTCGAGGTTCTTCGTAGTACATAGAGTGAATGGTCTAAAGGGGATGAACTTCCGCTGGGGGCTTAGTTGTGCGTAAATGGGTAGCGTTGAGGTGATCTTAGTATCACGGGGGCTCAATTGGTTAGGGACCTTCCACCTTGACCAAATGGTTAGGTCTATAATTAGAAAGAGATTTTTCACTTGGAATCCCTAGAGCTCATTGCAACTCTTTCTGCGAGTCTGAGTGTTGAGATTATTCGATTTCTCCTCCGGGACATGTATAGAGTTAGGCATAGTTGACCTTAGATTTGGGACTATGTAATTAAGGATTTCCATGACTCACCATTGCATTGATTGGAAGCATAATAGGGGTTCTTGCACTTTGAAACAATTATCCTAGGCGGAGCATTATCCGAGTACCCATCTTTATGTCGATTGCCTTACCACCGTTCTTTACTTTTGCTCTCTTACTTGTTCTTTTTATTATTGAGAATTGAATCATTGTCAGACTTATCATCATTGATCTTTCACATAGCTAAGAATCGAATTAAGCATTTTTATTCCTATTCACTGTGGATTCGATACCGGCTCACCCGGGGATTATTACTTTGACAAACACTGCACTTGCAGGATATACGTAGAGGGACCTTGTCATTAGACAAAGCTAGATTGGAGAGGAGGTTGAGAGGGTGAGTCTAAAGATAGCGGAGCGTCCACTTTTCGCCCGGTGTGATTTATCCTACCTCCATTTCATTGAGTTCTTTTTGTTCATAGTGAAGCGTTGAAGTGATTTTAGCACTTATGTCTTAATTGTGAGTAGGACCTCTCACTTGGACCAAAGGGTTAGGTCTATTTCTAGGAAGTAGGTTTATCACTTGGAATTCGTGTGATTCTATCCGAGTGATAGGTGTTGAGATTGTTCGATTTCTCCTCCGGGACATGGTATAGGGTTATTCACGGTTGACCTTAGATTTTGGGACCATGTATTGAAAGGTTTCCACCGAATGATTAATGCATTAGTTGAGGAGGCTTCATAGTCGGCTTTTGCACTTGAAACAATTGTCTTAGGTGGATCAATATCCGAGTATCCCATTTATATCGATTGCCTTATCTCTACTTACTTGTGTTCTTCTCTCTCTTGTTTATTTTATTCTTGTTTACATTACATCTTGTCCATACAATCATCATTCATCTTCAATTGGTTATGAAACAATTTAAGTATTTTTACTCCCTACTCCTGTGGATAGGATACCCACTCACAGGATTTTATTACTCGTTAAACCGATGCACTTTGTGGGACATATGCAAGTAGCATTGTCAACAATATATAGGCAAGCAACAGGTAGCACTATCATTCCATTAACTTCTTTCGGATGGAGTGGTTGTCGAATGCCCATCTCATGTAAATCTAGACGAGCCTTCAATGAATCTTTTATTTTATCCCCAATATTAATCAGTGTTCTAATAATATTGTCGAAGACATCAATATGCATCACATCCAAACTATGATGCAACTTTTGATTATGATAATAGGGTAAAGTGAAAAAATACTTGCTTTTTTGCGGCTTTTCCCAAACTCCATTTGCTTTAAATGAGCGAGGTTGGTTAAGAACATCATCACCACTTAGTCTGTTTTTGGTCTTCTTTCTTTTGTACAATCAAATTGTGTTGCTTGTTCACTCCATTTATGATTTAGTTGTAGAAATCGACAATGACCCATGTAACAAGTTTTGACCCCATTAATGGTATGTCTTATTATTATACCAAGGACAAGCGAGCTTTCCTTGAGTACTCCAACCAGAAACATAGCTATATGCGGGAAAGTCATTTATAGTCCACATTAGTGTTGACCTCATTTGAAAATTCTCTTTCATTGAAGCGTCATAAGTATCCACCTCAGATTACCAAAGATTTTTCAATTCATCAATCAATGGCCTCATGTATACATTAATGTCATTTCTAGGGCCTTTAGGTCCTAGAATCAGTAAGGTTACAAATGAATATGTCTCTTTCTTCCACATCGATGATGAAAGATTATAAGGAAACAAAATAACTTGCCAAATGCTCTATGCAATGCTCATATTTCCAAAAGGATTGAACCCATCTGTACCTAAACCAAGCCTTACATTTCGAGAATCACAAGCAAATTGATTATAAATATTATCAAAATTTCTCCAAGACTCGCATCATTTGGATAACGTAGGGACACCATCATTGATTCGTTTCTCACTATGCCACCTCATATCTTTAGCTATTTTTTGAGACATAAAAGTCTTTGTAATCTTGGTGTAATAGGAAAGTATCTTAGGACTTTATTGGCAATTTTTTTCTTTACTTTTCTATCACTACTTTCATTTGATTTCCATCTTGAAAGGCTACAAACCGGACATTGAGTTGTATTCAAATGCTCTTCGTAGTAGATAATACAGTCATTTTGACATGCATCAATTTTTTCATAATGCAAACCAAGATCAATGACCAATTTCTTTGTTTCATCGTTTGAATTTTGCATTGTTTTACACATAGGAAATGCATCCTTCAACATTGTTAGCAATATGTTAAATGAATTATTACTCCAAGCATTCATACACTTGATATGCATTAATTTCACCACAAAAGATAATATAGAATACTTCTCACAACCAGGAAATAAAGATTGTTTTGCATCATTTAATAATTTGAAAATTTTTTTGCATCTTAATTTGGCTCTTGAGGGTTATTAGGATTGTGTTCTCTTTCATCTACTACGTGTGGATAGATATCGCAATCATATCCAACCATATCGTGAACTTTTTTCATATTCACCTCATGTACTTCTCCTTATTAACCAACTCATCAGTGTATTCACCATCACTATCTTCCTCTCCGTGCAAAATACTAAAAGTTATAAAGTCGGCATAATTCATCTCACGTAATAAATGGATGTGGTCCTCTTCTCAATTAGTCGATATCTATTGCAACAGTCCACACAAGGACAATTAATTTTCTTGTGTTTATCTTTCACATGATCAAATGCAAAATCAAGAAATTTTTCAACTCCATTAAAATATTCTATGCATGATCTTGTAGGAAGATTTCTCCAAGACTTATTAAGAGACATTCCAATTTCTACAATGCTTTTGTTATCAGTGTTGTTGTCGTTGGTCTCCTGTACCATATGAACATTACTTCTTTTTAAACTTTATTTTATATACATTAAGAATGAGCATGTAATATCAAGGTTTATCGTCTATGCGGGAAAACATACTTATTAGTAATACATGAAACACCCACATGTTAATAATTTCATACAGAAAAAAAGAAATTAAATCACTAAGATATAATAGTTTTTCGAGAATATAAATAAAGGAACCTTGTCATGATGTTATAATCGCTTTCAAATTAGTTATTAGATAATAACTTTATGCAAATATAAATAAATAAATAAATTAAATCACTAAGATATAATAGCTTTTCAATAATTTAAAATAAAGGAACCCTATCATGATATTGTACTGCAATAACTGATAAGTGCTTGTGTGATACGAATGCGAAGCGTTCATTCCTTATGTTGAGCATTACTTTTCTCGGGTTTTTACACTAATATGTGTGTTTTTTATGTTACTTTTATGCAGGTAGGGTTGTGAGGCCGAGTATGAAGGAAATAGGCCAATGTTGATCACAATGCACTGATTTTTGGAGGAAATCTTGCTAAGGTTCAAACGCGAAGACATAGGTTGATCTGAGATGCTAGAGTGTGTGCCAACCTCCTCGTATTCGAGTTGGCACATCCATTTGGAGGGCCACAAAGGCAGTCACACTCGACCATTCTGACTTATGCATATAGAACAAGAGTTTCACCAACGTGTACACCATTGAAGAAGCAAGTGATCCACGACGTGAACGTGTGCCAGTTTGCGTTACCCCGATGAAAGTATGGAATTGGGAAGCTATTCAGTCCAAATACTGTAGCAGAGCATTGCAGCAACATTGTAGTATATACTGTAGCCGCACTATTTACAGCCGGCCGGGAAACCAGAGAAACAGAGAATCCACACGGGCGTGTGGAAATTCCGCACGGGCGTGTGGAGCATCCAAGCCCGTGTAGTCGCCCGATTCTAGCCCTATTTAAAGAGGGCTTCGGCTATGGTTTCGAGGGGTATTGGCCAAGGTTTTGGAGAGGTTCTATGTCTCCGACATCGTCATTCCTTAGGAAGAAGGTTGGTAGGGGAACTTCCGTCGAGGCGTATCCTATACCGGACGAGGGAATCCTAGGACGACGAGTAGAGGACTTTCCACAAGACCATCGACATGACTATCGAGGGGTTTTCTTATGTATTTATTGCTTTTATATTCTATTTCTTTGATTGTACTTAGCTCTATGGAGAACTAAACCCCTAGTGGGTACTCAGGAATTGTGAACCCTAGGATGTATTTGTTTCTTTCAACCTCTTTATTATGCTTTCAATAAATTGATGTTTATTGCGAGTTCCAACCTTGAATGCCTGATTGTATGAATATTTCGCCTAGAGTGACACTAGGGTCGAGAGTTCTTGTTGGTAACCTTGTGAGTGAGTGACACACCATGAGCGTTAGATAAAGCTATGTTGGAGAGGGTTGAGAGGGTGAGTCAAGAGGTACAGGAGCGTCCCCTTTCCGATCTAGTGTGATAGATTCTACCTCCGTTCCTCGAGTTCTTTGCGGCTATAATAGAGTGAATGGTCTATGGGATGAACTTCCGCTTGGGCTTAGTTGCGCGTGCAACAGAGTGAAGCATTGAGGTGATCTTAGTATCTAGGCATTAATTGTGGTTAGGGACCTTCCACCTGGGACCAAAAGGGTTAGGTCTATAATTAGGAAGAGATTTATCACTTTTTAATCCCTAGAGCTCATTACAACTCTATGCGAGTGCGAGGTGTTGAGATTTGTTCGATTTCTCCTCCGGGACATGTATAGAGTTAGGCATAGTTGACCTTAGATTTGGGACTATGTAATTAAGGATTTCCACGACTCACCATTGCATTGATTTGGAAGCATAATAGAGGGTTCTTGCACTTGAAACAATTATCCTAAGTGGAGCATTATCGTGGGTACCCCATCTTTATCGATTGCCTTACCCCCTTCTTTACTTTTCCTCCCTTTCTTGTTGCTTTTATTGTTGAGAATTGAATCATTATCACACTCATTATCATTGATATTTCACATAGCTAAGAATCGAATTAATTATTTTTATTCCCTACTCCCTGTGGATTTGATACCCGCTCACCCGGGATTATTACTTCGACAAACCCATGCACTTGCGGGATATATGCAAGGGGACCTTGTCAAGTTTTTTTCACCATTGCCGGGAAATAGGAGTTTAGAGATACTTTTGCACTTTGTTTTTCTTAGCTATTTCACCATACATTCTGTTTCATATCTTCTCATTCTATCATCATCCCGATTTTTTTCTTTTCTTTTTGTTGCAGCTCCGGGGTTATGACCCGAGGAAATCCATCAATATTGATTGAAGGAGACCTTGAGCTTGAACGTACACTTAGAATAAAAGGGAAAGAACCTATGGAAGAACAACATAATTCAGCTGATTTGGAAGGAGAGGAATCGAAAAACATGGTAGGACGTAATGAGCAACAAACTAACACTATATGACTATGCGGACCTTCAGAGTGTTGGGGACGCAATCGAGTATTGATGCGTCCCTCCGATTACGACTCTAAACTTCGAGCTAAAGTCGGCATTCATTCATATGCTGCAGCAGTCCGCACAATTTAACGGTTTGGCCGATGAGGATCCAAATAGTCATATAGAGAGCTTTTTCGAGGTGTGCGACATGTCAAGATAAATGGGGTTACGGATGATGCCATCAAATTGAGAGCCTCCCATTTTCCTTGAAGGGGAAAGCGAGCGATGGCTATACTCATTATCTAGAGCATCAATCACTACATGGGAGGAGATGGTAGAAGCTTTTTCTACCCCTGCTATTTCCCTCCCTGGATAATCAGCAAAGCTTAGGAATGAGATCTCGTCCTTTGTTCAGTTGGAATTGGAGTCTCTATTCGAAACATGGGAAAGGTTCATGGAGCTCCTGAGAAAGTGTCCGCAACACGGATTCCCGGAGTGGATGATTGCTCAAACCTTCTACAATGGTTTGAACCCGAGTACAAGGTAACTCTTAGATGCGGCAGTAGGAGGTACCTTAAGTAGCAAAAACCCTGATGAGGCTCATCAATTAATTGAGGAAATGGGGTTAAATAGTTACGAATGGAATGCTAGAGAGAAGAAAAAGGTGGCCGGTATCCATGAAATTGATGCGGTAACCTCATTGGCGGCGCAAGTAGAGAGTCTGAGTAAGAAGCTAGATCTCATAGCTTCAAATAGAGTTGTGGCCGTGACCAATTGCACTGGTTGTGGTGGAGGACATGCTCCCTCCGATTGCCCGATCTCGATTGGTGATGTTTCTTCAGTGGAAAATGTTGACTTTGTAGGTAATGGCATGAGACCTTAAGGAAACCCATATAGCAATACTTACAATTCAGGTTGGAAGAATCATCCTAACTTTTCAAGGAGTAATCAAGGACCACAAAAGGGCATGGGGCCACCGGGTTTCCAACAACAACAAGCCCCCCAAGTGGAAAACAGAATTTCAGGCTTGGAAACCCGAATGACAGATTTAGAGAAGCACTTGGCTAGATTTGTTCAATCTGCAAATACACGGTTTGAATCAGTCGAGCCTACACTTCGTAATCACACCGCCTCTTTGCACAACCTTGAAAATCAGGTGGGGCAAATTGCGAAGTCTCTCTCCGAAAGGCCACATGGAAGTTTACCAAGCAATACGAAAACCAACCCTAGAGAACATGTGAAGACGATCAGTTTGAGAAGTGGTCGTGAGGTTGAAGGGAGGCTTCCGAGTGAGAAGCCGAAAGAACACGCACCCGAGGTTATAGGGGTTGAGGAGGGAGCGAAGAAAGAGAAAAATGTGGCATCCCCACCTTTCAAGCCAAGAATCCCTTATCCCTCTAGATTAAAAAATGACCAAGGGATGAACAGTATAAGAAGTTCCTGAGTTTATTCAAGCAACTCCACATCAACATTCCTTTGTAGAGGCATTAGCTCAAATGCCTAATATGCGAAGTTCCTGAAAGACTTGTTGACCAACAAGAGGAAGTTGGAGGAGAGTGCTTCAGTGGTGTTAGATGCTTCATGCTCGGCGGTGCTGCAAAAGAACATGGCGAACAAGAAGAAAGACCTGGGAAGCTTCATTATTCTGTGTAACATCGGCAACTTAGGTTAAGAAATGGCACTGGCGGATTCAGGGGAAAGTATCAACGTCATGCCATAGACTTTTTTCCAAAAGCTAGGCTTGGGAGAGCGTAGGCCTACTCGGATGACTTTACAATTGGCGGACCGAACGGTGCGACATCCGAGAAGCATCATTGAAGACGTGCATGTCAAGGTGGACAAGTACATTTTTTCGGTTGACTTCGTAGTGCTAGATGTCGATGAGGATGTGGATGTAACATTGATACTTGGGAGACCGTGCTTGTGAACTTCCAAAGCATTGATTGACATGGACGTGGAGAGCTCACATTGAGAGTTGGAGATGACAAACTCACTTATCGCCTTCTGGAAGCCATGCGGCATTCTCTCAATTTTGATGACACTTTGTATTTCCTAGACACTCATCGATGAGCTTGTTGATGAATACATGCGGGAAATGTTTAACCCGGATCCATATGAAGGTTTGTTCGACCAAGAGGAGAGCAATGAAGAAGTAATTATGCTTGGGTCGACTGAGGAGGTAACATCTACCCCGGGGATATTGATGAAGGTGCTCTGGAAAATGAAGAGGGCTAGGAGATGTCACCGATAATACACCCCCTACCCTCAAGAGACTTTTGCACATCATGTTTCTAAGTCATGGGTAAGAGGGCAACTTTCATTCATAAACCCCCGTGAGGTAAGACAAGGTACGTCAAGCTTAGTGACGTTAAACAAGTGCTTCTTGGGAGGCAACCCAAGTTTTTACTGTTTTCTTATCTTTTAGTTTAGCTCGTTTGCATAAATAAATTGTTAAGTGTTGATGTCTGAATTTTTAGTTGCTTGTGTTGCAATTTTATTGTGGGTTTTTAAAGTCATCGTGGGGTTTTTTAGAAATTGGCGAAAGTTTGGTCGTTTGGGTTCATTTCGTGTTTTTCACTGGTAAAATTTGCATAATAGGCGAGGCTCGAGTGTGCAAAACATGTTCGAGGAATATTCGCGAGCCTACGAGATTTTTCTAAGTCATCCAGGAGAAAACACGCGCGTGTAGAATTTCCACGCCTGCAGTGGGTATTTCTTGACGCTCATCCATAGAAGGCACGTGGCGTGCGGCCGCCTGCGAATGACCATGCGATCGTCACACACCCATGGATTGTGTTCTTGAGGGTTATTAGGATTGTGTTCTCTTTCATCTACTACGTGTGGATAGATATCTGCAATCATATCAACCATATCATGAACTTTTTTCATATTCACCTCATGTACTTCTCCTTATTAACCAACTCATCAGTGTATTCACCATCACTATCTTCCTCTCCGTGACAAATACTAAAAAGTTATAAGTCGGCATAATTCATCTACGTAATAAATGGATGTGGTCCTCTTCTCTAATTAGTCGATATCTATTGCAGCATGATCCACACAAGGACAATTAATTTTCTTGTGTTCATCTTTCACATGATCAAATGCAAAATCAAGAAATTTTTCAACTCCATTAAAATATTCTATGCATGATCTTGTAGGAAGATTTCTCCAAGACTTATTAAGAGACATTCCAATTTCTACAATGCCTTTGTTATCAGTGTTGTTGTCGTTGGTCTCCTGTACCATATGAACATTACTTCTTTTTAAACTTTATTTTATATACATTAAGAATGAGCATGTAATATCAAGGTTTATCGTCTATTTGGGAAAACATACTTATTAGTAATACATGAAACACCCACATGTCAATAATTTCATACAGAAAAAAAGAAACTAAATCACTAAGATATAATAGTTTTTCGAGAATATAAATAAAGGAACCTTGTCATGATGTTATAATCGCTTTCAAATTAGTTATTAGATAATAACTTTATGCAAATATAAATAAATAAATAAATTAAATCACTAAGATATAATATCTTTTCAATAATTTAAAAATAAAGGAACCCTATCATGATATTGTACTACAATAATCGAGTAAGTGCTAGTCGATACTGAATGCGAAGCATTCATTCCTTATGTTGAGCATTACTTTTCTCGGGTTTTTACACTAATATGTGTGTTTTTTATGTTACTTTTATGCAGGTAGTGTTGTGAGGCCGAGTATGAAGGAAATAGGCCAATGTGGATCACAATGTACCGATTTTGAAGGAAATCTTGCTAAGGTTCAAACGCGAAGACATAGGTTGATTTGAGATGCTAGAGTGTGTGCCAACCTCCTCGTATTCGAGTTGGCACATCCATTTGGAGGGGCACAAAGCAGTCACACTCGAGCATTCCGACTTACGCACATAAAACAAGAGTTTCACCAACGTGTACACCATTGAAGAAGCAAGTGATCCACGACGTGAACGTGTGCCAATTTGCATTACCCTGATGAAAGTATGGAATTAGGAAGCTATTCACTTCAAATACTATAGCAGAGCATTGCAGTAACATTGTAGTATGTACTATAGCAGCATTGTTTATAGCCGGCTGGGAAACCAGAGAAACAGAGAATCCACATGGGCGTGTGGAAATTATCCACGCCCGTGTGCAAATTCCGCACGGGCGAGTGGAGCATCCACGCCCGTGTAGTCACCTGATTCGAACCCTATTTAAAGCTGATTCAGCCCCGATTTTGGTATTCTTTTCTCCATCTTTTCCACAACTTGAGAGTGTGCTTCGGCTAGGGTTTCGAGGGGTATTGGCCAAGGTTTTGGAGAGGTTGTACGGCTCTGACATCGTCATTCCTTAGGGAGAAGGTTGGTAGGGATGCTTCCGTCGAGGCGTATCCTATACCGGACCAGGGAATCCTTGGACGACGAGTAGGGGACTTTCCACAAGACCATCGACACGACTATCGAGGGGGTTTCCTTATGGATTTATTGCTTTTACATTCTATTTCTTTGATTGTACTTAGCTCCATGGAGAGCTAAACCCCTAGTGGGTACTCGGGTATTGTGAACCCTAGGATGTATTTGTTTCTTTGAACCTCTTTATTATGCTTTCAATAAATTGATGTTTATTGTGAGTTCCAACCTTGAATTCTTGATTGTATGAATATTTCCCCTAGAGTGACACTAGGGTTGAGAGTTCTTGTTGGTAACCTTGTGAGTGAGTGACACACAACGAGCGTTAGACAAAGCTAGGTTGGAGAGGGTTGAGAGGGTGAGTCATGAGGTACAGGAGCATCCCCTTTCACCTCCATTGTGATAGATTCTACCTCTGTTCCTCGAGTTCTTTGAGGCTATAATAGAGTGAATGGTCTATGGGATGAACTTCTGTTGGGGCTTAGTTGCGCATGCAACGGAGTGTAGCGTTGTGGTGATCTTAGTATCTAGGCCTTAATTGTGGTTAGGGACCTTCCACCTGGACCAAAGGGTTAGGTCTATTATTAGGAAGAGATTTATCACTTGGAATCCCTAGAGCTCATTGCAACTCTATGCGAGTGCGAGGTGTTGAGATTGTTCGATTTTTCCTCCGGGACATGTATAGAGTTAGGCATAGTTGACCTTAGATTTGGGACTATGTAATTAAGGATTTCCACGACTCACCATTGCATTGATTAGGAAGCATAATAGAGGGTTCTTGCACATGAAACAATTATCCTACATCTTTATCGATTGCCTTACCCCCTTCTTTACTTTTGCTACCTTTCTTGTTGCTTTTATTGTTGAGAATTGAATCATTATCACACTCATTATCATTGATCTTTCACATAGCTAAGAATTGAATTAAGTATTTTTATTCCCTACTCCATGTGGATTCGATACCCGCTCACTAGGGATTATTACTTCGACAAACCCGTGCACTTGCGGGATATACGCAAGGGGACCTTGTCAATAACCAATTTATATTTAGATATATTTAATACTTAAAAAATAATTTGTAAAGAACGATTGGTTATAAATATCTAAATTAATCATATTAATCCATAACCAACAAATCTTGAACAATATGATGGGAACATGTAACTGATCAAAGATATAACATTATCTTACCTTTGTAAAAGATGGAACTTGTTGCTATCTTTTAGCAAAACTAGTATTTACCTGCATGTTTCCATAAAAAAGTGTAAGTGATTGTCTTATGGTTAAAATCAATGGTAAACAATGTTGGTTTACTTTTTATATATATATATATATAATTCCGGATGTGGCTCCATATTTTTTTGCTTCTCATTTCTTAATTTACTTTCAAATTAAATTACTCTTATGCTAAAATCCAAATAATATATTCCACTCATTCTATGATGAATTAATTTGAGAGTATCTAAAAATCACTCTTTCTCAAGATTTAATTAAACAAAAGGCCTATTTATATATTGAGTCACATTGATCATAAATATAAAAAAATACAAATCAATTTATTAATTGTAGTTATCAAACCATAGTTATTTATACTGATCGATACTAGTGCTCATTTGTATCATAGGCTACTATAATCATCACTCTCGGCTCTTTTACTAATCTTATTGCTTGTTACTTGTTGCCACAACTAATATGATACTAACAACGCCCCTTGTGTGTGACCTGCAAGTACAATGGCTTGTCGAAGTAATAAATCCCAATTGAGTGGGGTATCGTATCCACGAGGGAATAGGGAATAAAAAAATACTAAAAATTGCTACTTAACCAAGTGAAGATGAATAATTATTGTGTTGATAAAGTGTAATGTAAGTAGAAACAAAAGAAACAAGAACGAGAGGCCCAAGTAAGTGAAAGGAAAGGTAATTGATAGAAGTGAGGTACTCGGACAGTGGTCATCCTAGGACTAATGTTTTAAGCGCAAGACCTACTATTATGCTTCATAATTAATGCTTAATGAGTTGTGGAAATCCTAAAGCACACGATCCCAAACCTAAGGTCAACAGTGACTAACTCTATACTATGTCCCGGCAGAGAAATCGCCCAGTCATAAAACTTCACATTGTGCAAATTTGCATGGAGTTCTAGGTATTCCAAGTGATAAACCCTATACCTATATGTAGATCTAACCCTTTGGTCAAGGCGAAATACCATAAGTCATAATTAAGCCTCAGATATTAAAGTGACTTCAACACTTCACTATGTTGCTCGAGCAACTAAGCCTCAGCGGAGTTCAACCCTTAACCCTTCACTATATTGTGACCGCAAAGAACTCTTGGAATGTGGAGGTAGGATAAATCACACCAGAGGGGAAAGGGGATGCTCCGCTACCACTCGACTCACTCTCTCAACCCTCTCCAATCTGGCTTGTCTAACCCTCATGGTGTGTCACCTATCCACAAAGGTTACCAAGAAGAACTCTTAACCCTAGTGTCACTCTAAGCGAGAAATCATTCAACAAGCATTCAACATTGAAACTCAATTAAAAACATCAATTAAGGCATAATAAAAAGTCAAATAAACATTAACATCTTAGGGTTTACAAAATCCAAGTACCCACTAGGGGGTTTAGCTCTCCATGGACCAAGATACAATTAATAATGAAATCTAAAGTAAAAACAAGTAATCCATAGGAAAACCCCCTCGGTAGTTATGTCGATGGTCTAGTGGAGTAGCCTCGTCTTCTCCAAAAGTCCCCTTATTCGGTCTAGGACACATCTCTCCGGATGGATGCCGATAAAAGCTCCCCCGATAACCTTCTTCCAAGTGAAGCACAGTGTGGAATCCATAGAACCACTCCAAAGACTTGCCAAAGGCTCTGAAAACCCTAGTAGACGGCCTCTCAAAAGATGAAGAAATAGTTGGAGAGAAAGGTGAAAGATTCCTTAAAAATCGAGCTGAATCGCGCTTAAATATTGCTGGAATCGGGCATCCACACGCCCCTGTGGAATCGGGAATTTTCACACTACCGTGTGGATTCTCTGGAAACCTGATTTTTGGCCGGCAGTGAGCAGTAACTGCTATAGTGTATTGCTACAGTGCTTGCTACAGTACGAAGCCAAAACACTCCCAACATAAACGGGCACACATTTATGCCATAGATCGCAACTCTTATTCAATCAAAGGCCTCATTGGTGAAGATCTTCCTATCAATGCACAAGTCGGGATATGCAAATGTGACCATCTTTGTGCCCCTCCAACTCATTGTAATGGCTTGAATACATAAAGGTTGGCACACATTCACGTATCTTAGAGCCCCACTTGTGTCTTCGCGTTTGTTTGTTCCAAGATTCCAGCAAATAGTGCGTTCACGATCTACTTTTGTGTTCTTTTGGTAGCTCTTTCCACAGGGGTGGTAGCTTTCACTCATCCCATAAGATAGTTCTTTCTCTCAGTAGGGCATAACTAATATCTGATTTATGAGAGTAGCTTCATACTTCATAGGTGGTAACTCTTTCAACCCCCAATGAACGACTAAACAATATATTTTTTTCTTTCGTTTTGTTTTCCTTTTTTTACAGCAAAATAGAACAAGAAACAAAACTAATTAGACCCTTAAACATCAAACATGAGTTTCGAAAAGAGTTTCATGATTGAGTGGTGCACAAATATTAATCGGGAAAAAATTCCTAGAAATTCAAGTAAAAACTAGAGTATGAGAACATTCATTGTTAAAACTTCTCCTAAGCTCAAGAATACCAACATTACAACTAAGGTGAACCACCATTGGCTATGTGAGTATGTATGTCAATCAAAACTTGTGTAAAAGACATGTGCAGAGTGAACTCGACCCCACACTTAAGATGTACATTGCCGTCAATGTACACATGCAAGCACAATAGAAAGTATAGCAATTAAGCAAATATGTGGGAGTGGCAATTGAAACAATACTTACCTAACTCCTAGTGTTGCGTTTGATGGAGCTAAATCCTTGGCAGTGCAGTTTTAACGGGTTGTAAAGCACACACAACCCACATTGGCCATGTCCATGACTAGTTCTCAATTCCCATACTGACAAGACAATCTGCAAATATACATAAGGGGGCTCAGTGAAGCTTAATAAAAACAAAGCAACTTGAGTACATAAAGATAATGCAATGAAATACAACTCGAGACAAAAATAAAAGATAAACTCAAAAGGAAGATCCTTTCTGAGTATACAAGTCCAAAATATAGTACTGAAACTGAAAGATGAAAAATATAAACACAAAGTAAAGCAAAGACGCATCAAGTGTCGGTGTCCTCTGTGACTGGCACAACTGTTGCAGCTAAATCAGCTGGTGTCGGTGAATCTACTGGTGGTGCTGGAGATGCTGAAGGAGTCACAGGTCTGATAAGGAATGGTGACGTCTTATCTTGCTCTAATAACTGCTATAGAATGGCAAGACGGGACATCACCTGCGCGTGGTTCGTGGTGTGTAGTGTATGAACCTCTATCAAATGACTCTGGAGTATCCCCACAGCACTCTCAAGCTTTTCAAAATGATCATGGGCTCGAGGTGGAGAGAAAATGCGCACTGGAGGTGGCTCCTGTGCTGGGGGAGGCACATCTGAATCCATCAGCATAGGATGAGGCTCAAGGGTTGGCTAAGGATCCTCTGTAGTATCATATCCTCCCTCTACTACATCTGGGGTAGGTGTAACCAATATATACACCCCGGGACTGTGTCTGCACACCAATCCCATCAATCTCACTGCCTCAATACTTGGGGGGACTGGTACAATCGCCTTCTCGGCCGCCCGAATCATGTCCTATAGACCCATCCCCAAGATGAGTCTCGTGATGTGTGGGCCTGAGAAAAGCGCTCCCTGTCCCTAGTGTATTACCCCCGATGCCTCATGTACTCGGCTACAATGTGTCCTAGATGGATCGGTGTGCTCGAACTATCAAATAGAGATACAGAAGCTCCTGTCGGCTCAGGACACCGGTATTGTCACCTCGGTTGTTCATCCACCTGCCCATAATGGCATGCATGTATGGATTTTTAGGTCGAGAAAGGCAAGTTCCTTAGACCACCTTGGCTCATACTAGCCCACGATCGCATAACACTCTATACGCTCTCTCACGGGGCCAAGGTGGCGGGGATAATCTGTTGGCAACTGAGCATACTCCTCAGTACCTGTGAAAACCCCATATACAATCCCAACTGGATCAAAAAATTTGTCACGCTCATGCTATAGTGATCCCCCAATGCTCTAAACTGTATAGCATTGACACTATTGAATCTATCATAAGAACAGTCAAACTCAAATGATGATAGCACCTCGAGGGTAAGCGCACGGATGGCAGGCTCTCTAATTATCAGTAACTGTCTCCAACCTCCCACCGAGATGAGATTGTCTACCTCATCTGCCAACTCACCTCCCTCCTGTATATCTCATAATATACTCATATCTAGGAAATGAGTCTGTCCGAACATACACCTCGACAATTGCTCAAACCGAGCCTGGTCCTGGGGAATAGTGAACTATATGCGCTGTCTAAGGGGACTGCTCTCTGGGATGTTTGTCGGCCACGATCTTCATCCTAGGTGCCAAATCTACAAGAATTAAAATGAAATCGATCAAATTGGCTCACAAGATTAGTGCTGTAGAAATCCACATGGTCATGTGGAAATTCCACATGCCCGTGTGGATCCACGGGGCGTGAGAACCGCACGGCCGCACACTAAAACTCCAAAAATAAATCTTAGAATCATTTGTAAACTCTTTCTAATAATACGATAACCATCTAATTATGGGAAAAAAAGCAATATTTACCATTCTAATTGTATAAAATCAAATATGATGAAGAAAAGAGAGAAGTAAGGGTTACCGACAAGAGGAAGTTAAAAACTTTGAATTCGGCTGGAATACTCGAGTAAACCTCCCTAATTTAATAGTTCGAGGCCGAGAGAAGGATTATGAATGTTACCTAAGTATCTGGGAGTGTGGGAATGAAGAAGAACGATAGGATTTTAAAAGAAAAACATGGTTCTTGCGTTTCTGTATATTAACACGGGCGTGTGGAAATTACCCATGGCCGTGTGACTCCAAAAGAGAGACCCACAGGGCAGATGCACACCCCTGTGTGCTCTCAAGAGAACACTCAATGCTTCTATATGTAAACCACACGGCTGTACGGAAATTACCCATGCCCGTGTGGCCGATCCACAGGGGCAGACACACGCCCCTGTGGCTTTTCTATCCATCTGACAAAATCTCTAAGTGGTTCGCACGGCCGTGCAGAAATTCCACACGGGCGTAGACTTTCACAGGACCATCTCACAGGGGCACTCACAAGCTCATGTATATTCTCGGGATGGAAAAGAGCTCTTCTACACAGATCAACATGGGTGTGCGAAAATTACCCACGCCTGTGTGTTTGCCACAGGGTCATCCATAGGGGCGAGTCCATGCCCCTATGTCTTTTCGGGAAAAATCTCTAAGTCACTGTAGGATGACAAACGCCCATGTGGAAATTACCCACGAGCGTGGACCATCACAAGATCTTTCACAGGGACGAGTCCACGCCGCTGTGTCCTCTTTGGATGAGCTCGCAGTAGAGACCACACGGTCGTATGGAAATTTTCCACACGGCCGTGCGTTTTCTCTGGATTCCTTAGAAAACTCTGCAGGCTCTACAGAAAATTCCTAATCATATCAATACACTCAAAGCCTACTTTAGCATGCAAAATATACTAGGGAAAAATATGAAAAAACTCGCTCAAACGACCAACAACTTCGCCATAAACATTTAACACACGATAACACCAAAATATCTATGACAAATTCACAACAATAATATCTAAAAATCTTGACACCAACACTTAACGCCTTATTCACGCAAACACTAAACTAAAAACTAGGAAAACAGTAAAAGCTTTGGTTGCTTCCTAAGAAGGACTTGTTTAACGTCACTTAGCTTGACGTACCTTGTCTTACCTTATGGGGGCTCATAGATGAAGGTTCCCCTTTTACCAATGACTTGGAAGCATGATGAACATAGCCTTTTAAAGGTAGAGGAAGAGTTGTCAAGCTTGTTACCACTTAAGGGTTTGTTACCCTTGTTCCGTTCTTACGCATCCCTAACAGCCTTGGGGCATTTCTTGTGGCGTCTCCTCGCTCACTTCATCTTCTGGAGCATCTTCTTAATGATCCTCGAAGTAGATGGTACCTTCTCCTCTAGACCAAGCATCATCACCTCTTCGTTCTCCATTTCTTGGTCTAGCAACCCCTCGTGCGGGTCCGGATTCAACATTTCCTGCACATATTCATTGACTAGTTCATCGGTAGTGTGAATAAAATAAAGAGTATTATCAAAGTTGATAGAATGTCGCATGGCTTCGGCAAGGTGGCATGTGAGCTTGTCATCTCCAACCCTCAGTGTCAGCTCCCTACCGTCCATGTCGATAAGTGCCTTGGAAGTGCTCAAGAATGGCGTCCTTAGTATCAAAGGAACATCTACATCATTATTGACATCCAACACTAAGAATTCTATAGGAAATATGTACTTGTCCACCTTGACAAGTACGTCTTCAATGATGCCCCTTGGATGTCTCACTGTTCTGTCTAGCAAATGCAATGTCATCCGAGTGGGCCTAGGCTGTCCCAAGCCTAGCTTTTGAAAGAACGAGTATGGCATGACGTTGATACTAGCCCCCAAATCCTCCAATGCCATCTCTTCACCCAAATTGCCAATGTTACATGGAATTAAAAAGCTTCCGGGGTCTTTCTTCTTGTTTGGCATATTCTTTTGCAACACCACCAAACAAGAGGCATCTAAGATCACTGATGCACTCTCCTCCAACTTCTTCTTGTTGGTTAAAAGATCTTTCAAGAACTTGGCATGCCGAGGCATTGGAGACAACGCCTCCACAAAAGGAATGTTGATGTGCAATTGCTTGAATAAACCCAAGAACTTCTTGTATTGCTCATCATTTTGGTCATTCTTCAATCTTGAAGGATACGAGATTCTTGGCTTGTAGGGTGGGGGTGCCACCTCTTTCTCTTTGTTAGCTCTCTCCTCAACCTCCATGACCACGGGTGCTTCAACATTGGTCTTCTCACATGGAAGCCTACCCTCAACCCACAACCACTTTTCAAAGTGATCGCCTTCACATGTTCTCTCGGATTAGTCTCGGTACTACTCTGTAAGCTTCCTTGTGCTCACTCCGATAGAGACTTCATGATTTGCCCCACTTGATTTTCTAGATTGTGAAATTTAGCAGTATGGTTGTGAAGTGTAGACTCAACCAATTGTAACCGTGTATCTGATTATTGCACAAATCTAGTCAAGGGTTTCTCTAAGTTAGTCATCCGGGTTTCCAAGCCTGAAACTCTATTCCCCATGTTCGGGGCTTGTTATTGTTGAAAACCCGGTGTGTCTATCGCCTTGTGTTTCCCTTGGTTGGTCTATGAGAAATTAGGGTGGTTCCTCCACCCTTGGTTGTAGGTGTTGCTATAACGATTACCTTGTACCCTTCCCGAATTGCCGACAAAGTCTACATGTTTAGTCGGTGCTGAAGTAGCAGCTGAAATAGGACAATCAGATGGCATATGTCAACCCCCGCAACCAACACAACTCGTTATCACGGGCACCCACGGTGAAGTAAATGTATCCAATTTCTTTCTCAATGCCTCTACTTGGGGTGCTAAGGATGTAACCGCAACAATTTCATGGAGTTCGGCCACTTTCCTTTTTTCCCTTACATTCCATTGGTAGTTATTCATGGCCATTTCCCCTACTAACTGTCAGGCTTCTTTAGGGGTCTTGTTCCCCATTGTACCTCCAGCGGTGGCATCTAGAAGTTGTCTTGTACTTGGATTCAACCTGTTTTTAAAAAGTCTGAATGATCATCCATTTGGGGAAACCATGCTGTGGAAACTTCCGTAAGAGGTCATTGAATCACTCCCATGTCTCAAACAAGGATTCAAGCTCCATCTGAACAAACGATGATATTTCATTATGAAGCTTTGCCGATTTCCAAGAGGTAAGTACCTTGCAAGAAAAGCTTCGACAATTTCATTCCATGTCGTGATGGATGCTCGTGGTAAAGAATGTTGCCACTGCTTTGCTCTTCCTTTTAGAGAGAATGGGAAAGCCCTCAATCTTATAGCATCATCTGTAACAAGGCTAATCTTCAATATGTCACAAACTTCCAAGAAGTTTTCAAATGGTTATTTGGATCTTCATCGGCCAAACAATTAAACTGAGCCGACTGTTGTATCATTTGGATGAATGCTGGCTTTATCTCAAAGTTCGATGTTGTAATTAGGAGCTGCATAATGCTAGATTGTGTCCCCAATACTGACAGTCTGGTGTAATCAGAAAGTGTTCTCTATTATTCATTTTGTTCTATGATGTTGTTAGACCCTTGAACTTCCACTTCAGCTAGATTCGATGGTTCTTGCATAGGTTCATTACCTTTTCTTCTGAGTGTACATTCAAGTTCAGGATCACCTTCAATTAATATCGAATGGTTCCCTCGAATCATAACTTGGAGCTGCACCAAAATAAAGAAAATAAATCAGAATGATGATGGAATAAGAAGATGTGAAGTAGAATGAATAATGAATGACTAAGATAGCAAAATGAAAAGTATCTCTAAATGCCTACTCCCCAACAACAGCGCCAAAAACATGAGGATGCCCCTTGCGTGTAACCTCAAGTGCACAGGTTTGTCGAAGTAATAAATCCCAAGTGAGTGGGGTATCTTATCCACAGGGAGTAGGGAAAAAAAATACTAAAATTGCTACTTAACCAAGCGAAGATGAATAATTATTGTGTTGATAAAGTGTAATATAAATAGAAAGAAAAGAAACAAGGACGAGAGGCCCAAGTAAGTGAGAGAAAAGATAATCGATAGAAGTGGGGTACTCGGATAATGCTCACGCTAGGACAAATGTTTCAAGTACAAGATCTACTATTATGCTTCCTAACTAATGCTTAATGAGTCGTGGAAATCCTAAAGCACACGATCCCAAACCTAAGGTCAACTGTGACTAACTCTATACTATGTCCTGGCGGAGAAATTGCTCAGTCTCAAAACCTCACACTGTACAAAGTTGCGTGGAGTTATAGGGATTCCAAGTGATAAACCCTATTCCTATGTGTATATCTAACCCTTTGGTCCAGACGAAAGACCCCTAGTCACTTCAACTCTTCACTCTGTTGCTCACACAACTAAGCCCAGCAAAACTCTAGGAAATGGAGGTAGGATAAATCACACCAGTGGAGAAAGGGGATGCTTCACTACCTCTAGAATCACCCTCTTAATCCTCTCTAATCTAGCTTTGTCTAACCCTCATGGCATGTCACCCATCCATAAAGGTTACTAAGATGAACTCTCAACCCTAGTTCACTCTAACGGAGAAATTATTCAACAAGCATTCAAGATTGAAACTCTATTAAAAACATTAATTAAGGAAGGCATAATAAAAGGTGAAAGAAACATTAACATCCTAGGGTTTACAAAATCTAAGAACCCACTAGTCGGTTAGCTCTCCATGGAGCAAGATAAAATCAATAATGAAATCGAAAGTAAAAACAAGTAATCCATAGGAAAACCCCCTTGGTAGTCTTGTCGATGGTCTTATGGAGTAGCCTCGTCTTCTCCAAAGGTCCCCTTGTCCGTCCAAGGGCACACCTCGCCGGATCAGTGCTAACGAAAGCTCCCCCAATAACCTTCTTCCAAGAGAAACACAGTGCCGAATCTGTATAACCACTCCAAAGACTTGCCAAAGTCTCTCAAAACTCTAGCCGACGACCTCTCAAAAGATGGAGAAAAGTGTGAGAGAAGGGTGAAAGATTCCTCAAAAATCGGGCTGAATCGCGGCTTAAATAGGGCTAGAATCGGGCATCCGCACGCCCATGTGGATTTTCCACACGGGCTTATGGAATTTCCACACGAGCTTTGGGAATTTCCACACTCCCGTGTGGATTCTCTGGAAACTTGATTTTTGGCCGGCTGTGAGCAGTAACTGCTAAAGTGTTTTGCTACAGTGATTTTCTAAAGTGATTTGCTACAGTGCCTTCTACAATACTCCGGCAAAACACTCGTAATCCCACACTTTCTATTGAAGCAACATAAACGGGCACATGTTTATGCCATAGATCGCAACTCTTCTTCAATCAAAGGCCTCATTGGTGAAGATCTTCCTATCAATGCACAAGTCGGGATACGCAAATGTGACTGCCTTTGTGCCCCTCTAACTCATTGTAATGGCTTAAATACATGGAGGTTGGCACACATTCACGTATCTTAGAGCCCCACTTGTGTCTTCGCGTTTGTTTCTTCCAAGATTCCACCAAATAGTGCGTTCACGATCTACTTTTGTGTTCTTTTCTTAATACTTAGCTTCACAAATACACATGTATTAGCTCTTAAACTTGATAAAAGTAATGCTCATCATACGGAAAGAACATCTCGCATTTTTAACACACAAGCACTTATCAAATACTAGCAAAACCATATTTACTAGCGTTGTATTTTACATCAACTGCTACTATTGCTAATACAATTTCATTCACGCTTGATGTCACTAAAACCATAGCATGGTATTTATAAATAGGAATTTTGGCTGATAATAACATGGCACCACACTGGCTAAAACAAACAAGATATATATATGGCTCCGGCCCTCCCCCTTCCGCCCACCTTTTCATCGTTTTTTAATATATTTTTTAATATATTTTTAAATTTTTATTTTTATATATTTTTATATTTTTATATTTTCATTATCTTTAATATTTTTTTTTATAAATACAACAAATTAATAAAGACATTAAGATATAATCCTACTCTTACAATTACTAAATACAACAAAATTTAGCTTCCAAGAGACAATTTAGCATCTAATATGGAGCTGAAAAAGAGGCCTATTTCACTCATCCTTGCAAAGTCACAAAGAATAACAAATTAATTTATTTACTTAAAAAAAGTAGAAAAGAGTTTGCTCGGTTAATTGTTAAAACGTAGAAACGTTGGAAAATGATGTTATATGTGATAATAAATTTTTTTTATTTCAGTCCAAAGATGCAACAACATCTAAATCTTATAAATGGGATTTACTGTTAATACAACTTTATATGTTTCCTTCCAAATCCTAATGATTGATGGTTGATATCTCACATTTTCGTTTTATATAGACCACATAAATAAAATCTCACTAAAACTAAAAGAACCAAATCAAATCCTGCTCAAATTAAAACTATAGATAAAACACTCAAAATAAGATACATATATATATATATATATATCAATTGACTTTGAATAAGATTCAACTTAATATAAATTTCTTAATATAAATTTGGCAGAACCACTTCTTCAGGGAAAGGACAAATACTTGTATAGATGAAATCCCTTACAACTGTAACCGCACCTACCGAGATCCAAACAGATGATGATATTAAAATACCAAACAATAAAAAGACATTGGTAATAAAGCAAGTTGCACAATAACAATGGAGAACGTAAATAAAAAGAAACCCATGGCGCATCAAAGAATACATGAAATAATAAGATAATGAGAGTACAAGAGTCATACCAACTAATAGTATAATTTGTTATCTGACTCTCTCAAACACTTTTCATGGAAAAACACAAGCCACCTCCTGCAATATATAGAATAATAAAAATCCTAAATCTCCCCAAACTCCTATTCCCTATAAAAGCTGATTCAATAAGAAATTTGTTTGCCATTCAGGCCAACTTCAAGATTATCCCTTGGATTAAACATCTGTGTAGAAGTGAAAATCTCTTTATCCATGATCACATCTAGCAATCATTTAAATTATTCACATTAATTTCACATAGATATAGCGCAAGTGATAGAGAAGGAAAACACAGATAATAGAGGAAGTTGTCTTTAATTGGGCCAAAATCCAACACATTGAAAAGTTCACATTGAATGACATTTATATAAATATAAAACCAACACAACCGCAGAATCAAAATCAATCCAAAACTCAAAATTTTTCTAAACCACGCACCAAAGTCAAAGACACAGAGAGCAACAGAGACAGAGAAAGAGAGAGAAAGAAAGAGTGAGGTAGATGAAGGAGTGCGACTTACGAAGATTGACGAAGAAGTGAGGCGGCAGACCCGAGAAGGGTGAGCAGCGGAGGACCGGTGATAGACGAACGGTGGCGGACCAAAGAAGCCAAAAGAAAGGCAGTGGCGGAACAGAGAAGCAACGAGGGTTGCAGCAGACTGAAGAAGGATGAATAGTGTGGCCCGAAGAAGAACCAGAGAAGATGGTGGTTGGTGAGATTGGGACCGAAAAGGAGGTTAGGGATAGAAAAGGAGGTTAGGGATAGAAGCCAAAGATGTTTTCTTTCTCAAGTTAAAAAATATTAACTGTTTAATAGAATTTTATAAATTCACCCTTAAAATCTAAAAGTTTCTATAGTATCTTTCAAATACTATAAAGAAAAGATTTTTTTAATTTAAAAAATATTATACAACCCAAAAGAAGAAAATTTTCTTACATTGTATTGTATTATTGTGTTTTTTTGTTCTATTTTTTTAAAAATATTTTTCATAATTTTTTTAAAGAATAAAACCAAATACAAATTTTAAATTTTTAAGTTTCTATGATTAATTTATATTATTTAAGACAAATGTTTTAATTGTAGATTAAATCTAAATTATTCAAAACCCTCATCACCATTATTATTATCATTATTATTATTTTAATCAGCCAATGGAAATGCAATATTTCAACCAAATCACCTATCTCTTAATGCCACCTCATTAATTTTAAACCCTCATCATTATAATTATAATATTTTAATTATAATCAATTAACATATACAGTTTTTTAAATTTAATAAAATAAATCAATACTAAATCATTTTTTTTAATAAACGCTAAATCATTTCAACTGCCTTTTTGAAATTAAAAATTAAAAATTAAAAATCTTTTGTATTTCACTGTAATTCTTCATCATCTCTATTTTATGTCCAGACTACTTTTTTTTACAAAATAAAATTCTATTTTATTTAATAGTCTATTTGAAAAATAGTGAACATTTTTTTAAGATTAATTTAATGGTTTTATTATAAAATCTTTAGAAATTTAGTAAAAGTTTTTTTTTTCTGATTTATTGTATTATATATTTTTAATTGTAGTCTTTAAATATATTAATTTCTAAATAATAAATAATTATAATAAATAAAATAGTTAAATTTAACTAAGTAAATTTAATATTTTATTTTAGATATTCTATAAATATCTATTTGATATTCAATCTTCAAACTTAATTAGTTTCATAAGCTATTTTTTCAAAAAATAAAAATGAAAAAACAAACCAAACCAAACCAAACCAAAACAATCATAAAATTAGCTACATTGGAATTATAAATTTTTAAATTGCAAGCATAGTGATGCTTAATTTGTTTTTTAATCTATTTGTAAAATATTTTTATTCAACTTTTATATTCCATCATTATTTTATTACTTTCAAATATTAAGTTACAAATGTATAAAAATAAATTTTGCAATCTGAAGGTCATCTAAAAATTACTATTTTTTAAACAATTATCGATATCAATTGAAAAATGTTATAAACAAAATATCACAAAACCATCCAATTATTATTTTGAATTATAAAATATTACAAAAAAAATAAAATTTTAAAACATCCCTTCATTTTTGCCTTGAAAAATTATATGAAAAATTATTATAAAAATTTATATGAAAAACTACACAATGCAACCGAACTTAATTTGTACTTGTAAACATATGTATATTTTATATTTTTAAAATATGAATTATTATAATCTTAAATTCAAATTAATATATATTTTTTTTTAAATGAAGCGAGCACCGCCTTAATAATGATGCTGCTTCCGCCACTGTTTGTGACTAGTATGACAATTGATCTCACAATTTTATAGTATGTGCAACAAAAGAAGTGGTGGTCTCAAATGCTTAAAGGTTTTGCAATGATGTTGATTGTCATTGCAAAAACTTATAGTTTTTGGTAGCTAAAAATACATTTTGCAAGGGTTGTTTGGAGTCGTCGTGAATAGTTAGTTGCAAAAGGTCAATTTTCTTGTATTGTCTAAAGTTCTTTCTAAAATTAGTGTGTATATGTCTTGTACAGTATCTATGTTGACTGTTGGGAAACAACTCCTCTGTTGCTAGAATTAACCCCTAAGTAATCAAATTAATTAACACACAACTACCATATACAATGATCAGGGAAAAGGAAAAAAAAACACAATGAACAAACCAAAAAGTCATAAATTTATAGTTTTGATTCATTACAGAATTAATGTATCTAAAAATTAATGCAGGACATTAATAAATTGCACCATAAGAGAATTAAAGCATGTGGGGTTCAATTCAAGACATTAGAGAATGGCATCATTAGATAATTAAGCCATTAGAGAATTAATTACATCCAGGACATTAAAGACTTGCATCGTTAGGGAATTAATCCAAATTCATCTTGACTTAATTAATGCAGGACATTAGATAATTATAGTTCAAAGATAGTTGATGTAGGACATTAAGGCATGAAGCATGAGAAAATTAGGGCTTGCCAGAAACTAATTCAGACTAATGGAGAACTACATTATGATAGTTGATTAATAGAATAGGACACTGCACAAATTATCCCAACAGAACAATGATAAAATGATTGCATGATTACATCCAACAAAAATTATAATTAGAGATAATTTAAGGCATGAAAGGATTATAGAAAAACATTAAAAAAAACAAAAGAAAGAAAACATTATCCGAAAGTGTACCTTTTGCTTATCACTCACTTATAAATTCCCAATGAAAGCTTTTTTGTGGTCTTCAAGTCTTTTGCAAAGAGCTACAAGAACCACTGCCAATTTTCCTTGGTTTCCTTATTAACTATGGCCCATGCAACTGGGTATATGCAATCATTTCCATCATTGGCAATTGCTGGCAAGAGTGCCCTCCATATAAACCCTTCAAAAAACAGCCACTTAGTGGAAGGATATGTATACAACTTACCAAAAAAAAGCATTCGTAATGGAGCTAGGCAAAGATACATGCACTGAAACACACCTTGGTCACATCAGAAGATTATGGTGGAGCCTTGGTGAGTCCTAATGATTTCCAATCTATAATCATAAAAGATTTTCATTTGTGTATTTTCATCACCATCTAGAAGCCTACATTTCAAGTACAAGGCAAAGGAAAAAAAACTAAAACAATATAAGAAACAATAGAAATATGAAATTATTCATAGCATGAGACAATTTAATTCTGTAGCCCTTGCTATCATTTCTAAGTTAACATATCCATTATTATGAACTTTTTCACATTCATTTCCAACTTACAAGTTTTAATCTAAATTGTGCTCCTATCTTTCACCATAGGTGAGTGATTAGGATCTGCAAGTGCACGGGTCATCAAGTAATAACTCTTGTGCAAGCACAAGAGGGTTGTATTCCCTGGGGTCCCATGAGCTGCTATTACTTTCCCCTAAATAGCACTGTTTAGTCTAACAAAGGTTGTCTTAAAACAAAATAAGAAAACTAACAAGAGAGATAACTATAGACAAGTTGGACTAAGACACACCACATATACATTAAGGAAGCAAATAACAATGAAAGAGCAAAGCCCAAAGGTGAGGATCCCCTCGGGACTACTGAAGCTAGAAGGATGTTAGAATTACAAAGGCAATATTGGTTTTGGGCCAAAAAACATCCTGTAGTAGGTTACTCCGATGGTCACAGCAATAACCCCTAATCCCAAACAAGTATTGGCTCAGAATCTCTTTTGACAAATCCTCCGATGATTACATTACAACTAGGGAAATCTCTAATTAGAACTGATACTCAATACCTAGGTCCAACCCTAATGGTTGGAGGGGTATGAAATACCCGATGGTCACAGCGTATTCATATATGAATCCCCATCAAGCTAAGAGAGTAAAATATAAGGGGGATGGTCACGCAACCAAGTACAGACTAGAAGTTGGATCACAGAGTTCTCAAGAATAACAACCCATCAATGAACACAAAGCTTGAACCACAAATCAAATCAAATACACTAGAAGTAAATCACAACATTGATAAGTGCTTGTGTATAAGTAATACAAAGTATTCATTTCTTACATTGAGCATTACTTTTCTCAGATTTTATCGCTTATTCTTGTGTGATAAGTGCTTGTGTGGCAAGAATACGAAGTATTATTTCCTTACAACGAGCATTACTTTTATTAGGTTTAAGCGCTAATACATGTGTATTTGTGTTCTTTTGCGCATGTGGGGTTGTGAAGCTAAGTATTAAGAAAAGAAGCCAAAAATAGATCGTGAACGAACTATTTGGTGAATGTGTGCCAACCTCCACGTATTCAAGTTATTACAATAAGTCGGAGGAGCACGAAAGCAGTTACATTTGTGTATCACAACTTGTGCATTGATAGCAAGATCTTCACCAATGAGGCCTTTGATTCAAGAAGAGTTGCGATCTATGGCATAAATGTGTACCCATTTATGTTGCCTCGATGAAAAGTGTTGAATTGGGAGTGTTTTGGCGGAGTAGTGTAGCAGGGCACTGTAGCAAATCATTGTAGCAATACAATGTAGGAGTTACTATTCACAATCGGTCGAAAATCAGGTTTCCAGAGAATCCACACGGGCGTGTGAAAATTCCCCACGCCCGTGTGGAAATTTCACCTGCTCGTGTGAAAAATCAATAGGGGCGTGTGGATGCCCGATTCCAGCCCTATTTAATCCGGGGTTCAACCCGATTTTGGAAGTAATCTTTCACCCTTCTCTCCAACTTTTCTTCATATTTTGGGAGGCCGTCGGCTAGGGTTTAGAGAGGCTTTTGGAAAGTCTTTGGAGTGGTCCTACACATTTGACATTGCACTTCTCCTGGAAGAAGGTTATTGGGGGAGTTTTCGTCAGCACCGATCTAGCGAGGTGTGGCCTAGGACGGACAAGGGGATCTTTGGAGAAGAGGTTACTCCATAAGACCATCGACATGAATATCGAGGGGTTTTCTTATGGATTACTTGTTTTTACTTTTGATCGCATTATTGATTCCATCTTGCTCTATGGAGAGCTAAACCCCCTAGTGGGTACTTGGATTCTGTAAACCCTAGGATGTTTTTGTTTCATTGACCTTTTATTATGCTTTCCTTAATTGATGTCTCTAATTGAGTTCTAATCTTGAATGATTGTTGAATGATTTCTTCCATAGAGTGACACTAGGGTTGAGAGACCATCATGGTAACCTTTGTAGATGAGTGACACACCATAATGGTTTGACACAGCAAGCTTGGAGAGGATCGAGAGAGTGAGTCGAGAGGCAGCGGAGCGTCCCCTTTCCCTTCCGATGTGATTTAAACTACCTCCACATTCTAGGAGTTCTTTGCAGTCATAGTAGAGTGAAGGGATAAGAGATGAACTCCACTAGGGCTTAGTTGCACAAGCAACAGAGTGAAGCATTGAAGTGACTTTAGCACCTGGGGCTTAATTGTGACTAGGGATCTTTCGCCTGACCAAAGGGTTAGATCTACACATAGGAATAGGGTTTATCACCTTGAATTCCTAAAGGTTCTTGCAACTTTACACAGTGTGAGGTGTTGAGACTGTTTGATTTCTCTGCTGGGGCATAGTGTAGAATTAGTCACGATTGACCTTAGGTTTGGTACGTGTATTCAAGGATGTACACGACTCATTAAACATCAATTAGGAGATATAATAGTTGGTCTTGCACTTGAAACATTAGTCCTAGGGGGAGCATTGTCCTAGTACCCCACATCCATAGATTGTCTTTCTTCTCACTTATTTGTGCCTCTCATTCTTGTTTGTTTTATTTTTGTTTACATTACATTTCATCAACATAATCATTATTTATCTTCACTTGGTTAAGTAGCAATCTTAGTATTTTTATTCCCTATTCCCTATGGATACGATACTCCACTCACTTGGGATTTATTACTTCGACAAACCCGTGCACTTGCGAGTCACTGGGCATCCGGTGAACCTTGAGAGGAACTTGCTTGTATGGATGCTTTGACTTACATTTATGGTATTTCACAGTAAATCAACTTTTGGAAATTCACACGGGTGTGTGGATACCTAATTCTAGCGACTATAAAAGCCGCGATTTTAGATGTTTTAAGGGATCTTTTTCTCTTCTTTTCACCAACTTTGGAGGCTCTCGAAGCTAAGGTTTGGAAAAGATTTGGCTAGGTCTTTGGAGTGGTTCTATAGCTTTCAACACCGCGTTCCTTCGGAAGATAGTTATTTGGGGAGCTTTCGTCAGCATCAACTTGGCGAGGTGTACCCTAGGCTTGATGAGGGAAGCCTTGGAGAAGATGAGGTAACTCTACAAGACCATCAATATGGACTAAGAGAGATTTTTACTTATGGATTGGATGCTTTTACATTCAATTTTATTATTGATTGTATATTGCTTTATGGAGAACTATACCCCTACTGGGTACTTGGACTTGTAAACCCTAGGATGATTTTGTTTCAATGATCTTTCAATATGTTCTTTGAATTGATGTTTTTAATTGAGTTCGAACCATGAATGCTTATTGAATTGATTTTCCCTTAGAGTGACACTAGGGTTGAGAATCTAGGTAATCCTAGTGGATGAGTAACACACCATGTTGTTTAGACAAAGCTAGCTTGGAAAGGGTCGAGAAGGTGAGTCAAGAGGTGGTGGAACGTCCCCTTCCCTTCCGATGTGATTTATTCTTTCTCTACATTCCAAGAGTTCTTTATGGTCACAACAGAGTGATGTTCTAAGAGACAAACTCCACTAGGGCTTAGTTGTGCGAGCAAAAGAGTTAAGTTTTGAAGTAATCCTCAGTGTTGGGGCTTAATTTTAACTAGGGGTCTTTCGCCTGGACCAAAGTGTTAGATCTATATTAGGGAATAGGGTTTATCACTTGGAATACTGACACACCCCCTTGAGTGTAACCCGCAAGTGCATGGGTTTATCGAAGTAATAATACCCCGGTGAGTGGGTAGTTGAATCCAAATGGAATAATGATCAGAAACACAAAGATTGATATTTAACTAAAGTGTAGATGAATCTATAGTGGTGTGAACAAAACCAATATATAAAGAACTAAGGAAAATAAGAAAGAGAGGCGCAATAATGTGAGAGGAAAGGCAATCAATAGAAAGTGGGCCAACTATTATGTCTCCTAACTGATTCTTAATGAGTCAAGGAAATTATAAAATACACTTTCCCAAATCTAATGTCAACCGTGACTAATTCTACACTATGCCCAGGTGGAGAAATCAATTAGTCTCAACACCTCACACTGTGTACAGTTGCAAGAAGCTCTAGGAATTCCAAGTGATAAACCCTATTCCCTAATATAGGCCTAACCCTTTGGTCCAGCGAAAGACCCCTAGTCACAATTAATCCCAAGCTCTAAGGATTACTCCAAAGCTTTACTCTGTAGCTCATGCAACTAAGCCCCAGTGGAGTTCCTTTCTTGGTACTTCACTCTATTGTGACTGCAAAGAACTCTTGGAACATGGAGGTAGGATTAATCATAAAAAGGAAAAAGGGGATGCTCCGCTATCTCTTAACTCATCGTCTCGACCCTCTCTAATCTTGCTTTGTCTAATCTTCATGGTGTGTCACTCACTCGCAAGGACTACCAATGTAGACTCTTTACCCTAGTGTCACTCTAAGGGAAAAATCATTCAACAAATACTCAAGATTGGAACCCAATTAAAGACATCAATTAAGAAAATTATAATAAAAGATCAATGAAACAATAACATCCTAGGGTTTACAAGTCCAAGTACCTACTAGGGATTTACCTCTCCATGGACGAAGATACAATCAATAATTAAATCAAATGTAAAAATATGCAATCCATAAATAAAACCCCCTCGGTGTTTGTGTCAATGGTCTTGTGTAGTAGCCTCGTCCTCTTCAAATGTTCCCACGTCAAGCCTAGGGCACACCTCACCGGATCGGTGCCGATGAAAGCTCCCCTGATAACTCTCTTCCGAAGGAACACGGTGTCGATAGTTGTAGAACCATTCCATAAACCTTGTCAAAACCACTCTAAACCCTAGCTGTAGGCCTCTCCAAAGTTGAGGAAAAGATGGAGAAAAGATGGAAAAAAAGATACCTAAATGGGTACAAGTCGCACCTTTATAAAGGGTTAGAATTGGGAATCCACAAGCCCGTGTGAATCTGCAGGAATGTGGTTTTCTACGGCCTATGAACAGTAACTACTACAATAAATTGCTATGGTGGTTTGTTGTAGTACCTGCTACAGTACTTCGCCAAAAAGAAGCCCGAATCCACATTTTTCATTGAGGCAATATAAACGGGCACACATCTATGCTGTAGATCACGTCGCTTCTTCAATAAGGGATAACATTGATGAAGATCTTGCTAGCACTGCACAAGTCAGAATATGCAAATGTAACTACCTTTGTGGCCCTCCAAACCATGTAATTGCTTTAGAGCATGGAGGTTGGCACACATTCACATATTTTCGAGCACAACTTGTGTCTTCACATTTGTTCACTCCAAGATTCTATCAACAAAGTGCAATCACAATCTACTTTGTTTACCTTACTCTACATTTGGCTCTACAGCCCTACATGCAGAAAAGAACACAAAAACACATGTATTAGCAATAAAATCTGAGAAAAGAAATGCTCATCATAAGAAAAGAATACTTCATATTACTAATACACAAGCACTTATCCCGAATCTTCATGCAACTCCACACAGTGCGAGACATCGAGAGTATCCCTTTCTACCTGGGTATAGTGTGAGGGTTAGTCACTGTTGACCTTAGGTTTGGGACCAAATCACATAATGATTGGTCCTGCAGTTGAAACAATAGTCCTAGGGTGAGCAATATCCTGGTGACCCATTTTCTATCGATTGCATCTCCTGTTATTCTATTGTGTCTTTTTCTTCTTTATTTCATTTCTATTTGTATTTATATTATTCACACCACTCTTAAATCATTTTCACTATAGCTAAATAGCACGACTTGTGTTTTTGAGCACTATTCCCTGTAGATATGACTACCCACTCACTAGGGTACTTTATTACTTTGACAACATGTGTACTTTGCTATTTTAGATATTCATCTCTTGTCCTATTTCACACTTTCTTATTCTTCCATTGTTCTAATTTGCTTTTCTTCTTTGGTTGTAGCTCTAGGTTATGACATGAGGAAATCCTTCAACATTGTTGAAGGTGATCCAAACATTGGAAGGAGAATTCATAGAAAGGGAAAAGAACCTATACAAGAACAGTCATACCAAGTTGAGATATAATGTAAAAGGTTTGATAATATGGCAGAACAGAATGAGTAGCAGAGGACACTCTCAGATTATACAAGACACACATTTCTTGATACACAATACAGCATTGTGCGGCCACCGATTACGGATAAGAGTTTTGAGGTCAAGCTAGGCTTTATCCAAATGTTACAGCAGTGAACACAGTTTAATTGTTTAGCCGATGAGGATCCAAAAAATTACATTGAGAACTTCTTGGAAGTGTGTGACATGCTCAAAATTAATGGTGTCATAGATGATGCTATCAAGTTGAGGGCTTTCTCATTTTCCTTGAAAGGAAGAGCGAAGCAATGGCTACATTCATTACCTAGAGCATCGATCACTACATGGGAGGAGATGGTAGAAGCTTTTCTTGCCCAATATTTTCCTCCCATAAAATCTACAAAGCTTAGGAATGAGATATCTTCTTTTTGTGCAGATGGAATTAGAGTCTTTTTGAGACATAAGATAGGTTTTTAGGAGCTCTTGTGGAAATGTCCTCAACATGCGTTCCCCTAGTGGATGATTATTCAAAATTTCTATAGTGGTTTGAACCCAAGCACAAGGTAGTTACTTGATGTCTGCAGCGAGGATGTACCTTAGGGTGCAAGACCCACGATGAAGCCCGATATCTCATCAAAAGAAATCGCTATGAGCAGGTTTTTCGAGTGGAACACAGGAGAAAAGAAAAGAAGGTAGTCAGACTTTATGAGATTAATGTAGTCACATTGTTGGCAACCCATGTTGAGTCATTGAGCAAGAAGTTAGACACTCTAACTTTTCATAGAGTGGCGACAACAATGAGTTGCACTGGGTGTGGGGGAGGACATGCAACATCCGATTGCTCTATTTCGATTGGTGGTACTACTTCCGTGGGACAAGTTAACTCTGTAGGTAATGTACTGAGAGGTCAAGGAAATCTGTATAGCAATACCTACAATGTGGGGTGGAGGAGCCACCCAAACTTTTCATGGAGTAATCAAGGGCAACAAAAAACTATAGCATCACTGGGTTTCCAACCACAACAATAGGCCCTGAACTTGGAGAATAGAGTTTCAGGGTTGGAAAACTAGATGATTGACTTAGAGAAGGCTTTGACCAAGTTCATTCAATTATCGGATACAAGATTTCAATCAATTGAAATCACACTTCGCAATCACAGCGCTTTATTGCACAACTTGGAGAATCAAGTGGGACAAAATTGCGAAGTCACTCTCAGAAAGACCTCAAGGGAGTTTACCTAGAAACACAGTGACCAATCCAAGAGAGCATGTGAAGGCAATCACTTTGAGAAATGGTCATGAAGTTGAAATTAGGCTCCCTATAAAGAAGACCAATATTGAATTGTTTGAGGTCGTGGAGGTTAAGGAGAGAGCAAAAGATAAGAAGATGTCACCTCCACCTTACAAGCCAAGAATCCCTTTCCCTTCAAGATTGAAGAATGACCAAAATAAGAAGCAATACAAGAAGTTATTGGGTATATTCAAGCAGTTGCACATCAACATCCCATTTGTCGAGGCGTTGTCTCAAATGCCTCGCTATGCAAAGTTTCTCAAGGACCTCTTGACAAACAAGAGGAAGTTGGAGGAGAGTGCATATGTGATCTTAGATACTTCTTGTTTGGCGGTATTGCAAAAGAATATGCCGAACAAGAAGAAAGACCCCAGAAGCTTTATCATTCTATGCAACATTGGTAATTTGGGTGCAGAAAAGGCATTGGCAGATTTAGGGGCTAGCATCAACGTCATGCCTTATACATTCTTTCAGAAGCTAGGCTTGGGAGAGCCTAGGCCCACTCGGATGACATTCTAATTAGCTGATCGAATAGTTAGACATCCGAGGGGCATCATTCAAGAAATACTTGCGAAAGTTGAGAACTACATATTTACTGTAGACTTTGTGGTGTTAGATGTCGATGAGGATGCCGAGGTTCCATGGATACTAGGGAGGCCATTCTTATGCACTTCCAATGCTCTCATTGAAATGGACGGTGGGGAGTTAACATTACGAGTTAGTGATGACAAGTTGACATACCGCCTCACTGAAGCCATTGTGACATTCTCTTGATTTTCATGATACATTATATTTTCTTGACACTATTGATGAGTGACATGTCCGAATATGTATGTAAATCGCAAGTGCACGGGTGTCAAAGTAATAATCCTAAATGGGTGGGTATCGTATCCACAGAGAGTGGGGAATAAAGACACTTAAGTTGTTTCTTAACTAATGTAGAAAGATGAATAGTGATATGTGTGACAAAATATGAAATAACGAAAATAAAAGCAATAAGATAGAGAGCACAAGTAAAGGATAAGGTAAGGCAATCGATAAAGATGGGGTACCCGGATACTGATCCGCCTAGGACAATCATTTCAAGTGCAAGAACCCTCTATTATACTTCCTAATTGATGCAACTATGAGTCGAGGAAATCCTTAATTACATGATCCGAAATCTAAGGTCAACCATGCCTAACCCTATACATGTCCTGGAGGAAAAATTAAATAACCTCTCAACCTCGCACTCGCATAGAATTGCAATGAGCTCTAGGGATTCCAAGTGATAAACCCTATTCCTATATATAGACCTAACCCTTTGGTCCAGGTGGAAGATCGTTAACCATAATTAAGCCCTAGGTGCTAAAATCACGTCAGCGCTTCACTCCATTGCACTCACAACTAAGCCCCAGCGGGATGTCATCCCTTAGCCCATTCACTCAACTATGGCCGCACAGAACTCTTTGAACATGGAGGTAGGATAGATCACACCGGAGGGGAAACAGGACGCTCCACTACCTCTCGACTCACCCTCTCAACCTTCTCCAATCTAGCTTTGTCTAACTCTCATGGTGTGTCACTCACTCACAAGTGTTACCAGCAAGAACTCTCAACCCTAGTGTCACTCTAGGGGAGTATTCATACAATCAAACACACAAGATTGGAACTCACAATAAACATCAATTAATTGAAAGCATAATAAAGAGATTCAATGTAACGAATACATCCTAGGGTTCACAAATACCAAAGTACCCACTAGGGGGTTTAGCTCTCCATGGAGCTAGATACAATCAAAGAAATCGAATGTAAAAACAAAGCATCCATAGAAAACACAATTGTTAGACATGGCAATGGTCTTGTAGAGAGTTCTCTACTCGTCGCGAGGGTCCCATTGTCCGGCGTAGGATACATCTCTCCGGATCAGTGTCGACGAAAGCTCTCCCACTAATCTTCTTCCAAATGACGCGTGATGTCGGAGCCATAGAACCCGTCCAAAACCCTAGCCAATACCTCTCAAAACCCTAGCCACCGCTCTCTCTAAAGTTGCGGAAAAGATGGAGAAAAGAATGTTGAGATCAGGGCTGAAATCACTTTTAAAGGGCAGGAATCGGGAATACACACGCCCGTGTGAGTGCCCCTATGGATTTTTCACATGGGCGTGTGGAATTTTGATAAACGCCTAAATGTATGTATTTTATATGTACTAATCGTGTATTATTTGTGAACATGTTAACGAATTGATGCCCGTTTTATGTCTAAATTGGTTATTTCGGTGTTGCAGGTCTTAAATGAGTCAAACAATGCTCAAAAATGCATGGAGCCCGCATGGAGCCCGCGTAAAAACACTGTAGGGAAAGTACTGTAGTCAAAACACTGTAGCTGAGCACTGTAGTACCGGCAGGTTTTTGGGCATTTGGCTGTGAGCTTCACGGGCTCCATGCGCCCGCATGGAGCCCGCATGGACTGACGGGGTATATAAGAAGCTGATTTCTTCTAGGGCAAGGGAGGAGTTTTTGGGAGAGTTCTTCAAGCCGATTTTTACCAGTCTTTGAGAGGCAAGATTACATGTTTTGGAGAAGGGAAATCTAAGGGAGAAGCTCGGATTTGGCTAGATCTTCATCGATCTCTTCTTTGGGAGTTTGTAGACGACGAGGGAAGCCGCCCCCATTGCGGCGTCCGTGGAAGCCTTTCCACCTAGCTTGGCTTGTCTTCCTTCTTCCATTGTTTGAGGGAGTTTTTATTATGCCATTTGTAGTTGTTTGCATGGATTTGTTGCTTGGATTTGTTTGTATGGACGAGTAGACCCCAAGGTCACCGGATGCCGGTGAACCTTGGGGTGAACTTGTGTATTTGGATGATTTAAGTTTGTTTATTGCAATTGTTGTGTTTTGAGATTCATTCTTGGTGCGTGTGTGCGTGGGCTGAGAGGCTCACGGGCGCCATGCGCCCGCATGGGCGCCCGTGAGGCTTTCGGCCTCACTGGCAGCCGTGGCTGGGGGGCTCACGGGCGCCATGCGCCCGCATGGGCGCCCGTGAGACCCCCAAGCTGGGTTTTTCCCAGCCCATGCGGGCGCCATGCGCCCGCATGGATCACCCGCATGGGCTGGGCGGCCCATTAAAGGGAGCTTTGTCTCCCTTCCTCTCTTCTCCTTCATCTCCTCTTGTTTTCCTCTCGTCTCTCCTTCATTCTACTTCATTTCTCCACCATTTTGTCTAGTTTTTTTTCTTCTCTAATCACCTCTCCTCCATCTTGCAAACTTGCTCTTGGGTTTTAATCGAAGTTTTATCAACCTTTTAGCCGGATCTCATCACCTCAAGCCTCCATGCTCTAATTCTAGGTTTTGCTTCAAACTTTGGTTTCATTGTGTTTTCATTGTATTTTTGATGCTTGAATGATATATTTGGTTGTTATGATGTGGTGGTTGGCCAATTCTTTGAGTTTTTCCTTCATTTGTAAATTTTGGGAAGCTTGATGTGTAGGAGAAACTCTTGCAAAAATTTTTTTCGCGAGTTACTGTAGCAATGGCTGAAATTTTCATTCTTTACATTAAAATTGTTGTGCTTTCAATTTTCCCTTAATTCCATGATGATATAGTTATCTCCTATAATTGTATTCATAATAATATTGGTTTGATCACTTGTTTTTGTGGTATAGGTATGCCGATCAAGCGAGTTTTATCAAAACGGTCACGACACGATGCGGCATCACGTGGAGTGCCATCCTTTGCCTTACCACAACATAGGGGACTTCTCACGGATTGTTGCCTCTTCTCCTTTGCCCTTTTGCTAGCATTGACTGCACTTTCACTGAACACTCTTCATCAAACAAATGGGGCAGTCTCTTTACCCTTCCCTTTTCATGCTTTATTTAATTTTTATGAATTCTACACCATGTTCTGCTGATTAGTGTACATTGAGGGCAATGTACGATTCTAGGTAGTGGGGATGGGTTATTTGCATGCTTACTTCACCGATGATAGCTATGATATTTTTGTTAGGAACCTCCGGCTTGAATGAATGATAGTAATGAGTTGTACGGTTATTTGTGCTATAAGGAAGTCGTGTTTTTTTCTTTCTAGTGCTTTCTTCACGACTTTGACACGGTGTTTCTACCTCGTTTGACCTTGCTAACCCTATGCTTTGATTTAAAGTGTTAGAATAGTAAATTCATCCCTCAATGGTCTTTTTAAGAGCTTTTGGTCCTTTTGTTCATTTTGCTTTATCCCTAAGTGAAGTTTTGCATGAAGGTGCGTAGGAGACATGTATATATTTGTTATCTTTTAAAAATGAGTCTATGTCAGGTATTCCTACGCTAATTTAGCACGAATGCGTCTATGTAGACTGTAATCAAGTAGGTTGGGTGGCTCTTGTGCCTAATCGAGCATGTACATCCTTACGAAAGATTATAAAAATATTTTTGTCTGCAGTCTACGTTAGCCGAACTCGAAAAAAGAAAGAGAAATGATGAAAAAAACAAAGAAAGAGAAATTTTTGTTCTCCTGGACTCAATCATGCATTCACTTAGATACTAAAGTGTTGAATGTGGACCGAAGGACTCTTGACCTACTATTGAGGGTGTCTTTAACATTTCTAACACCGGTAGTCATTGAATGTGGTGTGAATGGGGAGAGCGAGGGACGAAGCATACACACACTCACTGGGAAAGCACTCTAAAGGAATCATGACTATCTCTACTGAGTCGTTTATTGTACAACTCATTTTCTTGAATTCATTTCAACTGTGCCTGTGGGGTTCTTCACTATTTGAGCTTGAGGTCGTACATTTAGCCGTTTATCATTTTGCCCTTATTCTTTCATGTGTGTTTGCTTGGGGACAAGCAAACGCTTAGGTGTGGTGATATTTGATAAACGCCTAAATGTATGTATTTTATATGTACTAATCGTGTATTATTTGTGAACATGTTAACGAATTGATGCCCGTTTTATGTCTAAATTGGTTATTTCGGTGTTGCAGGTCTTAAATGAGTCAAACAATGCTCAAAAATGCAAATCGGATGAATTCAACATCAAAAACGGCATTTTTGGGGTCCCGGGACTGTAGCAACACTGTAGCGACACTGTAGTAGGTCATTGTTCTTGCTGCGGCCATTTGGCTGGGAGTTTCACGGGCTCCATGCGCCCGCATGGATGCCCGTGCTGGGAATTCTCAAGTCTCGGTTACTGTAGCACCGGCAGGTTTTTGGGCATTTGGCTGTGAGCTTCACGGGCTCCATGCGCCCGCATGGAGCCCGCATGGACTGACGGGGTATATAAGAAGCTGATTTCTTCTAGGGCAAGGGGAGGAGTTTTTGGGAGAGTTCTTCAAGCCGATTTTTACCAGTCTTTGAGAGGCAAGATTACATGTTTTGGAGAAGGGAAATCTAAGGGAGAAGCTCGGATTTGGCTAGATCTTCATCGATCTCTTGTTTGGGGAGTTTGTAGAGCGAGCGAGGGAAGCCGCCCCCATTGCGGCGTCCGTGGAAGCCTTTCCACCTAGCTTGGCTTGTCTTCCTTCTTCCATTGTTTGAGGGAGTTTTTATTATGCCATTTGTAGTTGTTTGCATGGATTTGTTGCTTGGATTTGTTTGTATGGGATGAGTAGACCCCAAGGTCACCGGATGCCGGTGAACCTTTGGGTGAACTTGTGTATTTGGATGATTTAAGTTTGTTTATTGCAATTGTTATGTTTTGAGATTCATTCTTGGTGCAATTGATGTGTTTCTTACATGAGAACTCTGTAAACCAAGCTGCTAGGGTTGTACTTGGTAGCGTGACCATCGCCCTTGTACTAGACACACCAAGTTTGGAAGGGATTCGTATGCGAATACGCCGTGACCATCGGGTATTCATGCCCCTCCACCATTAGGGCTAGACCAAGTTGTGTTCGGCTCTAATTAGGGATTTCCCCACTTGTTAATGCAATCGTATGAGGATTTGATCGGAAGAAATTTGCGTGTCAATACTTATACCGGATTAGGGGTCAATGGCCGTGACCATCGGGTTGACCTAATCTAGGAAATCTCTAGGGTCCAAACCTTCAATTGCATGACATTCTTAGCATCCCGTGCACTTTAGTAGCCCCTAGGGAATCCGCATCCGTGACCGTTCCTTTCCCCTGATTTTATACCGCTCTCCGTATTTTAGTCTCCACTTGTAGTCATCTTATTTAAATTAATAGATTAGAGAAACCTTTCGAATCTGTCGGCTAGACAATAAGCGAAGAGGAAGTAAGGGTAGATCCTTGGGCCCAGGGAATACGACCCTCTCGTGCTCGCACAAGAGGTATTACTTGACGACTCCGTGCACTTGCGGATCGCACTCATCAAATTTCCACACGCTCGTGTGGATTCTCTGTTTTCCTATTTTCTCAGCCGAATGTGAACAATGTCGCTACAGTAATTCCCCAAAAGATTTTGCTTCAGTACCCTACTACAGTATTGGCCCAAAATACTCCCGAATCCATGCTTTCATAGAGGCACCGCAAACGGGCACACGTTTACGTCGTGGATCGCTTTGCTTATTCAATAACGGACATGTTGGTGGAGATCATGTTCTATATGCACAAGTCCGAATGCTTGAATGTGACTGCCCTTGTGCCCCCTCCAAATAGTTGTGCTAACTCGAATACGAGGAGGTTATCACACATTCCTACATCTCGAACCCGACCTATGTCTTCGCGTTTGAACCTTAGCAAGATTTCCTCCAAATTGGTGCATTACGACCCACATTGGCTTCTTTCTCTCATAATCGGTCTCACAACCCTACCTGCATGAAAGTAACATAAATACACACATATTAGCGTTAAAACACGAGAAAAGTAATGCTCAACACACAGAAAGAACACTTCATATTCTTATCACACAAGCACTTACCAACTCCCCCCACTTAAGCTTTTGCATGTCCTCATGTAAAAATTAAAACATTATGTGCATGGATGAAGGAAATATTGGATGTGCTTGGCCTTAGGTTCACCAAAGCATACAAAGAGGCCATTCTACAAGTAAGGGAAATTTCAACACTAGATACGAAAAATAAATGCTCTGGCTAAAAACTTTAATCAAAAAGGACAACAAACCCGAAATCGTGTAAGTGTGTGAACTCACTCAAGTCAACCCAAAGTATACTCCTCAAAGTTTTACGTATAGGGGACTTATTTATCTACAAAAGGTAACAAAAATTCAAAAAGGGTAGTAGCTTCACACATCCTCTAAGGTTTCCCTTTCCAAAGTGGCCGCTCAGGTGGCTTTCACAATTTCGAGGTTGTAGCTTTTTCTACCGGGGTGGTAGTTTTCACACATCCCATGAGATAGCTCTTTCTCTCATTAGGGCATAACTACTATCCGACTTATGAGAGTAGCTTCATACATCATAGGTGGTAGCTCTTTTCACCCAACAAGCACAACTAGACAACAAAACTATTTTGTTCTTTCTTTTCATTTTTTTAGAATTAACACAAGAAACAACTAAAACTAGTCCCTTATACATCAAACATAAGTTTCCAACAGAATTCAAAGAGTGAGTAGTGCAACAAGTGTAAATAGGGCAAAAATTCCTAAAAATTCAAGGAAAAACTAGAGCATGAAAACATTCAATGTTAAAAATTCTCCTAACCTCAAGAATACAATTAATGCAGCTAAGGTGAACCACCATTGGCTATGTGAGTTGCACTATGAAACTCACCCCACACTTAAGTTGTACATTGTCCCCAATGTACACATTCAAGCTCATTCATAATGTAAAGCAATTAAATTCAGATGTGGGAGAAGCACTCAAAACAATACTCCCCTGACTCTTAGTGTTGTATCTGATGGAGTTAAGCCCTTGGGAGTGTTGTTCCAATGGGTTGTGAAGCTCACACCGCTAAGTGCTAAAACAGCTTGGCCGTGCCCATGACAAAGTCTCAATTCCCATAATGACAAGACCGACCATCTGCACGCATACATGAGGGGGTTCAGTGAAGCTCAATAAAAACAAACACAACTCGAGTATATAAAAGATAAGACAATGATTACAACTCGAGATACAAAATGAAAATAAACTCAGAAGGAAAGTCTTTTCTGAGTATACAAGTCCAAAATAAAATGAGGAAGTAAAAGACTAGGAAAATAAAATCAAGTGTCGATGTCATCCTCTAGCTCTACTGGTGATGAAGTACACGGTGGGTCATCTGGTGCTGGAATAGGTGATGGAGGTGCCGAAGAAACCAAGGGGCTTGAGGAGTCCTCTGCTGCAGTACAAATGATGAGCCGATGTCTAGCTCTAAGATCTGTTGTAATGTGTCGAAATATGCCATGGTATCGGTGATCTTTACTCGGGCCTCTGCTACCTCTGTCCGTATCAACCCCACATCGCTCTCGAGCCTCTCAAAACGATCCTGGGCTCGAGATGGTGAAAACATGCGCACAGGGGGTTGGTCCTCTGTCACTGGAGATGCCGCCTTTGTCTGATCTTCCTCAAGCTATGACTCTAAAGTTGGTTGAGGGAGATCAGACAAAGGCGGCGGTTTCACTAGATACAAGAGGCTCTGGTGGGGACATATTTAGCACATAAACACCACCCGGATATTTCCTGATCATACCCATGAGTCTCATTGTTGCGAGCCCGAGGGGTGCTGGTACTAATGTTTTCTCGGCCCCTCTGATCGTGTTTCGTAAACCCATTCACAAGATGAGTCTAGTAATGTATGGGCCCATGAAAATGACACCAAGTGGAGGATACTGTCCTTGGTACTTCAGATAATCTGCTAAGATGTGTCCCAAATGAATCGGCTCATATCGTAACATAGAGTATAAATATAGAAGTTCCTGCTTGCTTAGAAATCCTATACTATCACCATGATCATTCACTGAGCTACTTAAGATGGTGTGAAGATATCTGTAACTAGGTCAAGAAATGTATGAAGCCTTAGACACTCCTGGTTCATATCGTCCCTTACCACATAGTATTTTTTATGCTTCCTGGGGAGTTAAGCCTCCTGATATGTCAATTGGTAGATCCTCATACTCCTCCGTCTCAATAAACCCCTCGTCATATAAACCAAGCCTAATGGAGAATAGTGTGATGCACATACTGTGATGCTGCCCAAAAGCTTTGAACTGAATGGCGTCGACGCTACCAAAATGAGCATAAGAGCGGTCAAACTCAAATGATGCGAGCACCTCTAATGTGAGTAGGCCGATAGCAGCGTCACTAATAATAAATAGCTTGCGCCAACTACCCACCGATAGTAACTCCTCGACCTCATCCGCCATGTCATGTGCTAACTGTACCTTCCTAAGGGAGCTCACGTCTGGAATTCTTGTTAACCAAACATAAGCTTCGCTAGGCACTCAAATCGAGCTTGATATTCGGGAAGTGTAAATTCCATTCTCTCTGGTTTAGGAGTAGGCTCTCTAGGACGCTTACCAGTTGTGTTCTTTGATCTGGGAGCAATACCTACATGTATTGGAAAAAGAATCGAGCAAATTCATTCATAAGTTAATAATGCAGGAATCCACACGGTCGTGTGGAAAGTCCACAAGCCCGTGTGGATTCACGCGGCATGAAAACCGCATGGCCCTTTATGGCAAAATCCAAGAATACACCTCTTCTTCAACTATAGAAATCATTAAAAATACATCACAGTTATTTTAGCATGAAAACAAGGCACATTCGCCAGTTTAATCAAAGAAAAATTGAATAGAATCGACCTAGGGTAGCGACAAGAAAAAATAAGGATTTACTGATGAGATGACGCTAAAAACCCTGAAATTGGCAAGAAGCTCAAATAATCGACTCAAAATAGACAGTAGGAGGTCGGGAGAAGGTCGAAGAATGTTTCCTAAGTGTTTGGAGTTCTGTTAATGAGTAAAGCTCGAACGGTTTATAAAGATGAAACGCAGCTCTCTAATACCTTCAAAAACAACGCGAGCGTGTGAAATTTTACACGCCCGTATGCCTCCACCTGAGAGATTCACAGTGACAGACGCACGCCCCTGTGCGCTCACGGGAAAATACTCAACCTTTCTAAATGCAACTGCACGGGCGTGTGGTAAATACCCACGCCCGTGTGCCCAACCAACAATGGTTGCCACACGTCCCTGTAGCTTCTTTGTCCATTCGAGAATAATTACTAAGTGTTTCACACGCCCGTGTGGAAATTCCGTACGAGCGTGGGCATTCACAAGCCCAAATCATAGGGGTTGCTGCACGCCCCTGTGGCTTTCGGGATGGAGACAGCTCCTCTGTAGAGATTCACACGGGCGTGTTTAAATTACCCACGCCCATGCGAGTTTCACAAGGTGACCCACAGGGGTGAGTCCACGACCCTGTGTGCTCTCGGGATAATCCTCCAATCTCTACAAGAATTTACACACCCGTTCAAAAATTACCCACGGGCGTGTGAGAATCGCATGGTCATTCACAGGTGCAAGTCCACGCCCCTGTGCCTTCTCTGGATGAGCCCGCGATACAAACCCACGGGCGTGTGTTAATTCCACACGCCCGTGTGTTTTCTCTGGATGCCTTAGGAAACTCTGCAGCCTCTGCTGAGAATTTCTAAACATGTTTACACACTCAGTGCCTGCCCTAGTATGCAAATTTTACCAATGAGAAACTTGAGAAATAGCTCAAACGACTCAACTTCACCAAATGTGAAAACACACGATGACAATTCAAAACCAATAATAAACTCACAGCACAAGTATATAACAATCAAGACACCCACACTCAACACTTTAATAATGCACACACTAAACTACTAAACTACAAAAACATCAAATACTTCTGTTGCTTCCCAAGAAGCTCTTGTTTAACGTTACTTAACTTGACGTACCTTGTCTTACCTCACTGGGGTTTATGAAGGAAAAGTACTTCCTTGTCGTCATTACCAACCTCTCTTCCATAGTATGGTTTCAGGTTGTGCCCATTCACCTTAACTGTACACTTCTCTGGATGAGTGATCTCAAGAGCACCATGAGGTGAAACTTCGGTTACAGTATAAGGACCAAACCATCTAGACTTCAGCTTTCCGGGGAATAATCGTAAATGAGAATTAAATAGTAACACTTGATCGCTCACTCTAAACTCTTTCAGATTCTTGATATGCTTGTCATGTCATTTCTGAATTCTTTCCTTATAAATCCTATCATTCTCATATGCTTTGATTCACAATTCATCTAGTTCCTTGAGATGTAACATTCTTTGTTCCCTTGACTTGCTCAAATCAAAATTCATAACTTTGATTGCCCAATATTCTTTATACTCTAACTCCACAGGTAAATGACATGATTTTCCATACACCAAATTATAGGGAGTAGTCCCTATCGTGGTTTCGTACGCTGTTCTATGAGCCCAAAGTGTGTCATTGACAAGGTCCCTTTGCTTATATCCCACAAGTACACGGGTTTGTCGAAGTAATAATCCCGGGTGAGCGGGGTCGAATCCATAGGGAGTAGGGAGTAAAGACACTTAATTCGATTCTTAGCTATGTGGAGTATCAACAATGATAAGTGTGATAATGATACAATTCTCTAGAATTAAAAGAAAGAAGTAAGAGAGCAAAAGTAAGGAGGAGGCAAGGCAATCGATAAAGATGGGGTACTCGGATAATGCTTCACCTAGGATAATTGTTTCAAGTGCAAGAACCCTCTATTATACTTCCTCATTGATGCAATGGTGAGTCATGGAAATTCTTACATACATAGTCCCAAATCTAAGGTCAACTATGCCAAACTCTATACATGTCCCGGAGGAGAAATCGAACAATCTCAACACCTCTCACTCGCATAGAGTTGCAATGAGCTCTAGGGATTCCAAGTGATAAATCTCTTTCTAGATTTAGACCTAACCCTTTGGTCTAGGCGGAAGGTCCCCAGCCACAATTAAGCCCTAGATACTAAGATCACCTCAACGCTTCACTCCATTGCACGCGCAACTAGGCCCCGGCGGAGGTTCATCCCTTAGACCATTCACTCTATTATGGCCGCAAAGAACTCGAGGAACAGAGGTAGAATCTATCACGTCGGAGGTGAAAGGGGATGCTCCTGTACCTCTCGACTCACCCTCTCAACCCTCTCCAACCTAGCCTTGTTTAACGCTCGTGGTGTGTCACTCACTCACAAGGTTACCAACAAGAACTCTCAACCCTAGTGTCACTCTAGGGAAATGTTCATACAATCAAGTATTCAAGGTTGGAACTCACAATAAACATCAATTTATTGAAAGCATAATAAAGAAGTACAAAGAAATGAATACATCCTAGGGTTCACAATCACCCAAGTACCCACTAGGGGGTTTAGCTCTCCATGGAGCTAAGTACAATCAAAGAAATAGAATGTAAAAGAAATGAATCCATAAAGAAACCCCCTCGATAGTCGTGTTGATGGTCTTGTGGAAAGTCCTCTACTCGTCGTCCAAGGATTCCTTCGTCCGGTATAGGATACGCCTTGATTGAAGCTCCCCAACCAATCTTCTTCCTAAAGGAATCATGATGTCGGAGCCGTAGAACCTCTCCAAAACCTTGGCCAATACCCCTCAAAACCCTAGCCGAAGCCCTCTCGCAAGTTGGGGAAAATATGGAGAAAAGAATGCCAAAATCGGGGCTGAATCGGCTTTAAATAGGGCTGGAATCGGGCGATTACACGGGCGTGGATGGTACACGCGCCAGTGTGGAATTTCCATAGGGCCGTGGATAATTTCCACATGACCGTGTGGATTCTCTGTTCCTGGGATTTTCGGCCGGCTGTGAACAATAACTGTTACAGTAATTTTCTACAATGATTTGCTACAGTACTCTGCCAGAAATACTCCCCGAATTCCATACTTTCATCGGGGTAACAGAAACAGGCACACGTTCACGTTGTGGATCACTTGCTTCTTGAATGGTGTACACATTGGTGGAGCTCTTGTTCTTTGTGCATAAGTCAGAATGCTCGAATGTGACTACCTTTGTGCCCCTCTAAATGGATGTGCCCACTCAAATAAGAGGAGGTTGGCACACACTCTAGAATCTCACACCTGACCTATGGCTTCGTGTTGGAATCTTAGCAAGATTTCCTCCAAAATTGGTGCATTATGATCCCCATTGGCCTATTTCCTTCATACTCGGCCTCACAACCCTATCTGCATAAAAATAACATAAAAACACTCATATTAGTGTAAACCCGAGGAATGTAATGCTCAACATAAGGAAAATAATGCTTCACATTCATATCACACAAGCACTTATCAAACTCCCCCACACTTAAGGTTTTGCTTGTCCTCAAGCAAAAATTAAAACGTTATGCGCATGGATGAAGGAAATATTGGAAGTGCTTGGACTTAGGTTCACCGAAGCATACAAAGAGAGCATTCTATACGAAAGGGAAATTTCAACACTAAATACGAAAAATCAATGCTCTAGCTAAAAACTTGAATAAAAAAGGACAACAAACCCGAAATCGTGTAAGTGTGTGAACTCACTCAAGTCAACCCAAAATATACTCCTCAAAGCTGTAAGTATAAGGAACTTATTTATCTACAACAAGAAAACAACAAACATTTCAAAAACGATAGTAGCTTCACACATCCTCTAAGGTTACCCTTTCCCAAGCGGCCGCGAAGGTGGCTTTCACACTTTCGAGGTGGTAGCTCTTTCTACCCGAGTGGTAGCTTTCACTCATCCTATGAGATAGCTCTTTCTCTCATTAGGACGTAACTAGTATCCGATTTGTGAGAGTAGCTTCATACTTCATAGGTGGTAGCTCTTTCCACCCAACAAATACAAATAAACAATAAAACTATTTTGTTACTTCTTTTCATTTTTTCCTTTTTTTTATTTTTTTTTATATAATTAGCACAAGAAAATAAACCTAACTAGTCCCTTTAACATCGAACATGAGTTTCCAATAGAGTTCAAAGAGTGAGTAGTGCACTAAGTGTAAATCGGGCAAAAATTCCTAGAAATTCAAGCAAGAACTAGAGCATGAAAACATTCAATGTTAGAAATTCTCCTAAACTCAAGAATAGAATCATTGCAACTAAGGTGAACCGCCATTGGCTATGTGAGCATATAACAATCAAGAACAATAGAAAAGATGTGTGCACTATGAAACTCCCCCCACACTTAAGTTATACATTGTCCTCAATGTACTCATACAAGCTCACTCAAAATATATCATTCAAAAAATAGATGTGGGAGAAGCAATCAAAACAATACTCCCCTGACTCCTAGTGTTGCGTTTTGATGAAGCTAATTCGTTGGGGGTGGTGTTCCAATGGGTTGTGAAGCTCACACGGCCAAGTGCCGAAGCACCTTGGAGGTGTCCATGACTAAGTCTCAATTCCAAAGATGACAAGACCATCTGCACGCATACACGAGGGGGTTCAGTGAAGCTCAATAAAACAAAAACAACTCGAGTATACAAAAGATAGAGCAATGAATACAACTCGAGCCAACAAAATGAAAATAAACTCAGAAGGAAAATCTTTTCTGAGTATACAAATCCAAAATAAAATGCAAAAAATAAAATGCGAAAAATAAGAACAAAGAAGGTAAAGACGCCTCAAGTGTCAGTGCCAATAGCTAGTACATCTGTTTCTGTTGCTAGTGAAGATGACGCTGGTACTGCAAAATAAATGAAGATTGGCAAAGAAAAGAGAAAGAGAAGCTTACCGACAAAATGAGAATGAAAGACTAGAAAACGGCCGGAAAACTCAATTAACAACTCTCTAAAACGATGGTGAGAGGTCAGGATAGAGCAAGGATGTGTTCTCAAAACGTTTGAGGATGAAAAGATAAAGAAAACCGAAAAGATTTTAAAGAAAACCTGTGGTTCTAACATTTCTGTACATCCACACGGGCGTGTGGAAACTAACCACGCCAGTGTGCCTGACCCACAGGGCCAGACGCACGCCCCTGTGGGCTCTCCATGTAACCCGGAAAATCTCTCTAAGACCCACACCCGTGCGAAAATTCCACACGGGCGTGGACATTCCTGAGCCCAACTCACAGGGGGTAGCACTGCGCCCTGTGTCTTCTCGGGATGGAGAGATCCGCTGAAGAGATTCGCATGGGCGTGCGAAAAATTACCCAGCCCTGCGTGTGGTTCACAGAGTCGCCCTACGAGGGCGAGTCCACGCCCCTGTGTGCTCTCGGAATAAACTGCCGAACTCTGCAGGAATTCACACGCCCGTGCAGAAATTACCCACGGGCGTGTGACAGTCTCATGGTCATTCACCGGGGCAGCCACACGCCCCTGTGCCTTCTCTGGATGAGCTCACAGTGCAAATCCACGGGCATGTGGAAATTCCACACGCCCGTGTGTTTTCTCTGGATGCCTTAGAAAATTCTGCAGGCTCTGCAGAAAATTTTTTAACATGTTTACACACTCAAAGCCTGCCCTAATATGTAAGTTTTACCAGTGAAAAACATGAGAAATAGCTCAAACGACCAAAACTTCACCAAAACACATGAAAGCACAAGATAACACCAACGGTCCACAAGAAAAGCATAGCAATGGCATATAAGAATCCAAACACCAACACTCAATCTCTTATTCATGCAAACACTAAACTAAAAACTAGGAAAACAGTAATTGCTTGGGTTGCCTCCCAAGAAGAGCTTGTTTTACGTCACTTAGCTTGACGTACCTCTTCATTACCTTATGGGGGCTTGAAAAGAGTGTGTTCCACCCGACTAGATATTGCATAGCTACTTCCTTTAGACCAAAAATCTAATTGCCGGGGTGGAATATTTGTTGGAGAGTCCAACCATCTTACCTTTGGCCTCCATGGAAACAATTTGGGTTCGGAAATTGTCCAAGCTTAGCATAGGTGGGTAATTGGATGGTTTCAATCTCCTACCCACATCTTCTCCCAAGCCAAAAATCTCTTTATTGCAATTTAAGAATTGATCAATCCCAAAGAGTGGTTCTTGTTCCATTACCTTAGGATTTACTTCTTCTTGTGTATTTTCAGCTTGAAAGGAACATGACACTAGCAAATCCCCTTGAAAATTTTCTCGCTCACAAGCACAATCTTCATTCACACTGTCCAAAATCTCAAAATGGTATTCAACTTCTCCCTTTTCATTTTCTACACCAATGTACTCAATTTGTCCAACTTCTTCATTGTCGTTCACTACCACATCATCTCTACAAGGAACTTGAATTGCTTTCTCAAATGCTTGTTGTTCCTTGGAGTGTGTCTCAAGTATCCCTCCTTATTGATGCTCAAGGTTTTTATAGGAGGCTTCATGACATCTTACTGTCGTCTCCATATTTTGGACGCAGACATCGGACGCTTCAGTGAAGTTATCTAATACTCTTTGCAACTGAAATGCGTCCTCTCCGAGTATCTCACCCTTTTGACTTTCCTCTTGAGGGGTTTCCCAATTTTGTCCATCACTATTCCACAAGAAGTTTGGGTAGCCCTTTTCAATTGGATGATATGTGTTGCAACAAGGAATGCTTGGTTGTTGTGAAGCAAATATTCTATCAACTTTTTCACTCCAAGCTTCAACCTGCAAATATAGAGCAACGAATGGGTCAATCATCATTTAAAATCCTTGCAAGAAAAAGTAAGACATGACAAAAGAAAATAAATGAGAATGATGGAAGAATAAAAAAGTGTGAAATAAATTTTTTTTTTTTTTATTTTTAGAACAAATCAGACAGTGATAGAGAAGAGATGTGAAATAGAATGAAGGATAAATAGCTAAGAAAACAAAGTGCAAAGTATCTCTAAACACCAACTCTCCGGCAACGGCTCCAAAAACTTGAGAAGGTCCAATTGCTTATATCCCGCAAGTGCACGGGTTTGTCGAAGTAATAATCTCAGGTGAGCGGGGTCGAATCCACAGGGAGTAGGGAGTACAGACACTTAATTCGATTCTTAGCTATGTGGAGTATCAACAATGATAAGTGTGATAATGATTCAATTCTTTGGAATTAAAAGCAACAAGTAAGAAAGCAAAAGTAAGGAGGTGGCAAGGCAATTGATAAAGATGGGGTACTCGGATAATGCTCCGCCTAAGATAATTGTTTCAAGTGCAAGAACCCTCTATTATGCTTCCTGATCGATGCAATGGTGAGTCGTGGAAATCCTTAATTACATAGTCCAAAATCTAAGGTCAACTATGCCTAACTCTATACATGTCCCAGAGGAGAGATTAGATAACCTCTCAACCTCGCACACGCATAGAGTTGCAATGAGCTCTAGAGATTCCAAGTGATAAATCCCTTCCTAGATTTAGACCTAACCCTTTGGTCCAGGCGGAAGGTCCCTAGCCACAATTAAGCCCTAGATACTAATATCACCTCAACGCTTCACTCCATTGCACACGCAACTAGGCCCCACCGGAGGTTCATCCCTTAGGCCATTCACTCTATTATGGCCGCAAAGAACTCGAGGAACAGAGGTAGAATCTATCACGTCGGAGGTGAAAGGGGACGCTCTTGTACCTCTCGACTCACCCTATCAACCCTCTCCAACCTAGTTTTGTCTAACGCTCGTGGTGTGTCACTCACTCACAAGGTTACCAACAAGAACTCTCAACCCTAGTGTCACTCTAGGGGAAATGTTCATACAATCAAGCATTCAAGGTTGGAACACACAATAAACATCAATTTATTGAAAGTATAATAAAGAAGTTCAAAGAAACGAATACATCCTAGGGTTCACAATCACCCAAGTACCCACTAGGGGGTTTAGCTCTCTATGGAGTTAAGTATTATCAAAGAAATAGAATGTAAAAGCAATGAATCCATAAAGAAACCCCCTCGATAGTCGTGTCGATGGTCTTGTGGAAAGTCCTCTACTCGTCATCCAAGGATTCCTTCGTCCGGTATAGGATACGCCTCCATCGAAGCTCCCTTACCAACCGTCTTCCTAATGGAATCATGATGTCGGAGCCGTAGAACCTCTCCAAAACCTTGGCCAATACCCCTCAAAACCCAAGCCGAAGCCCTCTCGCAAGTTGGGGAAAAGATGGAGAAAAGAATGCCAAAATCGGGGCTGAATCGGCTTTAAATAGGGCTGGAATCGGGTGACTACACGGGTGTGGACGGTACACACGCCTGTATAGAATTTCCACACGGCCGTGGATAATTTCCACACGCCTTGTGGATTCTCTGTTTCTGCGATTTTCGGCCGGCTGTGAATAGTAACTATTACAGTAATTTTCTACAGTGATTTGCTACAATATCTGCTACAGTACTCTGCCAGAAATACTCCCCGAATTCCATACTTTCATCGGGGTAACAGAAACAGGCACACGTTCACGTTGTGGATCACTTGCTTCTCCAATGGTGTACACGTTGGTGGAGCTCTTGTTCTATGTGCATAAGTCGGAATGCTCGAATGTGACTGCCTTTATGCCCCTCCAAATGGATGTGCCCACTCGAATACGAGTAGGTTGGCACATACTCTAGCATCTCACACCTGACCTATTTCTTCGCGTTGGAACTTTAGCAAGATTTCCTCCAAAATTAGTGCATTATGATCCCCATTGGCCTATTTTTTTCATACTTGGCCTCACAACCCTATCTGCATAAAAATAATATAAAAACTCACATATTAGTGTAAAACCCGAGGAAAGTAATGCTCAACATAAGGAAATAATGCTTCGCATTCATATCGCACAAGCACTTATCAGTCATCTAACCGTTCAGACCAATCTCTCTTCCCTTGTTCAACGGACTTAGTTAAAATCCTCTTGAGCTCCCTATTTGAAACTTTCACTTGTCCACTCGTTTTGCGGGTGATAGGGGGTAACAAGGCGATGATGTACTCCATAGCGCTTCAACACTTTCTCAAGTTGTGTGTTATAAAAAAATGGGTTCCTCGATCGCTAATGAAGATTCATGGAGTCCCAAATCGAGTGAAGAGCCTCTTTAGAAATTTTACCATAGTTCTTGCATCATTAGTTAGAAGAGGTTCAGTCTCCACCCATTTAGAAACATAGTCAACTGCCGCCAAAATATATTGATTACCATTAGACTTCGGGAATGGTCACATGATGTCCATTCCCCAAACAGCGAACACCTTGCACAACTGTATCAGATTCTGAGGCATTTTATTACTTAGCGATATGTTTCCGACCCTCGACAACTATCACAATGAAGAACAAAGCGATGAATATCTTGGAATAAAGTTGGGCAATAGAAACCAGCGATCGGGAACTTTCTCGCGATTACGCTCGAAGCATAATGCCCTCAACAGGGACCCGAAATGACAATGCCCAATAATGCTCCAACCTTCCTTCCTTGAAACACATCTCACGAACAACATGAGTCGCACTAAATACTGAATAGGTAGGGATCATCCCAAAAATAATTCTTCAAGTCACTGAAAAACTTTTTCTTTTGTTGAAAACTTAGGCCTTGCTTCAGTACCTTTCGTGATAAATAATTTGCAAAATCCACGAACCATAGAGTATCTTCGACTCTGATTCTTGTACTGCATACAGATGTTCCTCAGGGAAGAAATCATTGATTTCCTTGTTTGCCAATTCTTGCACCTCACAACCTTCTAATCTTGAAAGATGATCTGTGACCACAATTTCAGTTCCCTTCTTATCTTTTATTTCCATATAAAAATTCTTGTAACAATAAGATCCGACAAATTAATCTTGGCTTTTGCGTCGGCCTTGTTCATGAGATAAGCCCGAGGTGCCAAATGATTAGTAAATCTGTGACCCTAGATAAAAATGAGGTATGGCCTAAACTTGTCAAAAAGCAAACACCACTTTGCTAACAACTCCTTTTCGGTGGTTGTATAATTCTCTTGGGCACTTGTGAGAGTCTACTATGACATAATAAATTGGTTGAAAACTACTTATCTTTCCTTTGTCCCAAAATTGCTCCCACAGCGTAATCACTTGAGTCACATGATAAGTGATTGTGTGATATGAATGAGAAGCATTCTTTCCTTATGTTGAGCATTACTTTTCTCGGTTTTTACACTAATATGTGTGTTTTTTTATGTTACTTTCGATGCGGGTAGAGTTGTGAGGCCGAGTATGAAGGAAAAGAAACCAATGTGGATCATAATGTACCAATTTTGGAGGAAATCTTGCAAAGGTTCAAAAGCGAAGACATAGGTAGGGTGTGAGATGTTAGAGTGTGTGTCAACACCTGCTCGTATTTGATTTAGCACAACCATTTGGAGGGGCACAAGGCGAGTCACACTCAAAGCATTCGACTTATGCACATAGAACAAGATCTCCACCAACTTGTCCGTCATTAAAGAAGCAAAGCGATCCACGACGTGAACGTGTGCACGTTTGCGTCACCTCGATGAAAGTATGGATTCGGGAAGTATTTTAGGTCAGGTATTGTAGCAGCACTATTCACAGCCTGCCGATAAATCACAATTCCAGAGAATCCACACGGGCGTGTGGAAATTACCCACGCACGTGTGGAAATTCCACAGGGCGTGTGAAAAATCCACAGGACCATGTGGATGCCCGATTCCAGCCCGATTGAAAGCCGATTCAGCCCCGATTTCAGCATTCTTTTCTCCATCTTTTCCCCAACTTGAGATAGGGTTTTGGCTAGTGTTTTGGAGAGGTTCTATGGCTCCAACATCGTCATTCCTTTGGAAGAAGGTTGGTAGGGGAGCTTCCGTTGAGGCGTATCTTACATCGGACAAGGGAATCCTTGGACGACGAGTAGAGGACTTTCCACAAGACCATCGACACCACTATCGAGGGGGTTTCTCTATGGATTCATTGCTTTTACATTCTATTTCTTTGATTATACTTAGCTACATGGAGAGCTAAACCCCTAGTGGGTACTTGGGTATTTGTGAACCCTAGGATGTATTTGTTTCATTGAATCTCTTTATTATGCTTTAAATTAATTGATGTTTGTTGTGAGTTCCAATCTTGAATACTTGATTGTATGAACATTTCCGCAAGAGTGACACTAGGGTTAAGAGTTTTTGTTGGTAACCTTGTAAGTGAGTGACACACCACGAGTGTTATACAAAGCTAAGTTGGAGAGGGTTAAGAGGGTAAGTAGAGAAGTGCAGGAGCATCCCTTTCCTCCGGCGTGATGAGATTATACCTCCATTCCTCGAGTTCTTTTGGCCATAATAGAGTGAATGGTCTAAGGGATGACCTTCCACTCGGGGAGCTTAGTTGCGGCGATGTAGCGAGGTGAAGCGTTGGTCGATCTTAGTATCTAGGGCTTAATCGTGGTTAGGGACCTTTCACCTGGACCAAAGGGGTTGGGTCTATAATTAGGAAGAGATTTATCACTTGGAATCCCTAGAGCTCATTGCAACTCTATTCGAGTGTGAGGTTGAGAGGTTATGTAATCTCTTCTCCGGGACATGTATCGAGTTAGGCATAGTTGACCATAGATTTGGGACTGTGTATTTAAGGATTTCCATGACTCACCATTGCATTGATTAGGAAGCATGATAGAGGGTTATTGCACTGAACTATTATCCTAGGCGGAGCATTGTCGATTACCCCATCC
>NC_052479.1:15196207-15253184 GCF_009730915.1 Dioscorea cayenensis subsp. rotundata
ATTGTAATGGCTTGAATACATGGAGGTTGGCACATTCATATCATGAGAGCCCACTTGTGCCTTGTTTGTTCTTCAAGATTCCACCAAATGGTGCATTCGATCTACTTTGGGTTCTTTTCTTAATACCCAGCTTCACAACCCTACATGCACGGAATAACACAAATACACATGTTTTAGTACTTAGAGTGATAAAGTAATGCTCATCGTGAAAAATTTGTACGTACCTCGTCTTAGCGCGCGTAGCAAGCTCGCACATCACGTTGAAAGCTTTTCTTATTCTCGAGCAAAGAAATAAAACATTGAAGGATAGAGATAGAAAAAGGATAGAAAAAGGATAGATTGAAAGTGCTTTCGGCCTTAGGTGCATGAAGCTTGCAAGGAAAGCATTAACTTTGGTAAGTAAACTTTCAGCTAAATATGAAAAATCAGTGCGCTGGCAGAGCTTGAATAAATAAAGGACCACGAAACCCAAAGCTCATATGTAAGTGTTAAACTACAACTCGAAGTAAAGCGCTAGAGCATACTACGTCGAAAGTTCTAAGTACGAGGGACTTAGCTCTATTTACAAGCATAACAAAAGCAAAAGGATGGTAGTAGCTTCACACCGTCTGCAAGGTATGCCACTAGAAGAAGCAGCCTAGGGTGGAAACTTTCACTGCTTTTCAGTGGTAGCTTTCCTCGTCCCATGACAGCCAGCCCTTTCTCGCTCACTAAAGCATTACTTAATGTCGACTTATGAGATTAGCATGTCGTCTTCGTAGGTGGTAGCTGCTTTGGACGCACATTCTGCGATTAAACGATCTATTTTCTTTCTTTTGTACATGTCCTCCTCGACCAAAATGAGAACAAGAAACAAACACTAATTACTCCACTTAAATACTCCGGACATTGAGTTTCCGAAAAGGGGTTTCATGGGTGAGTGGTTGCTGTAAATAATGTCAGGTCAAAAGAGATTCTCTAGAAATTCAAGTAAAAAGCTAGAGCATGAGGAACGTTCATTGTTAGAGCTTTCCCTAACATCAGGACTATAGCGTTTATCTATATGTATCTATCTATATCTATATATATATCTATATATATATCTGTATCTCTATATATATGTATCTATGTGTATGTCTATATGTATATCTGTATATATATCTATATATATATCTATGTATATATATATATGTATCTATATGTCTATATATATGTATATATGTATATATTGGGTGGACCGTCGTATGTGAGCATGTATATCGATCAAAACTTGTGTAAAGACTTGTGAGTGAAGACGAGCTCTGATGTACACATGCAAACCTATTAAGTATAGCAATCAAAAGCGAGAATGTGTGAGTGGCCAGTTGAAACGATACTCGCTTGACTCTGAGTGTTCTGCGTTTGATAGAGCTGGCCAAATCCTTGCACGTGAAAGTTTGAGCGGTTTGTGAAGCACGCACCACGACACGCATTGCCGATGTCCACATGGCTGGTTGTCGAGTTTCGCACTCACCCGACGAGACAATGACATGCAAACATATACACAAGGGGTTCGGTGAAACTTAATAAAACATAAAGAGCAACTCTGTACACATAAAGATAAATGTAATAGAGATCTGACTCGAGACGAAAATAAAAGATAAACTCAAAAGGAAGATCCTTTCACGAGTACTCTGAGAGTCAGATAGTCTTGGCTGAAAGATGAAAATATAAACACAGTAAAGCAAAGCGCATCAGCGTCGGTGTCCTCCTATTTGGTACTACTACTGCCCACTAAATCAGCGGTACTTGGGTGGATACGGCGATTGGTCTTTGGAGATGCCACCGAAATGGTCAGAGGTGCGACCCTTGAAACCCGACGGTGACATTGTATCGCTTTAGCACTAAACTGCATATAGAATGGCAAGATGGGACATCACTCTCCCGCTTGGTTCGTGGCATGAGTGTATGAACCTCGGTACAGGTGAGGCTGACTGGAATACGCGAAACATCTCGAGCCTTTCAAAATGATCATGGGCTCGGGTGGAGAAAAATATGCACTAGAGGTGGCTCATCTTTGGGGGAAACAAATCTCGCATCCATCGGCATAGGATGAGGCTCGGTCGACTAAAGAGTCGATTAAGACATGGTGATGAGTATAGGGTTCTACGGTGGAGGGGCAAGCCAAGCTCTGTTGGCCTTGTGGGTCTCTTCCAGCCACCTGCATGTGCAGACAAACCATGCGGCCGTGTGGGCCCATTACAGGCGGGAAAAGGGTGCCCACTTGTGACGTGTGGGCCGGCCACAGTGCCAGCGTGGAAGCATGGCGTGCTCTTCCAGCAGCCGGCTCCATGCGGCCGCGTGGGTGGCTAACCATTGCCAAAAAGCCATTGTTAGGCTCGACGCTTTTCAAAATATTTGCCATCACATGCATTTCTAGACTTTTTATACAAGATTTTTCCATGAAAAACAACACTTATAAACCAATAAAACTCCATGGATTGGTACAATAAGGGCATGGAGAAGATAGGAGAAAATGAAGTTTACCCGAACAAATGGGTGAAGGAAACTTGATACAAATCTCGCAAAATACGTCAAAACCTCCAAAAAGTTGGAAAAGGTGGTTTTGTGTGCTCAAAAGGTTCGATTCTTGAAAGATGGAGGTGGAAGATGAAAGGTTTTGGTGATGATGATAATGAGCGGTGACCCCTCCGTTCTATATAGCTCACATGGGGTGTGGAAATTCCATCAGCGTGGGCTATTATACCGCGGCCGCGTGGAAATTACACGTGACCGTGTAGGCTAAATTTCTGCGAATAGGCCACGCCAAGGGCTCAAACTTCAAATTAACACTAATTCTTCAACTATAAACATGAATTACACTAAACCATGCCACATACCGCGAAAATCAATTTAAATCACCAAAAGTTTTCCATGAAAACTCCAACACCAACAAAAATTCATCAAAGCACCCACTCATGAATTTAAAACTGCATAAATGAAAATCTAAACTTGAAAACATTTAAAAACTTGGGTTGCCTCAAAAAGCGTGTTGTTTTTACGTCCTTTGAGCTTGTCGTACCTTTTCCTTACCTTATGGAGCTTGAAAAGAGTGTGTTCCTCCCGACTAGTTATTGCATAGCTACTTCCTTTAAAACAAAAATCTGGTTAGTCGGGGTGGAATATTAATTGGAGAGTCCAATCATCTTATTCCGACCTCTAAAGGAAACAATTTGGGTTGGGAATTGTCCAAGCTTAGCGGGTGGGCTATTGGATGGTTTCAATCTCACCTCCATCTTTTCCCCTTCCAAAACCCTCTTTCTTGCGTTGTATTAGTTGATCAGTCCCAAAGAGAGATGCTTATTCCATTACCTTATTATTTGCTTCTTCTTGTATATTTTCAACGAGAAGAGCATGACACTAGCAAATCCTTGAGAAATTTTTCTCACTCAGAAGCACAATCTTCATTCACACAATACAAAATCTCAAAATTGTATTCAAATTCTTTCTTTTCAATTTCTGCACCAATGTACTCCATCGCTAAACTTCTTCAATTTTCCATGATCTCATCATGTCGAGAGGCACTTGCCTTGCGTTCAAATCCTTCTTTTTCCTTAGCAAGCATGTCCAAGATCTCTCTAATTGGCTCTCAAGGTTTTTGATGGAGATCTTGTGACAACTTAATATATGGCCTCAATATTTTGGAAATGAGCATTAGTTGATTTAATAAATCTCGGTAACTCTCTTTCCAGCAGTACATCCTCTTCAACTTTCTCATCCCATTGAAGTTCTTCTTGAGGTGCTTCCCATTATTGTCCATCAATATCCCATAAGAGATTTGGGTAGCTCCTCGAGGTTGGATGATATGTGGTGCGACATAGATTGTATTATTGATGAACACTAACAAGTCGATCAATTTTTCTAGTAGCTGACATCAACTTTGTCAACATAATTCTATAAGTGAATCAATCATCATTCAAGTTCCATGCTAGAAAAGCGTAAATAAGACAAAAATAAAAACAAAAATAGAAAGCGATTGGAAGAAGATAGAGTGAAATACATAAAAACAAAATAAAAATTGATGAGAATGATGGAAGATAAATAAAGTGTTGAATAGACAAAATACAGATAAGTGGCTAGAGCAACAAAGAGTCTTAAGCGTTCCTAGTATCATGTTCACGACAACAGTGAGCGCCCAAAAACTTGAGATGTCCAAATATGTGTGTAAACCACAGAGTGCACGAGTGTCGAGTAATAAAATACCCTGTTAGTAGGATAGCTGAATCCACAGGGAACAGGGCTACTAGTACTAACTTCTTCTCTACTTTCTAGCCTAATGATAAATGGAAAGGTGTGGTGATTTAATGTGTGAAGAAATGAATCACGGGAGGCGAATATGGAAGGGTGAAATGGAGGTAGAATCTCAATCAATAAAGATGAGATACCGAGACGATGCTCCCCTAGGATCTAACATGAAATTCAAGATTCACTAAATGCTTCTAAGCCTAGTCTAATGAGTCGAGGTAATCCAGAACAAGCGGCCCCATACCTCCAAAGCCCATGGTACTAGTCCCCTACAAGGTCGGTGGAGAAATCACTCCAATCTCAACACCTCACACCCCCATATGACCCAGTGACTGCGCTATAGGGACACCTAATAGTAAAACTAATTCCTAAAAATAGATCCAACCCTAATTCCTGGTGAAAAATCCTAACCCCTACAAGGTCCCTATGGAGAAATCTCTCAAACTCACGCCTCACACAAATATGGTTGCATAGAGTCTAGGGAATACGGAGATAGGAAACACTCAATCCCAGAAAGGGAAAGGGGACTCTCCACTATCTCATGACTCACCCTCTCAACCCTCTTTAACATTGAAGTTCTAACTCTAATGGAGACCTCTCTCTCATCAAAGTAACAAATCATGCATATACAATCAACCACAAGGATCAATAAAACATGAAAGCAATGCGAACATAAGATTAAAACTCAAAATCAAACTAGGGTTAACTAGAAACATAAAAGCAAATCAATACAAAATAATAGATCTTTGGGGTTCACATGGCCAAGTACTTTTCTACAAACCAGCGGTCCTTGAATTGAACTAGAACTCCCAACGTTGTGTCTTTATAGCCTATCTTTTGCTTCCTTTTTTACTCTTCAAGGCATTCACAACCTATATGCATAAAAGAACACCAAATACACAATATGAGACATAAACCATGGTAAAAATGATACTCAATGCTTGTAAAACATATATAAAAATATGCCTACTCAAGCACTTATCAATCATCTCCATGAGTCTCATCATCTCTAGGCCTAGGGGTGATGGTACAATCATCTTCTCTGCCCCTCTGATTGCGTCCAACAGACTCATCCCAATGATGAACATAGTGATGTACGGACTTTAGAAGTGGACTCTAACCCGAGTGAGAATGCACCTTGCATGTGACCCGCAAGTGCAGGGTTTGTCAAAGTGATAAATCCCAATTGAGTGGGAGTATCGTATCCACATGGAGTAGGGAGTAAAATACTAAAATTGTTACTTAACCAAGCAAAAAAATGAATAATGATTGGTTCAATAAAAAGTGTAATGTAAAGCAAAACCAAAAAGACAAGAGCGAGTGGCCCAAGTAAGTGAGAGGAAAGACAATTGATAGAAGTGGGGGTATTCGATAATGCTCTCCCTAGGACTAATGTTTTCAAGTGCAAGACCTACTATCATGCTTCCTAACTAATGCTAATGAGTCATGGGAATCTGAAGTACAGGTCGCCAAATCTAAGGTCAACCGTGACTAGCTCTACACTATGTCTGGCGGAGAAATCTCTTAGTCTAAATACCTCACACTATGCGAAAGTTGCATGGAGTTCTAGGGATTCAAGTGATAAACCCTATTCCTATGTGTAGATCTAACCCTTTGGTCCAGGCGAAAGACACCTAGTCACAATTAAGCCCAAGATACTAAAGTCGCTTCAATGCTTCACTCTATTGCTTGCGTAACAAAGCCCCAACGGAGTTCATCCTTTAGTTCTTTACTCTATTATAGCGCAAAGAACTCTAGGTATTAGAGGCATAATAAATCACACTAGGGGGAAAAGGGACACTTCTACCTCTCGACTCACCCTCTCAACCCTCTCCAATCTAGCTTTGTCTAACACTCATGGCGTGTCACCCATCCACAAAGGTTACTAAGATGAACTCTCAACCTTAGTGTCACTCTAAGAGAGAAACCATTCAACAAACATTCGAGATTGAAACTCAATTTAAAAACATCAATTTAGGAAGGCATAATAAAAGGACAAAAGAAACATTAACATCCTAGGGTTTACAAAAATCTAAGTACCCACTAGGAGGTTTAGCTCTTCATGAAGCAAGATACAATCAATAATCAAATCAAAAGTAAAAATAATTAATCCATAGGAACACCCCCTTGGCATTTGTATCGATGGCTTTGTGGAGTAGTCTCTTCTTCTCCAAAGGTTCCCTTATCCGGCTGACAACACCCCTTGCATGTTACCCACAAGTGCATGACTTTGTCGAGTAATAAATTGACCGGTGAGTGGGGTATCATATCCACAGGGAGTAGGGAGTAAAAATATTTAAATTACTACTTAACCAAGTGAAAATGAACAATGATTGTGTTGATAAGGTGTGGTGTAAACAAAAGAAAAATAAATAAGAAAAAGAAGCACAAGTATGTGAGACATAAGGTAATCGATAGAAGTGGGGTACCTGGATACTGTTCCGCTTAAGATAATCATTTCAAGTGCTAAACCAACTATTATGCTTCCTAACTAATGCATTAATGAGTCGTGGAGATCCTAAGATAGATGGTCCCAATTCTAAGGTCAACCATGACTAACTCTACACCAAGTTCCGGTGGAGAAATCGACCAATCTCATAACCTCACACTATGTACAGTTTCAAGACGCTCTAGGGATTCAAAGTGATAAACCGCATTCCTATGTATAGACCTAAAACTTTGGTCTAGGCAGAAGGTCCCTAGTCACAATTAAGCCCTAGGTGCTAAAATCACTTCAACACTTCACTCCGTTGCCTTTGCAACTAAGCCCTAGCGGAAGGTTATACCTTAGCTCGTTCACTCTACTATGACCGCAAAGAACTCTTGGAATGTGGAGGTAGAGTAAATCAAATCGAAGATGAAAGGGGATGCTCCACTACATCTCGACTCACCCTCTCAATCCTCCCCAATCTAGCATTGTCTAATCCTCATGCTGTGTTACCCATCCACAAAGGTTACTAATATAGACTCTCAACCCTAGTGTCACTCTAAGGGAGAAATCATTCAACAAGCATTAAAGGATGGAACTCAATTAAACCATCAATTAAGGAAAGCATAATAAAAGGTTTCAAGAAACAATAGCATCCTAAGGTTCACAAATTAAAGTACAAACTAGGGGGTTTAGCTCTCCATGGAGCTAGTTACAATCAATAATGAAATCGAATGTAAAAATAAGTAATCCATAGAAAAGCCCCTTCGGTGTTTGTGTCGATGGTCTTGTGGACTTGTTGAGTCTTCTTGATGGGTTCACTTGTCCGGCCTAGGGCACACATCGCCGCATCTATGCTGGCGAAAGCTCCACCAATAACCTTCTTCCAAGCGAATCATGATATTGAATCATTCAAACCACTCCTAATATGTGCCAAAAGCCTCTAAAAACCGTAGCTGACAGGCTCTAAAAGATGGAGAAAAGTGGAAGAGAAGAGGTGAAAAAGATCCATAAAATCCGGCTGAATCGCTGCTTAAATAGGGCTGAAATCGAGCACCCACATGCCCTTGTGGATGTTTCCCATGGGCCTGTGGAATATCCACACGGGCATGGGGAATTTCCACACACCCGTGTGGATTCTCTGGAAATCTCATTTTTGGGTGGCTGTGAACAATACTGCTATTGTAGTCAGCCAGAACGCTCCCAATTCCACACTCTTCATCGAGGCAACATAAACGGGCACATGTTTATGCTGTAGATCACACGTCTTCTTCAATCAAAAGCTTCATTGGTGGAGATCTTGTCACCAATGCACGAGTTGGGATATGCAAATGTGATTGCCTTTGTGCCCCTCCAATCCATTGTAATGACTTGAATTCATGGAGGTTGGCACACATTCACGTATCTTTGAGTCCCACTTGTGTCTTCATGTTTGTTCCTTCCAATCCTTTGTCTTCTTTCTTCAATACATAGCTTCACAACCTTATATGCATGAAAATTAACAAAATTGCAAAACTATTAACACTAAAACCTGATAAAAGTAATGCTCATCATAAGGAAAGAACACTTCGCATTCTTATCACACAAGCATTTATCACCGACCTAGGGCACACCTCACCGGATCGGTGCCGAAGAAAGCTCCCCCAACAACCTTCTTCCAAGAAAAGTGCAGTGTCGAATCCGTAGGACCACTCTAAAGACTTGCCTAAAGCCTCTGAAAACCCAAGCCGATGACTTCTCAAAAGATGGAGAAAAGTTGGAGAGAAGGGTGAAAGATTCTTTCAAAAAATTGGGCTAAATCGCGACTTAAATAGGGCTAGAATAGTGCATCTACACGCAAGTGGATTCTCAACATGGGCCTGTATAATTTCCGCATGAGCATGGGGAATTTCCACACGGCCGTGTGGATTCTCTTGAAACCAGATTTTCTTCCGGCTATGAACAGTAACTGCTGCAGTATATTACCATAATGATTTACTGCAGTACCCTACTATAGTACTCTACCAAGACACTCCCAATTCCACACTTTTCATTGGGGCAACATATCGAGCACATGTTTATGTCATAGATCACATCCCTTATTCAATCAAAGGCCTCATTGGTGAAGATCTCGCTATCAATGCACAAGTCGGGATACGCAAATGTGACTACCTTCGTGCCCCTTCAACTCATTGTAATGACTTCAAAACCTGGAGGTTGGCACACATTCACGTATCTTAGTCCCCCACTTGTGTCTTGTGCTTGCTGTCAGATCCTTCAACTTCCACTTCAGCTAGATTCGGTGGTTCTTACACAGGTTCTTTACCCCTTCTTCTAAGTGTACGTTCAAGTTCCGGATCACCTTCAATTAGTATCGAAGGGTTCCCTCGGGTCATAACCTGGAGCTGTGCCAAAAGAAAGAAAACAAAATTAGAATGATAATAGGATAAGAAGATATGAAATAGAATGAATGAAATAGCTAAGATAGCAAAGTGCAAAGTATCTCTAAACACCTATTCCCTGGCAATGATGCCAAAAACTTGACGACACCCATTACGTGTGACCCACAAGAGAACGGGTTTATCGAGTAATAAATCCCAGGTGAGTGGGGTATCGTATCCACAGGGAGTAAAGAGTAAAAATTCTTAAATTGCTACTTAACCACGTGAAAGTGAACAATGATAGTGTTGATAAAATGTAAAGAAAACAAAGATTAAAAGAAACAGAATTGAGAGGCAAAAGTAAGTGAGAGGTAAGGCAATTGATAGAGGTGGGGTACTCGGGCAATGCTCCCCCTAGAATTAATGTTTCAATGCTCAATGAGTCGTCAAAATATTTAAGCACATGGTCCTAAATCTATGGTCAACCGTGACTAACTCTACACTATGTTCCGGCGGAGAAATTACTCAGTCTTAACACCTCACATAGTGTAAAGTTGCATGGAGTTCTAGGGAATCCAAGTGATAAACCCTCTTCCTATGTATAGACCTAACCCTTTGTCCAGGCGAAAGGCCTCTTGTTACATCTAAGCCCTAGAAACTAGACTCACTTCAATGCTTCACTTTGTTGCTTGTACAACTAAGCCCCAGCAGAGTTCATCCTCTAGAACTTCATTCTATTGTGACTGCCAAAAACTCAAGAAAATGGAGGTAGGATAAATCACACAGGAGGGGAAAGGGGATGCTTCGCTACTTCTCGACTCACCCTCTCAACCCTCTCCAATCAAGCAATGTCTAACCCTTGTGCTGTGTCACTCATCTACAATGGTCACCAAGATGGAGTGTTAACCCTAGTGTCACTCTAGGGGAGAAATCACTCCACAAGCACTCAAGCTTGGAACTCAATTGAAACATCAATTAAGGAAAGTATAATAAAAGATCAATGAAATAATAACATCCTAGGGTTTACAAAATCCAAGTACCCTATAGGGGATGTAGCCCTCCATGGAGCACAATACAATCAACATTGAAATCAAAAGTAAAAACAAGTGTTCCATAAGAAAACCCCCTCGGTAGTCGTGTCGATAGTCTTGTAGAGTAGCCAAGTCTTCTCCAAAGGTCCCCTTGTCCGACCTAGGGACACTTCGCCGGATCTATGCCAATGAAAGCTCCCCCAATAACCTTCTTCCAAGTGAATTGTGGTGTCAAATCCCTCAAACCACTCCAAAGACTCACCAAAAGCCTCTCCAAACCCTAGCAGACAGCCTTGCAAACGATGGAGAAAAGTAGAAGAGAAGAGAGGAAAAAATAAACGCAAAATCAGGCTGAATCACGGCTTAAATATAGTTAGAATCGGGTATCCACACACCCCTGTTGATTCTTTGGAAATCTTGTTTTCAACCGCCTATAAATAGTTACTGCTACAATGCTTACTACAATTTTTGTTACGGTACCCTGCTACAGTACTCGGCCAAGACACTCCCAATTTCACACTTTTCATCAAGGCAACATAAACGGGCACATGTTTATGTCGTAGATCACACCTCTTCTTCAATTAAAGGTTTCGATGATGAAGATCTTGTTATCAATGCACAGGTTGGGATATACAAATGTGATTGCCTTTGTGCCCCTCCAACTCATTATAATGATTTGAATTCATTGAGGTTGGCACATATTCACGTATCCTGTAGTCCCATTTTTGTCTTCGTGCTTGTTCCTTACAAGATTCAACCAAATAGTGTGTTTATGATGTAATTTTGGCTTCTTTTCTCAATACTTAGCTTCACAACTCTACATGCACAGAAGAACACAAATACACATGTATTAGCGCTCAAACCTGCTAAAAGTAATGCTCATCATAAGGAAAGAATACTTCGCATTCTTATCACACAAGAACTTATCATACTCCAATACACTTAAGCTTTTGGTTGTCCTTAAGCAAAGAAATACACATTAAAATATAGAAGAAGGAAATATTGAAAGTGCTCGGCCTTAGGTTCACTAAAACATGCAAGGAGAGCATTCTACAAGTAAGGAAAATTTTAACACTAAATACGAAAAATCAATGCTCAAGCAAAAACTCAAATAAAAAAGGACAACAAACTCGAAATTGTGTAAGTGTGTGTAAATTCACTCAATTAAAACCAAAGTATACTCCTCAAAGTCCTAGGTATAATTGACTTATTTAGATATAAAACATAACAAAATACAAAGATGGTAGTAGCTTCACACATCCTCTAAGGTAGCCCTTTCTCAAGCGGCCGCTAATGTGGCTTTCACACTTTCAAGATGGTAGCTCTTTCTACCAGGGTGGTAGCTTTCACTCATCCTATGAGATAGCTCTTTCTCTCATTAGAGCATAACTAGTATCCGACTTATGAGAGTAGCTGGATACAACATAGGTGGTAGCTCTTTCCACCCCTAATGCACAAATAAAAATTTTTTTTCAGCAGAATTAATAAAAGAAGTAACTCTAATTATTCCCTTTAACATTAATCTTGAGTTTCCAAAAGATTTTAAAGAGCGAGTAGTGCAACAAGTGTCATTCAGGCAAAATTTCCTAGAAATTCAAGTAAAAATTAGAGCATGGGAATATTCAATGTTAAAAATTTCTCCTAAACTCAAGAATACAATCATTACAATAAGGGTGAACCGCCATTGGCTATGTGAGCATGTATGTAAATCAAAACTTATGTAAAAGATATGTGCAACGTGAACTCTGACCCACACTTAAGTTGTACATTGTCCCCAATGTACACATGGAAGCTCACTAATAGTGTATATCAATCAAGAATATATGTAGGAGAAGCAATCAGAACAATACTCCTTTGACTCCTAGTATTGAATTTGATTGAGCTAAATCATTGGGATTAATGTTCCAATGGGTTATGAAGGACACACGGCCAAGTGCCAATACACCTTGCCATGTCCATGACTAGTTCTCGATTCCCATACTGACAAGACCATATGCACACTACACAAGGGGGTTCAGTGAAGCTCAAGAAAATAAAAATAACTCGAGTATATAAAAGATAGAGCAATGAATACAACTCGAGAGAACAAAAAAAAAATAAAAGACATACTGAGAGGAAAATCCTTTCTAAGTAGTGCAAGTCTAACAACAATACAAACTAAGATAATAAGAAAGAAATAAAGAACAACACATCAAACCTTGGTATCATGATCTGGCTCTACTATTGGATAATCAAAAGGTGCGAGTGGATCTAGTGATGGTGAGGCTGGTGGGGCCGTAGGGGTCCGAGTTCTCAGAACAAATGATGAGGCAACATCTCGCTCAAGAATCTGCTGTAATGTATCAAAACATGTCATAAACTCTGTGTCCTACAGGGCCTGTGTAGCCTACCTCAGTGATATTTGTCTATAGCATCCCCACCGTACTGTCAAGCCTCTTAAAATGATCCTAGGCTCAAGATGATGAAAACATGAATAATGGGGGTGGCTCCTCTACCACAGGAGGTGCCTCGGTCTCCATCGGTGTCGGCTGAGGCTTGGGAGTAGGCTGAGAACTCTCAACAATATCATCTTCTCCCTCTGCTACATCTAAGGTAGGTGTAATCAGAGCATACACTCTGGACTGGAGTCTGCGAACCATCCTCATCACCCTCAACGTCACTATAACCAGGGGAGCAGGTATACTCACCTTCTCGATGCCTCGATTCGCGTCCAGAAGGCCCATAGCCATAACCAGTATCGTGATGTAGGGGCCCGAGAAAATCACTCATAATCTGCCATACTTCCCCTAATATCATATATACTCTATGATGATATGTCCTAGATGGATCAGTGTGTTGTGAACCATCAAATAAAGATACAGAAGCTCCTTCCACCTCTGATGGCAATACTGTCACCAGGGCCATTCACCGACCTGCTCATAACCGCGTGCAAATATCAATATGCTGGTTGCGAAAGGCACGTGCCCTTGGACACTTGGTTCATACTGGCCCTAACCGTATAGTACTCCATACGCTCTTTGGGGGATCAAGGTGCTCGGATAATCAATAGGCAACTGAGCGTACTCCTTAGTATCTGTGAATGCCTCCTCATACAATCCCAGCCGGGTCAAAAACTATATCACACTAGTGATCCCCAGTGCTCTGAACTGTAAAGCGTCGCTGATCAGTGCTTGTGCGATAAGAATACCAAGTGTTCTTTCCTTGTGTTGAGCATTACGTTTCTTGGATTTTAACACTAATATATATGTATTTATATTACTTTCATGCAAGTAGGGTTGTGAGGCCGAATATGAAAGAAAGAAGCTAATGTGGGTCGTAAATGCACAAATTTTGAGTAAATCTTGTTAAGTTCAAACGCAAAGACATAGGTCGGGTTCAAGATGCTGGAATGTGTGCCAACCTTCTTGTATTCAAGCTAGTACAACTATTTGGAGGGGTACAAGGACAGTCGCATTCAAGCATTCCGACTTGTGCATATAGAACAAGATCTCCACCAACATGTCTATTATTGAAGAAGCAAAGCGATCCATGATCTAAACGTGCGCCCGTTTGCGTTACCTCGATGAAAGCATGGATTCGGGAGTATTTTTGGGCTGGTATTGTAGTAGGTACTATAGCAAAAACTGTAGCAAGAATACTGTACCAGCACTGTTCATAGCTGGCCGAGAAAATAGGAAAATAGAGAATCCACACGGGCATGTGGAAATTCCACAAGCCAGTATGAAAATTCCACAGGGGCGCTCACACGGGCGTGTGGATTCCTAATTCTAGCCCTTTAAAAGCTGATTTCAGCCTTGATTTCAGTATTCCTTTCTCCATCTTTTCCCCAACTTAAGAGAGGGCTGAGGCTAGGGTTTTGAGAGGTATTGGCTAGGGCTTTGGAGAGGTTTTACGGCTCCGACATTGTGGGCTGTTTGGAGGAAGGTTAGTGGGAGAGCTTTCGTTGGCACCGATCCGGTGAGGTATATCCTAGGCCAGACAAAGGGACCCTTGCGATGAGTAGAAGACTCTCCACAATACCATCGCCATGACTAATGAGGGGGTTTTCTATGGATTCTTTGTTTTTACATTTGATTTCATTGATTGTATCTAGCTCCATGGAGAGCTAAACCCCTAGTGGGTACTTGGGTATTTGTGAACCCTAGGATGTATTTGTTTCATTGAATCTCTTTATTATGCTTTTATTTAATTGATGTTATCGTGAGTTCCAATCTTGTATGCTTGATTGTATGAATACTCCCCTAGAGTGAAACTACGGTTGAGAGTTCTTCTTGGTAAGTCTTGTGAGTGAGTGACACACCATGAGAGTTAGACAAAGCTAGATTGGAGAGGGTGAGTCGAGAGGTAGCGGAGTATCCCATTTCCTCTCCGGTGTGATTGATCCTACCTCCACATTCCAAGAGTTCTTTACGGCCATAGTAGAGTGAACGGGCTAAGGGATGACCTTCCACTGTGGCTTAGTTGCCAGTGCAACAGAGTGAAGCACTGAAGTGATTTTAGCATCTAGGGCTTAACTGTGGCTAGCGATCTTTCACCTAAACCAAAGGGTTAGGTCTATAAATAGGAATAGGATTTATCATTTGGGATCACTAGAGCTCATTGCAATTCTATATGAGTGCGAGGTGTTGAGATTGTTCGATTTCTCCTCGGGGACATGTATAGAGTTAGGCATGGTTAACTGTAGATTTGGGACTACGCAATTAAGGATTTCGATGGCTCACTATTGCATTAATTAGGAAGCATAATAGAGGTTTCTTGCACTTGAAATGATTGTCCTAGGCGGAACAATATCCGGGTACCCCATCTTTATCGATTGCCTTACCTTCTCCTTTACTTGTGCTCTATTTCACGTTATTTTTACGTTTGAGAATTGAATATTGTCACACATATCATTATTCATCTTCCACATTAGTTAAGAAACACTTAAGTATCTTTATTTCCTACTCTCTCAGGATACGATACCCACTCATCTGGGATTATTTCTTCGACACCCGTGCACTTGTTGTTTACGCGCATATTCGGACGTGTCAAGTTTTTGGCGCCGTTACCAGGGAGTAGGCGTTCAGAGATACTTTACACTTTGTTTTCTTAGCTATTTGACAAGGTCCCCTTGCGTATATCCTGCAAGTACACGGGTTTGTCGAAGTAATAATCCCGGGTGAGCGGGGTCGAATCCACAGGGAGTAGGGAGTGAAAGTACTTAATTTGGTTCTTAGCTATATGGAAGATCAATAGTGATTAGTGTGAAATTTATTCAATTCTCAACAATAAAAGCAACAAGTGAGAGAGAAAGAATAAAGAAGAGGGCAAGGCAATCGATAAAGATGGGGTACTCGGATGATGCTTCACCTAGGATAATCGTTTCAAGTGCAAGAACTCTCTATTATACTTCCTAATCAATGCCATGGTGAGTCATGGAAATCCTTACATACATAGTCCCAAATCTAAGGTCAACTATGCCTAACTTTATACATGTCCCGGAGGAGAAATCGAACAATCTTAACACCTCGCACTCGCATAGAGTTGCAATGAGCTCTAGGGATTCCAATGGATAAATCTCTTCCTAAAAGTAGACCTAACCCTTTGGTGCAGGCGGAAGATCGCTAGCCACAATTAAGCCCTAGATACTAAGATCCTCTCAATGCTTCACTCCATGGCACGCGCAAGTAGGCCCCAGCGGAGGTTCATCCCTTAGACCATTCACTCTATTATGGCTGCAAAGAACTCGAGGAACGGAGGTAGAATCTATCACGTCGAAGGGGAAAGGGGACGCTCCTGTACCTCTTGACTCACCCTCTCAACCCTCTCCAACCTAGCTTTGTTTAACGGCTCATGGTGTGTCACTCACTCATAAGGTTACCAACAAGAACTCTCAACCCTAGTGTCACTCTAGGGGAAATGTTCATACAATCAAGCATTCAAGGTTGGAACTCACAATAAACATCAATTTATTGAAAGCATAATAAAGAAGTTCATTAAAGCGAATACATCCTAGGGTTCACAATTACCCAAGTACCCACTAGGGGTTTAGCTCTCTATGAAGCTTAGTACAATCAAAGAAATTGAATGTAAAAGCAATGAATCCATAAAGAAACCCCCTCGATGGTCGTGTCGATGGTCTTGTGGAGAGTCCTCTACTCGTCGTCCAAGGATTCCTTCGTCCGGTATAGGATACGCCTCGATCGAAGCTCCCCTACCAACCTTCTTCCTAATGGAATAACGATGTCAGAGCCATAGAACTTCTCCAAAACCTTGGCCAATACCACTCGAAACCCTAGCCAAAGCCCTCTCGCAAGTTGGGGAAAAGATGGAGAAAAGAATACCAAAATCGGGGCTGAATCGGCTTTAAATAGAGCTGGAATCGGGCAAGTCCATGGGCGTGTATGATGTCACACGCCTCTATAGAATTTCCACACGGGCGTGGATAATTTCCACACGCCCGTGTGGATTCTCTGTTTTTCTGATTTCTCGGCCGGCTGTGAATAGTGCTACTACATTACTTGCTATGTTTTGCTACAGTGCTCTGCTACAGCCTTCAACCTGAATGACTTCCCAATTCCATACTTTCATTGGGGTAACGCAAACAAGCACACGTTTACGTCGTGAATCACTTGCTTCTTAAATGATGTACATGTTGGTGGATCTCTTGTTCTTATATGCATAAGTCAGAATGCTCGAGTGTGACTGCCTTTGTGCCCCTCCAAATAAATGTGCTCACTCGAATACGAGGAGGTTGGCACACACCCTAGCATCTCACACCTAACCTATGTCTTCGTGTTTGAACCTTAGCAAGATTTCCTCCAAAATAGGTGTATTATGATCCACATTGGCCTATTTCCTTCATACTCGGCCTCACAACCCTACCTGCATTAAAGTAACATAAAAACACACATATTAATGGAAAAACCTGAGAAAACTAATGCTCAACATAAGGAACGAACGCTTCGCATTCATATCGCACAAGCACTTATCAAACTCCCCCACACTTAAGCTTTTTCTTGTCCTCAAGCAAACATTAAAACATTCTGTGCCTCAATGAAGAAAATATTGAGAGTGCTTGGCCTTAGGTTCACCAAAGTATACAAAGATAGCATTCTACAAGTAAGGAAAATTTCAACACTAAATACTGAAAAAAATCAATGCTCTAGCTAAAAAAACTTGAATCAAAAAAAGGATAACAAATCCAAATTTTCGTGTAAGTGTGTGAACTCACTCAAAACACCCCAAAGTTATACTCCTCAAAGTTCTAAGTGCAAGGGACTTATTTATCTACACAAGTGATAAAAAAATTTTTAAAAAGATGGTAGTAGCTTCACACATCCTCTAAGGTAGCCCCTTTCCAAAGCGGCACGAGGGTGGCTTTTCACACTTTCGAGGTGGTAGCTCTTTTCTACCCGGGTGGTAGCTTTCACTCATACTATGAGATAGCTCTTTCTCTCATTAGGGCATAACTAGTATCCGACTTGTGAGAGTAGCTTCATACTTCATAGGTGGTAGCTCTTTCCAACCAACAAATACAAATAAACAAAAAACTATTTTGTTCCTTCTTTTCATTTTTCCATTTTTTATTTTTTATTTTTATTTTTATTAATTTTTTTTATTATTTTTTTAAATTTTGTTTTAAAAGAAGTAAACCTAACTAGTCCCTTTAACATCAAACATGATTTTCCAATAGAGTTCAAAGAGTGAGTAGTGCACTAAGTGTAAATTTGGCAAAAATTCCTAAAAATTCAAGCAAGAACTAGAGCATGAAAACATTCAATGTTAACAATTCTCCTAGACTTAAGAATACAAACATTGCAACTAAGGTGAACCGCCACTGGCTATGTGAGCATATATCAATCAAGAACAATAGAAAAGATGTGCGCATAATGAAACTCCCCCCACACTTAAGTTGTACATTATCCTCAATGTACACATGCAAGCTCACTCAAAACACGCCATGAACTCTCGTTGGGGTGCCTAAAGAGTCCTCGGCTGCAAGACGAATGATGAGGCAACGTCTCGCTCTAGGATCTGCTGTAATATGTCGAAATGTGCCATGAACTCTGTGTACTGAGTGGCCTGTGTAGCCCAAATCTCGGCAACCTCAGCTCGGGCCACTTCTATAGCATTCTCGAGCCTCTTAAAGCGATCATTGGCTCAAGAAGGTGAAAACATACGCACTGGGGGTGGTTCTTCGGCCGCTGGAGGTGCCTCAGTCTCCATCAATGCGGGCTGAGGCTCGGGGGCGGGCTGAGATGCTCCAGCGTCATCACCCTCATTCTCAGCTATCTCTGAGGCTGGTAGAACTAACGCAAAAAACCCTGTCTGAACCCTGCGGACCATACCCATCAACCGCATCGTCTATAGACCCAAGGGAGCGGGTACACTCGTCTTCTCGGCCCCGCGAATCGAATCCAAAAGACCCATGCCCAACACTAATCTCGTAATGTAAGGACCCGAGAAGATCGCTCCCAGTCTAGTGTACTGTCCCTGGTGTCTGATGTAATCAGCTAAGATGTGCCCTAAGTGGATCAGTACGCACTCTACCATCAAGTACAAGTACAGCATCTCCTAGCGGCTCAAGACAAAAGTACTATCGCCACGGCCATTTACCGACCTACTCATGATTGCGTGCAAATATCTGTAGGCAGGTCGGGAAAGGCATGTGGCCTTGGAGACCCCCGGCTCGTACTGACCCTGACCATATATCACTCTATAAGCTCTCTACGCGGTCAAGGTTCCAGGATAATCAGTAGGCAACTGTGCATACACCTATGAATCTGTAAATGCCTCCTCGTATAAGCCAAGTAGTATGGAAAACTGCGTAATGCTCAAACTATGGTGGCGTCCAAACACTCTGAACTAAATGGTGCCCAAACTATTGAAGCTCGCATACGCTCTATCAAACTCAAACGAGGAGAGCACCTTTAGTGCAAACTCTCAGATAGCTGGCTCTCTAATAGTCAACAACTGCCGCCAACCACCATCTGAAACAAGGTCCTCAACCTCATCAGCGAACTCACCTCCCTGCTGAAGATCTCGTAATATAGTCGTGTCCAGGAATCGAGTCTGTCTGAAGTGGAGTCTCGATAAGCACTCATAACGGGCCTGATGTTCGGGAATCGCAAATCGCATGCCCTCGGGCTCAAAGGATGACTCACGTGGCCTCTTATAAGCAAATTTAAACAAGTTGATAACACAATACTGCAGAAATCCACACGGTCGTGTGGAATTTCTGCACGCCCGTGTGGATTAACGTTGCGTGAGAAACGCACGGCCAGGTATCAACAATCCAAAAATACAACTCAATAATATCTCTAACTTCGTTCTAAACGTAAATCATTGTTCCAATTGAAGAAACGAAGCATTGTTAACCAGATTATTCAATAGAAATCATGAATTGATGAAGAAGATGAAGAAAATGAATTTACCGACGAGGAGAAGTGATAAAATAGAGAGCCGGCCGGAAAACTTGCTAAAATCCCACCAAACTGGCGCAATGGACTCGGAGAATGTTGTGAGAGTGTTTTCAAGTGAAAAGGAGTCGTGAAGAAGGAGAGAAATTATCCCCTTTTTAAACAGAACTCGCGACTTTTGACGTTTTGTGCATCCACACGGGTGTATGGAAATTCCCCACGTCCGTGTGCCTCACTTCAAAAACTCCACAGGGACTTATGCACGCCCATGTGCGCTCTCGGGAAAAACTCTCACTGACATAGAACGATCTCCCACGGCCGTGTAGAAATTATCCACGCCCGTGCGCCAGACCCACATGGGCAGACGCACGCCCCTGTGGCTTCCCTGGACATCCGAGAAAGATATCAAGTCTTCCACACGCCCGTGCGGAAATTACTCACGGGCGTGGACATTCACAAGCCCAATTCAGAGAGGCAGCCGCACGCCCCTATGTTTTCTCGGGATGGAGGGAACAACCTGCAAGGCTTCGCACGGGCATGCGGAAATTATCCCACGCCCGTGTGTGGTTCACAAGGTCGCCCACAGTGGCGAGTCCACGCCCCTGTGTGCTCTCGAGAAAAACTACCCAACTCTGCAGGAATTCGCACGCCAGTGCGGAAATTACCCACGGGCGTGCGCTAGTCGCATGGTCGTCCACAGGGGTAGCCACAAGCCCCTGTGCCTTCTCTGGATGAGCTCGCAGTACATATCTACGGGCGTGTGGAATTTCCACACGCCCGTGTGTTTTCTCTGGATGACTTAGAAAAACCTGCAGGCTCTGCAGAACTAGTTTGAACATGTCTACACACTCAGAGCCTGCCCTATTATGCAAAATTTACCATATAAAAACACAAAATAGAACTAAAATAACCAAACTTCGCAATTCATAACAAAACACACAATGAATTCTTTTAAAAACCCACAATAAAATCGCAGCACAAATACTCAAAAATTTCAACACCAACACTTAACAATTTATTCATGCAAACAAACTAAACTAAAATTTATGAAAATAGTAAACACTTGGGTTGCCTCCCAAGAAGCGCTTGTTTAACGTCACTAAGCTTGACGTATCTTTCTTACCTCACGGGGGTTCATGAATGAAGGTTGCCCTCTTACCCATAACTTGAAAGCATGATGAGCAAAGTCTCTTGAGGGTAGAGGGTGTACTATCGGGCTTCGGACCACCTTACAATGGTTCGTCAACCTTTCTTGGCTCATGTACGTCTCCAACAGTCTTGGGGCATTTTTGGTGGCGTCTTCGAGCCCTCTTCATTTTCCGGAGCACCTTCTTCAAGATTCCCGGGGTAGATGTTTCCTCTCCAGTCGAACCAAGCATCATTACTTCCTCATTGCTCTCCTCTTGGTCGAACAAACCTTCATATAGATCCGGGTTGAACATTTCCTGTATATATTCATCAACAATCTCATCAGTAGTGTCTAGAAAATACAAAGTGTCATCAAAATCGAGAGAATGTCGCATGGATTTCAGCAAGGCGGTAAATGAGCTTATCGTCTCCGACTCACAATGTGAGCTCTCCGCTGTCCATGTCAATCAATTCTTTGGAAGTCCGCAAGAATGGTCTCCCAAGTATCAAGGGTACATCTGCATCCTCATCGACATCTAGCACTACAAAGTCAACAGGAAAATGTACTTGTCCACCTTGACAAGCACGTCTTCAATGATGCCTCTCGGATGTCGTACAGTTCGGTCCACCAATTATAAAGTCATCCGAGTAGGCCTAGGCTCTCCCAAAGCCTAGCTTTTGGAAGAAAGTGTATGGCATGACGTTGATACTTTGATAAGTGCATGTGCGATATGAATGCGAAGCGTTCATTCCTTATGTTGAGAATTACTTTTCTCAGGTTTTTACATTAATATGTGTGTTTTTATGTTACTTTGATGCAGGTAGGGTTGTGAGGCCGAGTATGAATGAAATAGGCCAATGTGGATCATAATGCACCTATTTTGGAGGAGATCTTGCTAAGGTTCAAACACGAAAACATAGGTCAGGTGTGAGATGCTAGAGTGTGTGCCAACCTCCTCGTATTCGAGTGAGCACATTCATTTGGAGGGGCACAAAGGCAGTCACACTCGAGCATTCTGATTTATGCATATAAGAACAGGAGATCCACCAACGTGTACATCATTGAAGAAGTAAGTGATTCACGATGTAAACGTGTGCCCGTTTGCGTTACCCCAATGAAAGTATGGAATTCGGGCGTGTGGAAATTATCCACGCCCATGTGGAAATTCCACAGGGGCGTGTGACATCATACACGCCCGTGCAGTCGCCCGATTCCAGCCCTATTTAAAGCTAATTTCAGCCCCGATTTCAGCATTCTTTTCTCCATCTGTTCGCTAATTTGTGAGAGGGTTTCGGCTAGGGTTTTGAGGGGTATTGGCCAAGGTTTTAGAGAGGTTCTATGGCTCTGACATCATGATTCCATTAGGAAGAAGGTTGGTAGGGGAGCTTCGATCGAGGCGTATCTTATACCGGACGAAGGAATCCTTGGATGACGAGTAGAGGACTTTCCACAAGACCATCGACACGACCATCAAGGGGTTTTCTTTATGGATTCATGGCTTTTACATTCGATTTATTTGATTGTACTTAGCTCCGTGGAGAGCTAAACCCCTAGTGGGTACTTGGGTGATTGTGAACCCTAGGATGTACTCGTTTCATTGAACTTCTTTATTATGCTTTCAATAAATTGATGTTTATTGTGAGTTCCAACCTTAAATGCTTGATTGTATGAACATTTCCGCTAGAGTGACACTAGGGTTGAGAGTTCTTGTTGGTAACCCTGTGAGTGAGTGACACACCACGAGCGTTAGACAAAGCTAGGTTGGAGACGGTTGAGAGGGCGAGTCGAGAGATACAGGAGCGTCCCCTTTCCCCTCCGACGTGATAGATTATACCTCCATTAATTGAGTTCTTTGCAGCCATAATAGAGAGAATGGTCTAAGAGATGAACCTCCACTGGGGCCTAGTTGCGCGTGCAATGGAGTGAGACATTGAGGGGATCTTAGTATCTAGGGCTTAATTGTGGCTAGGGACCTTCCGCTTGGACCAAAGGGTTAGGTTTATAATTAGGAAGTGATTTATCACTTGGAATCCCTAGAGCCCATTGCAACTTTATTCGAGTGCGAGGTTGAGAGGTTACTTAATCTCTCCTCTGGGACATGAAAAGAGTTAGGCATAGTTGACCTTAGATTTGGTACTATGTATGTAAGGATTTCCATGACTCACCATTGCATCGATTAGGAAGCATAATAGAGAGTTCCTGCACTTGAAACGATTTTCCTAGGTGAAGCATCATCCGAGTACCCCATCTTTTATCGATTGCCTTACCTTTTTCTTTATTCTTGCTCTCTCACTTGTTTCTTTTATTATTGAGAATTGAATCAATTTCACACCAATCATTATTGATCTTCCACATAGCTAAGAACCAAATTAAGTATTTTCATTCCCTACTCCCTGTGGATTCGACCCCGCTCACCCGGGATTATTACTTCGACAAACCCATGCACTTGCGGGATATAAGCAAGGGGTACTTGTCATACTCGCTCCTGAATCCACCAATGCCATCTCCTCACCTAAGTTGCCGATGTTACACAGAATAATGAAGCTTCACGGATCTTTCTTCTTGTTCGGCATGTTCTTTTGCAACACCGCCGAGCATGAAGCATGAAGCACCACTAAAGCACTCTCCTCCAATTTCCTCTTGTTGGTCAATAGGTTTTTCAGGAACTTTGCATACTTAGGCATTTGAGCCAATGCCTCAACAAAAGGGATGTTGATGTGGAGTTGCTTAAACAAACTCACGAACTTCTTATACTATTCATCCCCTTGGTCATTCTTCAATCTAGAGGCATAAGGGATTCTTGGCTTGAAAGGTGGGGGTGCCACCTCTTTCCCTTTGTTTGCTCCCTTCTCAACCTCTACAACCTCGGCGTGTTCTTTCGGCTTCTCACTCGGAAGCCTCTCTTCAACCTCATGACCGCTTCTGAAAGCGATCGCCTTCACATGTTCTCTCGGGTTGGTTTCCGTATTACTTGGTAAACTTCCATGTGGCCTTTCGGAAAGAGATTTCGTAATTTGCCCCACTTGATTTTCAAGATTGTGCAAGGAGGCGGTGTGATTGTCAAGTGTAGCCTCGATAGATTCAAACCTTGTATTTGCCGATTGGACAAATCTAGCCAAGTGCTTCTCTAAATCCATCATTCGGGTTTCCAAGCCTGAAATTCTGTTTTCCACTTGAGGGGCTTGTTGTTGTTGTTGGAACCCCGATGGCCCCATGGTCTTCTGTGGTCCTTGATTACTCCATGAAAACTTGGGATGATTCTTCCAACCTAAATTGTAGGTGTTGTTGTATGGATTCCCTTGAGGTCTCATTCCATTACCTACAAAGTCAACATTCTCAACTGAAGAAACATCACCTATGACGATTGGGCAATCGGAAGGAGCATGTCCTCCTCCACAACCGGTACAATTTGTCACGGCCGCAACTCTATTCGAAGCTATAAGGTCTAGCTTCTTACTCAAACTCTCCACTTGGGCCACCAATGAAGTTACCGCATCAATTTCATTGAGACCGACCACCTTTTTCTTTTCCCTAGCGTTCCACTGGTAGCTATTTAACCCCATTTCCTCAATCAATTGACGAGCCTCGTCGGGGGTCTTGCTACCTAAGGTACCTCCTGCCGCCGCATCCAAGAGTTGCCTTGTACTCGGGTTCAAACCATTGTAGAAGGTTTGAACAATCATCCACTCCGAGAATCCGTGTTGCGGACACTTGCACAGGAGTTCCTTGAACCTTTCCCATGTCTCAAATAGAGACTCCAATTCCAACTGCATAAAGGATGAGATCTCATTCCTAAGCTTTGTTGATTTTACAGGAGGGAAATAACGGGCTAGAAAAGCTTCTACCATCTCCTCCCATGTAGTGATTGATGCCCTAGGTAATGAGTGTAGCCACTGCTTTGCTTTCCCCTTTAAGGAAAATGGGAAGGCTCTCAATTTGATGGCATCATCCGTCACACCATTTATCTTCAGCACGTTACACACCTCGAGGAAGCTCTCTATGTGACTGTTTGGATCCTCATCGGCCAAACCGTTGAATTGTGCGGACTGCTACAGCATATGGATGAATGCCGGCTTTAGCTCGAAATTCTGAGCTGTGATTGGGGGACGCACAATACTCGATTGTGTCCCCAACACTGAAGGTCTGGCATAATCGGATAGTGTCCATTGTTGCTCATTTTGTTCTGCCATGTTGTTAGATCCTTCTACTTCCAAATCATCTGGATTAGGCTTTTCTTGTACAGGTTCTTTCCCTTTCCTTTGAAGTGTACGTTCAAGCTCAGGGTCTCCTTTAATCAATATTGATGGATTCCCATGGGTCATAACCTAGAGCTGCACCAAAAGTAAAGAAAAACAAAATCAGAACGATGATAGAATAAGAAGATATGAAATAGAATGTGTAGTGAAATAGCTAAGAAAACAAAGTGCAAAATATCTCTAAACGATTAACTCCCTCGCAACGACGCCAAAAACTTGACAAGGTCCCCTTGCGTATATCCCGCAAGTGCACAGGTTTGTCGAAGTAATAATCCGGGGTGAGCGGGGTCGAATCCACAGGGAGTAGGGAGTGAAAATACTTAATTTTGTTCTTAGCTATGTGGAAGATCAATAATGATTAGTGTGAAATTGATTCAATTCTCAACAATAAAAGCAACAAGTGATAGAGCAAGAATAAAGAAGAGGGCGAGGCAATCGATAAAGATGTGGTACTCGGATGATGTTTCACCTAGGATAATCGTTTCAAGTGCAAGAACTCTCTATTATACTTCCTAATTAATGCCATGGTGAGTCGTGGAAATCCTTACATACATAGTCCCAAATCTAAGGTCAACTTTTCCTAACTCTATACATGTCCCGGAGGAGAAATCGAACAATCTCAACACCTCGCACTCGCATAGAGTTGCAATGAGCTATAGGGATTCCAAGTGATAAATCTCTTCCTAAAAGTAGACCTAACCCTTTGGTCCAGGTGGAAGGTTGCTAGCCACAATTAAGCCCTAGATACTAAGATCCTCTCAACGCTTCACTCCATTGCACGCACAACTAGGCCACAGCGGAGGTTTATCCCTTAGACCACTCACTCTATTATGGCTGCAAAGAACTCGAGGAACGGAGGTAGAATCTATCACGCCGGAGGGGAAAGGGGACGCTCCTTTACCTCTCGACTCATCCTCTCAACCCTCTCCAACCTAGCTTTGTCTAACGCTCTTGGTGTGTCACTCACTCACAATGTTACCAACAAGAACTCTCAACCCTAGTGTCACTCTAAGGGAAATGTTCATACAATTAAACATTCAAGGTTGGAACTCACAATAAACATCAATTTATTAAAAGCATAATAAAGAAGTTAAATGAAACGAATACATCCTAGGGTTCACAATCATCCAAGCACCCACTAGGGGTTTAGCTCTCCATGGAGCTTAGTACAATCAAAGAAATCGAATGTAAAAGCAATGAATCCATAAAGAAACCCCCTCGATGGTCGTGTCGATGGTCTTGTGGAGAGTCCTCTACTCGTCATCCAAGGATTCCTTCGTCCGGTATAGGATACACCTCGATCGAAGCTCCCCTACCAACCTTCTTCCTAATGGAATCACGATGTTAGAGCCATAGAACTTCTCCAAAACCTTGGCCAATAACCCTCGAAACCCTAGTCAAAGCCCTCTCGCAAGTTGGGAAAAGATGGAGAATAGAATACCAAAATCGGGGCTGAATTGGCTTTAAATAGGGTTGGAATCGGGCAACTCCACCGGGGTGTATGATGTCACACGCCCCTGTGGAATTTCCACAGGGCGTGGATAATTTCCACACGCCGGTGTGGATTCTCTGTTTCTCTGATTTCTCGGCAACTCTTGGATGCGACAGTAGGAGGTACCTTAAGTAGCAAGACCCCCGGTGAGGCCCGTCAATTAATTGAAAAAATGGGGTTAAATAACTACCAATGGAATGCCAGGGAAAAGAAAAAGGTGGCCGGTTTCCATGAGATAAATGCAGTGACTTCGTTGGCTGCTCAAGTGGAATCATTGAGTAAGAAGTTAGATCTTCTAACTTCAAACAGAGTAGTGGCCGTGATTACTTGCACCGGGTGTGGTGGAGGACATGCTCCCTCTGATTGCCCGATATCTATTGTTGATGCATCTTCGGTTGAGAACGTCGATTTTGTAGGTAATAGCATGAGGACTTAAGGGAACCCATACAACAACACCTACAATACTGGTTGGAAGAATAGTCCCAATTTCTCGTGGATCAACTAAAGTCCACAAAAGGCCATGGGTCCACTGGGGTTCCAACAACAAGGCCCAAATGCGGAAAACAGGGTTTCAGGTTTGTAGACACGAATGACCGATTTGGAGAAGGCCTTAACTAGGTTGTGTAATCGTCAAATACAAGGTTTGAATCAGTTGAGGCTACACTTCGCAACCATACCACCTCCTTACATAATCCTGAAAATCAAGTTGGGCAGATTGTGAAATCCTTATCGGAAAGGACACATGGAAGTTTATCGAGCAATATCGAGACCAACCCTAGAGAGCATGTGAAGGCGATCACTTTGAGAAGTGGTCGTGAGGACGATGATAGGCTTCTGAGTGAGAAGCCAAAATGAACACGCAACCGAGGCCATATAGGTTGAAGCGGGAACAAGCAAAGAGAAGGAGGTGGCACCTCCTCCTTTCAAGCCAAGGATCCCTTATCCCTCTAGACTGAAGAATGGCCAAGGGGATGAATAGTAAAAGAAGTTCCTGAGTTTGTTCAAGCAACACCACATCAATATTCCTTTTGTTGAGGCATTGGCCCAAATGCCTAAGTATGCCAAATTCTTGAAGGACTTGTTGACCAACAAGAGGAAGTTGGAGGAGAGTTCTTCAATGATCTTAGATTCGTCTTGCTTGGCGGTCTTACAAAAGAACATGCCAAACAAGAAGAAAGACCCGGGAAGCTTCATCATTCCATGTAATATCGGCAATCTAGGTGAAAAAATGACATTGGCGGATTCAGGGGCTAGCATCAACGTCATTCCATACACCTTCTTTCAAAACCTAGGCTTGGGCAAGCCTAAACCTACTCGGATGACTTTGCAACTAGTAGACCGAACGGTGAGACATCCGAGAGGCATCATCGAGGGCGTGCTTGTCAAGGTGGACAAGTACATTTTTTTGATTCACTTCTTAGTGCTAGAAGTCGATGAGGATGCGGATGTACACTTGATACTTGGGAGGCTGTTTTTGCAGACTTCTAAGGCATTGATTGACATGGACGGCGGAGAGCTAACTTTGAGAGTTGGAGATAACAAGCTCACATACCGCCTTCCTGAACCCATGTGGCATTCTATTGATTTTGATGATGCTTTGTATTTTCTAAATGCTACTGATGATATTGTTGATGAATACATATAGGAAATGCTCAATCCGGATCCATACGAAGGCTTGTTCAACCAAGAGGAGGACAATGACGAGATCATTATGCTTGGTTCGACGGAAGAAGTACCATCTACACCCGGGATCTTGAAGAAGGTGCTTTGGAAATTGAAAAGGGCTAGAAGAGGCCAATGAAAACACTCCAAGGCTGTTGGAAACGTGCGTGAACCAAACAATTTTAGTGAACCATTTGAAGCCAGTCTCAAGCCAGACAATTCTCCCTCTACCCTCAAGAGATATTGCTCATCATGTTTCAAAAACATGGGTAAGAGGGAAACTTTCATCTATGAGCCCCCGTGAGGTAGACAAGGTAAGTTAAGCTAAGTGACGTTAAACAAGCACTTCATGGGAGGCAACCCAAATGTTTACTGTTTTCTTATTTTTGTAGTTTAGTGTTGCTTGAATAAATTGTTAAGTGTTGGTGTCTTGATGTTTTATATTTCTGTTGTGTTTTTATCATGGGTTTTCATGTTCATTGGTGTTTTCATGTGAATTTGGCAAAGTTTTGGTCATTTGAGCTATTTCTCATTTTTTTTCACATGTATAAATTGCATATTGGGGCAGTCTCTGAGTGTGTAAGCATGTTCAGAAATTTTCTGCAGAGCTTGTAGAATTTTCTAAGGCATCCAGAGAAAACACACGGCGCGTGTGGAATTAACACACGCCCGTGGTTTTGTATTGCAAGCTTATCCAGAGAAGGCACAGGGGCATGGACTGGCCTCTATGAATGACCATGCAATCCTCGCACGCCCGTGGGTAATTTCTGCACGGGTGTGTGAAGTCTTGCAGAGATTGGCAGACTTCCCCAAAAGCACACAGGGGCGTGCACTCATCCCTGTGTTCGACCTTGTGAAAATCGCATGGGTGTGAGTAATTTTCACACGCCCGAGCGAATCTCTCCAGAGGAGCTCTCCCTATCCAGAGAACAGACAGGGGTGTGCGCATACCCATGTGAGTTGGGCTTGTGAATGCCACGACCATGCGAAATTTCCACACCGGCGTGCGAAACACTAAGCAATTTTTCTCGGATGTCCAGAGCAGCCACAGGGGCGTGCGGCTACCCCTGTGGGTTGGGCGCATGGGCATGGGTTTTTTTCATAGACCCGTGAAGCTTTCCTGTGGGGGTACACGGCCGTGTGTAATTTCCACACACCCGTGTGGATGTACAGAACTCCAAGAGGCGCGAGTCCTCTTAAAAGGATTATCGTTCCTCTTCACCCTAATATCTAACGGTTATCTGAGAGCACTTCTACATTATTTCCCGACCTCATATCACCAATTTGGAAGGATTTTACTTGGTTTTCCGGCCAATTTCAAAGCTTTCTCATCTCAACTCGACGATAAGCCAAATCCTTGATTTCATTCACAAATTCATGATTTTCATCGATGAAACTAGCCAATAATGCTTCATTTCTTCAATTAGAATGATTATTTATATGTAGAATGAAGTAAAAGCGTTGTAATGAGGCATTTGTGGAGTTTAAAGCACGGCTGTGTGTTTGTTCATGGCCCGTGGATCCACACAGGCGTGCGGAAATTCCGCACGACCATGTGGATTTCTGCAGTATGTTGAATTAACTTCCTTGATCAATTCTCTTTCCATCTTTTGCAGATTATGGCACACATGTCTAAGAAACAAGCTAATAAGTGGCCGTGAGAGTCATCCCCTGAGTCCGAGAGCCTGAGATTCACTATCCCCAAGCATCGGCTCATTTTGAGCATTTGTCGAGACTTCGGTTTGGATAGACTCGGTTCTTGGACATGAGTATATTCTGTGGGTGGTTGGAGGCAGTTATTGTTGATTAGAGAGCTAGACCTCGTGGGAGCTTACACTGGAGGTTCTATAGACATTCGAGTTCAACAGATCCTATGCGAGATTCGATGTCCTCGACATAGTTCAGTTCAGAGCACTTGGACATTACTATAGTCTGAGTATCAATAAGTTTTCATTTTGGCTCAGCTTGTACGAGGAGGCATTTATAGACACAGAGGAGTACTCTTAGTTACTGAGAGATTATCCTCGAGCTCTGACCCCACAAAGAGCTTACAGAGCATTATGTGGTTAGGGCCAATATGAGCCCAGGGTGTCCAAGGCCACGTGCCTTTCCCGACCTGTATACCGATATCTACATGCCATCATGAGCAGGTCAGTGAATGGCCGTGGTGATAGCACTGGCTTTCTGAGCCGACAGGAGCTTCTGTACTTGTATTTGATGATGTAGTGCACACCGATCCATCTAGGGCATATCATCGCTGATTACATTCGATATTAGGGCCAATATGCCAAATTGGGAGCAATCTTCTCTGGTCCAAACATTACGAGATTAACTCTGGGTATGGGTCTCTTGGGCACGATTTGCGGGGCAGAGAAGATGAGTATACCTGTGCTCCTAAGCCTGGAGATGATGAGATTGATGGGCATGGTCCGTAGTGTTCAGACAGGGGTTTGTGCTCTGGTTCAATCGACCCCAGAGATAGCCAAGGAGGAGGGTGATGATGCCGAGGCTTCCCAGCCTGCACTCGAGCCTCAGTCAGCACTTGTGGAGACCAAGGCACCTCTGGTGACAAAGAAGCCACCCCCTTGCACATGTTTTCACCGTCTCGAGCTCAAGATCGCTTTAAGAGGCTCGAGAGCGCTGTAGGGGTGATACGGACAGAGGTAGCGGAGTCCCGAGTAGAGATTACCGACATTAGGGCTGCGCAGGCCGCACAGTATACGGAGTTCATGCCATGTTTCGACACATTGCAGCAGATCTTAGAGCGAGACATCTTCTCATCATTTGTCCTGTGGCTGAGGACTCCTCTACCCCCCCAAGCTCTGCCAACATCTCTATCACCACCTCTACCAGCACCCTTTGATCTAGCACTAGCTGCAGAGGATCCAGAGCGTGACATCGACACTTGATTTTATTTTCCTTGTCTTTTATTTCCACATTTAATTTTGGACTTGTATACTCAGAAAGGACTCTCCTTCTGAGTTTATTTTCATTTTGTATCTCGAGTTGTATTCATTGTCTTATCTTTTATATACTCTAGTTATTTTTGTTTTTATTAAGCTTCACTAAATCCCCTCGTGTATGCGTGGAGATGGTCTTGTCATCATGGGAATTGAGACTCTGTGATGAGCACAGCCAAGGTGTTTCGGCACTTGGCCTTGTAAGCTTCACGGCTAGGACTTAGCCCCATCAAGCACAACACTAGGAGTCATGGGAGTATTGTTTTGATTCAATTTTTTATCTAAAGCACTGATTTTTTGTATTTAGTGTTAAAATTTCCTGTACTTATAGAATGCACTCTGTGTATGCTTTGGTGAACCTAAGGCCAAGCACTTCAAATATTTCCTTTGTCTGTGCTTTAATGTTTTAATTTTTCTTGAGGACAAGCAAAAGCTTAAGTGTTGGGGAGTTTGATAAGTGCTTGTGTGATAAGAATACGAAGTATTATTTCCTTGTGTTGAGTATGACTTTTCTCAGGTTTTAACGCTAATACATTTAAATAGAAAAGCCACCTATCTCCTGACTCACCCTCTCAACCCTCTTTAACCTTGAAGTTCTAACTCTAATGGAGACCTCTCTCTCATTAAAGTAAAAAATCATGCGTATACAATCAACCACAAGGGTCAATAAAACATGCAAGCAATGCGAACACAAGATTAAAACTCAAATCAACTCGGATTAACTAGAAACATAAAGCAAATCAATAAAAAAGAATAGATCCTAGGGTTCACATGACTAAGTAACTACTGGGGTTTAGCCCTCCATCGGGCAAGTTACAAGATAATGATTAATACAATGAAAAGCAACAAAAACCATACAGAAAAACCCCTTGCATTCGTGATGATTGCCCTTGGTGGGTAGTTCAACGTCTTGAAGGTTTCCTCTCTGAAGCTAGGTCGCCGGTGGCTTCCAAAATGCTATGACGATGAAAGAAACTATCAAAGTTGGTGAAGAACACCTCCAAATCGGTGAAGACCTCCTCTCCAAACCCTAGCCATCTAACCCTCAAGAACCGCACAAAAGATGTCAAAGAATAGGGCAAACGGCCTATTTATAGCCCAAAACTACGTCTGTCACGTGCCCCATGGGCCCATGTGGATTTTCCACGCCCCCGCGTGGGCTGCAGGAATTTCCATGGGGGCGCATGAACAGTGATTTTGCTACAGTACTGCTACATTGAAATTGCTATAGCACTTTTCTACAGTACTTTTCACAAATAACGGTCCAAACATTCTTCTCTTGAGGCCATATGTCCGGGCACACATCCATGTGGTAGGTTGTAAGATTTTTCTTCATCAATGCATCTTTGAAAGGTCTTGCAATCTTCTCAAAGAGAAGGAACATGAAGATGTGGCTGCCTTTGTGCCCTTCCAAGTAGTAAATTGATTTGAATCCTCTTGAATGTTGGCACACATCTCCACGTTAATGAACTTCTCCCGTGTCTTGGTCCTTGAATTGAACAAAAACTCGAAACATTGTGTTTTTATAGCCTATCTCTGCTTCCTTTTTACTCGTCAAGGCATTCACAACCTATACGCATAAAAGAACACCAAATACAGAATATGGGACATAAACCATGGTAAAAATGATGCTCAATGCATGTAAAACATATATAAAAATGCCTACTCAAGAACTTATCAAAGATCACAGAAATGTTAATGAAGACGATGGAGAAGGTGATGAACTGTCAATGAGGAAGAGAATGATATGGAGGGTATACTTCTTAGGGGAGAAAGTCAGAGGAAAAATGCCAATGAAGATAGTGACCTCGAAGACTCTGATTACACATTCAGTCATCATTCAGATAATAAATTTGAGGATAACTGACAAGGTCCCCTTGCGTATATCCAGCAAGTGCACGGGTTTGTCGAACTAATAATCCCATATGAGCGGGTATCGAATCCAAAGCGAGTAGGGAATAAAAACACTTAATCTGCTTCTTAGCTATGTGAAAGATCAGTAGTGATAAGTATGACAATGATTCAATTCTCAAATGTAAAAACAACAAGTAAGAAAGCATGAGTAAAGGAGGAGGTAAGGCAATCGATAAAGATGGGTATTCAGATAATGCTCCGCTTAGGACAATCGTTTCAAGTGCAAGAACCCTCTATTATGCTTCCTAATCAATGCAATGGTGAGTTATGGAAATCCTTAAATACATAGTCCCAAATCTAAGGTCAACTATGCCTAACTCTATACATGTCCCGGAGGAGAGATTAGATAACCTCTCAACCTCGTACTCGAATAGAGTTGCAATGAGCTCTAGGGATTCCAAGTGATAAATCTCTTCCTAATTATAGACCTAACCCTTTGGTCCAGGTGGAAGGTCCCTAACCATGATTAAGACCTAGATACTAAGATCACCTCAACGCTTCACTCCGTTACACTTGCAACTAAGCCCCAGCGGAAGGTCATCCCTTAGACCATTGACTCTATTATAGCCACAAAGAACTCGAGGAACGGAGATAGAATCTATCACGTCGGAAGGGGGAAAGGGACGCTCCTGTACCTCTCGACTGTAGCAATGATGTGGGAATTACTGTAGCAACACTGTTCACAGTCGGCTGAGAAACAGAGAATCCACACGGGCATGTGGAAATTATCCACGCCCGTGTGGAAATTCCGCACGGGCGCGTGTATCGTCCACGCCGGTGGAGTTGCCCAATTCCAGCCCTATTTAAAGCTGATTCAGCCCCGATTTTGGTATTCTTTTCTCTAATTTTTCCCCAACTTGTGAGAGGACTTCGGCTAAGGTTTCGAGGGGTATTGGCCAAGGTTTTTGGGAAGTTCTATGGCTCCGACATCGTGATTCCATTAGGAAGAAGGTTGGTAGGGGAGCTTCGATCGAGGCGTATCCTTTACCGGACAAAGGAATCTTTGGAAGACGAGTAGAGGACTCTTCACAAGACCATAGACACGATCATCGAGGGGGTTTCTTTATGCATTCATTGCTTTTACATTCGATTTCTTTGATTGTACTAAGCTCCATGGAGAGCTAAACCCCTAGTGGGTACTTGGATGATTGTGAACCTAGGATGTATTCGTTTCATTGAACTTCTTTATTATGCTTTCAATAAATTGATGTTTATTGTGAGTTCCAACCTTGAATGCTTGATTGTATGAACATTTCCCCTAGAGTGACACTAGGGTTGAGAGTTCTTGTTGGTAACCTTGTGAGTGAGTGACACACCACTAGCGTTAGACAAAGCTAGGTTGGAGAGGGTTGAGAGGGTGAGTCGAGAGGTACATGAGTGTCCCCTTTCCCCTCTGACGTGATAGATTCTACCTCCGTTCCTCGAGTTCTTTGCATCCATAACGGAGTGAATTGTCTAAGGGATGAACCTCCACTGGGGCCTAGTTGTGCGTGCAATGTAGTGAAGCGTTGAGAGGATCTTAGTATCTAGGGCTTAATTGTTGCTAGAGACCTTCCTTCTGGACCAAAGGGGTAGGTCTATATTTAGGAAGAGATTTATCACTTGGAATCTCTAGAGCTCATTGCAACTCTATGCGAGTGCGAGGTGTTCAGATTGTTCAATTTCTCCTCCGGGACATGTATAGAGTTAGGCATAGTTGACCTTAGATTTGGGACTATGTATGTAAGGATTTCCACGACTCACCATTGCATTGATTAGGAAGCATAATAGAGAGTTCTTGCACATGAAGTGATCATCCTAGGTGAAGCATTATCCGAGTACCCCATTCTTTATCGATTGTCTTACCCTCTTCTTACTTTTACTCTTTCACTTGTTGTTTTTATTGTTGAGAATTGAATCAATTTCACACTTATCACTATTGATATTCCACATAGCTAAGAATCAAATTAACTATTTTCAATCCCTACTCCCTATGGATTCGATCCCGCTCACCCGGGATTATTACATCGACAAGCCCGTGCACTTGCGGGATATAAGCAAGGGGATCTTGTCAATAACAAAGAGATTCAATGAAACAAATACATCTTAGGGTTCACAAATACCCAAGTACCCACTAGGTGTTTAGCTCTCCATGGAGTTAAGTACAATCAAAGAAATAGAATGTAAAACCAATGAATCCATAGAGAAACCCCTTCGATCGTCGTGTCAATGGTCTTGTGGAATGTCCTCTACTCGTCGTCCAAAGATTCCTTTGTCCGGTATAGGATACGCCTCGACGGAAGCTCCCCTACCAACCTTCTTCCTAAGGAATGATGATGTCAGAGCCGTAAAACCTCTCCAAAACCTTAGCCAATACCTCTCAAAACCCTATCCGAAACCCTCTCTCAAGTTGGGGAAAAGATGGAGAAAAGAATGCTGAAATCGGGGTAGAATCGGCTTTAAATAAGGCTGGAATCGGGCGACCACACGGGCCTGTGGATTTTACACACGCCCATGTGGAATTTCCACACGGGCGTGTATAATTTCCACACGCCCGTGTGGATTCTCTGAATTCCTGTTTTCTCGGCCGGCTGTGAAAAGTGCTGCTACAGTACTTTCACTACGGTGTTCAGCTGCATTGCCTACCTAAAATACTTCCCGAGTCCATACTTTTCATCGAGGTAACATAAACGGGCACACATTTATGGCATGGATCGCTTTGCTTCTTCAATGACGGATAAGTTGATGGAGATCTTGTTCTATGTGCATAAGTCGGTATGCTTGAGTGTGACTGCCCTTGTGCCCATCCAAATGGTTGTGCTAACTCTAATATGGGAAGGCTGGCACACACTCTAGCATCTCGCACCCGACTCATATCTTCGCGTTTGAACTTTAGCAAGTTTACCTCCAAAATTGGTGCATTGTGATCCACATTGGCTTCTTTCCTTCATAATTGGTTTGACAACCTAACCTACATAAATGTAACATAAAAACACACATATTAGTGTAAAAACCTGAGAAAAGTAATGCTCAACATAAGGAAAGAACGGTTCGCATTCATATCGCACAAGCACTTATCAAACTCCCCCACACTTAAGCTTTTGCTTGTCCTCAAGCAAAAATTAAATATTCTGTGCATCAATGAAGAAAATATTGAAAGTGTTTGGCTTTAGGTTCACTAAAGTATACAAAGAGAGCATTCTACATGTAAGGGAAATTTCAACACTAAATATGAAATATCGAAGCTCTAGTTAAAAACATGAATAAAAAAGGACAACAAACCCGAAATCGTGAAAGTGTGTGGATTCAGTCAAGTCAACCCAAGGTATACTCCTCAAAGCTCTAATTATAAGGGACTTATTTATCTACAACAAGAAAGTAACAAAAATTTTAAAGATGGTAGTAGCTTCACACATTCTCTATGGTAGGCCTTTCATAAGCGGCTGCTAAGGTGGCTTTCACACTTTTCAGGTGGTAGCTCTTTCTACCGGAGTGGTAGCTTTTACTCATCCTATGAGATAGCTCTTTCTCTCATTATGCCATAACTAGTATCCGACTTATGAGAGTAGCTTCATACTACATAGGTGGTAGCTCTTTCCACCCAAAATGCAAAACAAACAAGAAAACTATTTTGTTCCTTCTTTTCATCATTCTTTTTTTTTCAAAATTTAGCACAAGAAACAACTATAACTAGTCCCTTTAACATCGAACATGAGTTCCCAATAGAGTTTAAAGAGTGAGTAGTGCACTGAGTGTAATTCGGGCAAAAATTCCCTAAAATTTCAAATAAAACTAGAGCATGAAGATATTCAATGTTAAAAATTCTCCTAAACTCAAGAATACAATCATTGCAACTAAGGTGAACCGCCATTAGCTATGTGAGCATGTATATCAATCAAGAACAATAAAAAGGATGTGTGCACTATGAAACTCCCCACACTTAAGTTGTACATTGTCCTTAATGTACACATGCAAGCTCACTCATAATGTATATCAATGAAGAATATATGTGGGAGAAGTAATCAAAACAATACTCCCCTGATTCCTAGTGTCGTGTTTGATGGTGCTAAGTCCTTGGGAGTAATGTTCCAACGGGTTGTGATGCTCACACAGGCAAGTACCGAAGCACCTTGGCCGTGCCCATGACAGAGTCTCAATTCCCATGATGACAAGACCATCTGCACGCATACACGAGGGGGTTCAATTATGCTCAATAAAACAAAAATAACTTGAGTATATATAAAATATGGACAATGAATGCAACTCGAAAAATAAAGTCAAATGTCGATGTCACGCTCTGTCGGCTCCTCTCGCTACTGCTGGTGGTGGGGAAACATAAGGTGGATCCACTGGTGTTGGTATACGAGATGGGGGATACAGGAGATGCTGAGGGGGGTTGAGGAGTCCTCGGTCGCAAGATAAATGAGGAGGCGACGTCTCGCTCTAAGATCTGCTGTAATACGTCAAAACGTGCCATGAACTCTGTATACTGAGTAACCTGCGTAGCCCCAATATCGGCAATCTCTACTCGAGCCTCAGCCACCTCTGTCCGTATCACTCCCACCACACTCTCGAGCCTCTCAAAGCGATAATGGGCTCGAGATGGTGAAATCATACGTACGGGGGGAGCATCCTCTGCCGCCGAAGGTGCCTCGGTCTCCATCGGTGCTGACTGAGGCTGACGGGCAGGCTGGGAAGCTTCGGCATGATCACCCTCACCCTCAGCTATCTCTGGAGCTAGTAGTACCAACACATAAACCCCTGTCTGAACTCTACGGATCATGCCCATCAATCTCAGTATCTCTAAACTCAGGGGGGGTAGGTATACTCGTCTTCTCGGCCCCACGAATCGAATCTAAGAGACCCATGCCCAGCACTAATCTCGTAATGTAAGGGCCTGAGAAGATCGCTCCCAGTCTAGCATAATGCCCCTGATGTTTGATGTACTCTGCCATGATGTGTCCTAAGTGAATCGGTATGCGCTGCACCATCGAGTACAATTATAGAAGCTCCTGCCGGCTCAGAACGCTAGTGCTATCACCACGGCATTCACCGATCTGCTCATGATGGCATGTAAGTATCGGTATGCATGTCAGGAAAGGCACGTGGCGTTGGACACCCACGGCTCGTCCTGACACTGACCATATAGCACCCCCGTAAGCTCTCTGCGGGGTCAAACCTCTGGGATAATCAGTCGATAACTGAGAGTACTCCTTAGTGTCTGTGAATGCCTCCTCATACAAGCCAAGCAGAACTGAAAACTGAGTGATGCTCAAGCTATGGTGGTGTCCAAGTGCTCTAAACTGAATGGTGTCTAAACTGTCGAAGCTCGCGTACAATCTATCAAACTCAAATGATGATAGCACCTCCAGTGCAAACTCTCGGATGGCTGGCTCTCTAATCATCAATAACTGCCGCCAACCACCAGCTGAAACGCGATCCTCGACCTCATCAGCGAACTCATCTCCCTGCTGTAGATCTCTCAGTATACTAGTGTCCAGGAATTAAGTCTGTCCGAACCGGAGTCTCGACAAGCGCTCATAGCGAACCGAATGCTCTAGAATCATGAAACCCATGCCCTAAGGCTCAGGGGATGACTCACAGGATGTTTCATGCGGCCTCTTATCAGCTTGTTTCTTCGACCGAGATGTCATAATCTGCAAAATTTGAAACAAAATCGATCAAACAAGTTGATAAACTAACGCTGCAGAAATCCACACGGTCGTGTGGAATTTTTGCACACCTGTGTAGATCCACGAGGTGTGAAAGCCGCACGGCCGTGCAACAAGAATCCAAAAATACAACTTAAAAATACTTCTAACTTCGTTCTAAACATAAATCATCTTTCTAATTGAAGAAACGAAGCATTATTAACCAGATTCATCTATGAAATCATGAATTGATTAAAGAAATCATAAATAGGGCTTACTGACGAGTTAAAATGAAAGAACTACGAATCGGACTGAAAACCATGAACAATCCTACCAAATCGGCAGTAGGAGGTCGGGGGTTGATGTGAAAATGCTCCAAGACGAATGGAGGGTGTGACGAAGAAGAGAAATGACTATTCTGTAAAAAGAACTCGTGCCTCTTGGCGTTCTGTACATCAACACGGGCATGAGGAAATTACCCACGCCCGTGCGCCGCCACAGGAGAGACCCACAGGGGTAGGTGCACGCCCCTGGGCGCTCTCTGGAAAAACTCTCACTGACTCTAAACACTCGCGCACGGGCGTACAAAAAATACCCACGCCCGTACGCCTAACCCACAGGGGCAGCCGCACACCCCTGTGGCTTCTCTGGACATCCGAGAAAAATCGCTAAGTGTTCCACACGCCTGTGCGGAAATTCCACACGGGCGTGGGCATTCACATGCCCAACTCACAAGGGCACCCACACGCCCCTGTGTCTACTTGGGATGAAGAGGGCTCCACTGTAGAGTTTCACACGGGCGTGCAGAAATTACCCACGCCCGTGCGCTTGTCACAAGGTCGCCCACAGGGGTGAGTTCACGCCCCTGTGTGCTTTTGGGATAATCGGCCAAACTCTGCAGGAATTCACACGCCCGTGCGGAAATTACCCAGGGCGTGCGATATTCGCATGGTCGTTCACAGAGGCAGCTGCACGCCCACTATGTCTTCTCTGGATGAGCTAGCAATACAAATCCACGGGCGTGTGGAAATTCCACACGTCCGTGCGTCTTCACTAAATACCTTAGAAAAACCTGCAAGCTCTGCAGAAAGTTTCTGAACATGTATACACACTTAGAGCCTGCCCTAATATGCAAGTTTTACCAGCGAAAAACATGGAATAAAGCTCAAACGACATAACTTCGCCAATTCCACATGAAAACACACAATGAATGTTCAAAGCTCACAAGAAAATCTCAGCACAAGCATCTAAAAATCAAGACACCAACACTTAAAAAATTATTCATGTAAACAAACTAACCTAGAAAATAAGAAAACAGTAAACACTTGGGTTGCCTCCCAAGAAGCGCTTGTTTAACGTCACTAAGCTTGACGTGCCTTGTCTTAACTCATGGGGGTTCATAGATGAAGGTTGCCCTCTTACCAATGACTTGAAAGCATGATCTGCAAAGTCTCTTGAAGGTAGAGGGTGTGTTATCGGGCTTCGGACCATCTTACAATAGTTCATCCGACTTCTTCGGTTCACGTACGTCTCCAACAGCCTTGGAGTGTTTCTGGTGGCGTCTCCTAGCCCTCTTCATTTTCTGGAGCACCTTCTTCAATATCCCCGGGGTAGATGGTACTTCTTCCATCGAACTAAGCATCATTACTTCTTCATAATCCTCCTCTTGATCGAACAAACCCTCGTATGGGGCCGGATTGAACATTTCCTGCATGTATTCGTCAACGATCTCATTAGTAGTGTCTAGGAAGTATAAAGTATCATCGAAATCAAGAGAATGCCACATGGCTTCAGCAAGGCGGTATGTGAGCTTGTCATCTCCAACCCTCAAAGTTAGCTCTCCGCCGTCCATGTCAATCAATGCCTTGGAAGTCCGCAAGAACGGTCTCCCAAGTATCAAAGGTACATCCGCATCCTCATCGACGTCTAGCACTACAAAGTCAACCAAAAAAATGTACTTGTCAACCTTGACAAGCACGTCTTCAATGTTACCTCTCGGATGTCGCACTGTTTGGTCCGCTAGTTGCAAAGTCATCCAGGTAGGCCTAGGCTCACCCAAGCCTAGCTTTTGAAAGAAGGTGTATGGCATAACGTTGATACTAGCCCCTGAGTCCACCAATGCCATTTCCTCACCTAGATTGCCAATAGTACACGGAATGATGAAGCTTCCCGGGTCTTTCTTCATGTTCAGCATGTTCTTTTACAATACCGCCAAGCATGAAGCATCTAAAATCACTGAAGCACTTTCCTCCAACTTCCTCTTGTTAGTCAACAAGTCTTTCAAGAACATCGCATACTTAGGCATTTTGGCCAATGCCTCAACAAAGGGAATATTGATGTGGAGTTTCTATAACAAACTCAGGAACTTCTTGTATTGTTCATCCCCCTGGTCATTTTTCAATCTAGAGGGATAAGGGATTCTTGGCTTGAAAGGTGGGGGTGCCACCTCTTTCTCTTTGCTTGTTACCTCTTCTACCTCTATAACCTCGTGTGCTTGTTCTTTTGTCTTCTTACTAGGAAGCCTACCTTCAACCTCACAACCACTTCTAAAACTGATCGCCTTCACGTGTTATCTAGGATTGGTCTATGTATTGCTCGGCAAGCTTCCATGTGGCCTTTCAGAGAGAGACTTCGTAATTTGCCCCATCTGATTTTCAAGGTTATGCAAAGAGGCGGTGTGGTTGTGAAGTGTAGCCTCGACTGATTCAAACCTTGTATTGGCAGATTGTACAAATCTAGTCAAGTTCTTCTCTAAGTCATTCATTCGGGTTTCCAAACCTGAGACTCTGTTGTCCACTTGAGGGGCTTGTTGTTGTTGTTGGAAACCTGGTGGCCCCATGGCCTTTTGTGGACCCTGATTACTCCATGAGGAATTGGGATGATTCTTCCAACCCGGATTGTAGGTATTGCTATATGGGTTTCGTTGAGGTCTCATGCCATTACCTACAAAATCAACGTTCTCCACCGAAGAAACATCACCGATAGAGATCGGGCAATTAGAGGGAGCATGTCCTCCACCACACCCGGTGCAATTAGTCATAGCCGCCACTCTACCACTCTATTGGAAGTTGGAAGATCTAACTTCTTATTCAAATTTTCCACTTGAGCCGCCAATGAAGTTACCGCGTCTATTTCATGGAGACCGGCCATTTTTTTTTTTCTCCCTAGCATTCCATTAGTAGCTGTTTAACCCCATTTCTTCAATTAACTGACGGGCTCATCGGGGGTCTTGCTACCTAAGATACCTCCTGTTGTCACATCCAAGAGTTGCTTTGTACTCGGGTTCAAACCATTATAAAAGGTCTGAACAATCATTGACTCCGGAAATCCGTGTTGCGGGTACTTTCTTAGGAGCTCCTTGAACCTTTCCCATGTCTCGAATAGTGACTCCAATTCCAACTGAACAAAGGATGAGATCATATTCCTAAGCTTTGCTGATTTTCTGGGAGCGAAATAACGGGCAAGAAAACTTCTACCATCTCCTCCCATGTGGTAATCGATGCTCTAGGTAATGGGTGTAGCCACTGCTTTGCTCTACCCTTTAGGGAAAATGGGAAGGCTCTTAACTTGATGGAATCATCCGTCACTCCGTTTATCTTCAGAATATCATACACCTCGAGAAATCTTTCTATATTACTATTTGGATCCTCATCTGCCAAAATATTGAATTATGCGGATTGCTGCATCATGTGGATGAATGTTGGCTTCAGCTCAAAGTTCTGAGCTGTAATCGAGGGACCCACAATGCTCGATTGTGTCCCCAACATTGAAGGTCTGGCATAATCAGATAATGTCCGCTGTTGCTCATTTTGTTCTGCCATGTTTTCAGATCCTTCCACTTCCAAATAAGCTAAATTAGACTGTTCTTGCACAGGCTCTTTCCCTTTTCTTCTAAGTGTACGTTCAAGCTCAGGATCTCCTTCAATCAATACTGAGGGATTCCCTCGGGTCATAACCTGGAGTTGCACCGAAAAAGAAAGAAAAAGAAATCAGAATGATGATAGAATAAGAAGATATGAAATAGAATGTATGGTGAAATAGCTAAGAAAACAAAGTGCAAAGTATCTCTAAACGTCTACTCCCCGAGCAATGACGCCAAAAACTTGACAACGTCCCCTTGCGTATATCCCACAAGTGCACTTGTTTGTCGAAGTAATAATCCCGAATGAGCGGGTATCGAATCCACACATGGCACAGACATATACGAGGTGAGACAAGATCTTTCTGTTGTGCTTACTGCGTGTAACTCATCATCTAGTTATCATTTTCCATGCTTGTGGATTCTTGTATTTATTTAAGCCGGAGGTGATACACTTAGCCACTTATCATTATCTTTGTTTTTCATGATGTGTTTGCTTGGGGACAAGCAAATGCTTAGGTGTGGGGATATTTGATAAGTGTCTAAATGTACGTATTTGAGTGTATGTATTTGTTACCTCTAGCTGGGAGCACTGTAGCATAGACACTGTAGCAAGATTACTGTAGCTTTCACTGTAGCACCTGGAAAGTTTCAAGTCAGGATTTGGATCATGGCATACGGCCTCAATGATGCCCGGTATAGAGCCCGGGATGATCACTGTAGCTATAATAGAAGATATTTACTTGATGGAGTTTGCCTACCCCAAATAATGTCAATGTTGAGCTCCATAGCGAGTGGTATAGCACTCAGGATGGAGGCCATAGGGAGTGGTATAGCACTTGGTATAGCACTCATGATGGGGGCCATAGGGAGTAATATATCACTCGGGATGGAGGCGAGTGGTATATAAAGGGATTTTTGGAGAAAGATTCGGGACTTTTTGGACTGGACTTCTTGGAGACTCTAGGGCAGACTTTTGAAGGTTTTTTGGCAGCCATCACTTGGAGGAAGGAGAGAAACGAAGACACCATTCTTTGGGAGAGTTTGTCTTGAAGCTTGGGAAGATCAAGAGCTTGAACTTAAAGGGGAAGCCTCATCATCAAAGGAGGAGAAGCATTCGGCATCTCTAGGGCTAGAAGAAGCATCATTTCGCCGAATTCTCTCTCCTCTTCATCATTCGGACTAGGGAGTGTCATTTATGCATTTACTTCTTGCTTTTTGTTGTGTTTGAGATACTTATTTGTATGATGGCACACAAGACCCCCAAGGTCGCTGGATGTAGGTGAACCTTGGGGGTTCATCTTGTATTTTTGGATGCTACATTTATATTTGATATGCATTGGTGTGATTTATGATTTGGCTCATTGTGTTTCATGCCTAGAAATATTATGTGGAGAAATCCTTAGTTCTTGTTTGAGTTGTACATGTAGACGTGACCTACTCACGTGTACTAGATCGTTAATGAGCTAATAGGGGTATTTGTTGACCAACATGCCGAGAAATTGGTTGTAGGTAGCCCCTCCGAACAATGAGAATAAACTTAGGTTAAGTGTGTCCTTGTTGCGTGATCTCCAATCACTTAATGCAAACGTAGGAATATGACTAAGGAGAGATCCTTGTCATCATTTGTACGGGATTAGTGTTTAGCCGCCGAGAAATTGGGGTTGAACTATTGTTGAGGTCCGTCGGTCTAAATCACCCGTGCCATGTATTTTCATGCATCCTTATATCTTGATGACCCCTCTTGGGAATCCTCATCCCTAGGCCTATTCTTATCATCATTGCTCTTGTGATTTTCCTGCTTGACTTGGAGTTGTTACACTTGTGTTTTATTTACAATCTTGCTTGTATTAGATTAGTATACCATGCTTGAATTGTAAGGTTAGAAAGTGAGTGATGGAGGAGTAATAGGAGCTCCTTAACACCGTGGAATACGATCCTTGGGCTTTTGCTCAAGGTATTACTTGGCGACCCCGTACACTTGTGGGTAATCAATCACAATGCAATGGTAAGTCGTGGAAATCCATAAATACATAGTCCCAAATCTAAGGCCAACTATGCATAACTCTATACATGTCCTAGAGGAGAGAGTAGATAACCTCTCAATCTCGCACTCGAATAGAGTTGCAATGAGCTCTAGGGATTCCAAGTGATAAATCTCTTCCTAATTATAAACCTAACCCTTTGGTCCAGGTGGAAGGTCCCTAACCATGATTAAGCCCTAGATACTAAGATCACCTCAATGCTTCACTCCGTTGCACGCGCAACTAAGCCCCAGCGGAAGGTCATACCTTAAACCATTCACTCTATTATGGCCACAAAGAACTCAAGAAACAGAGGTAGAATTTATCACATCGGAAGGGAAAGGAGACGCTCCTGTACCTCTCAACTCATCCTCTCAACCCTCTTCAACCTAGCTTTGTCTAATGCTCGTGGTGTGTCACTCACTCACAAGGTTACCAACAAGAACTCTCAACCCTAGTGTCAATCTAGGGAAATGTTCATACAATCAAGCATTTAAGGTTGGAACTCACAACAAACACCAATTAATTGAAAGCATAATAAAGAGATTCAATGAAACAAATACATCCTAGGGTTCACAAATACCCAAGTACCCACTAGGGGTTTAGCTCTCCATGGAGCTAAGTATAATCAAAGAAATAGAATATAAAAGCAATGAATCCATAGAGAAACCCTCTCGATAGTCATGTCCATGGTCTTGTGGAAAGGCCTCTACTTGTCATCTAAAGATTCCCTTGTCCGGTATAGAATACGCCTCGACGGAAGCTCCCCTACCAACCTTCTTCCTAAGAATGACGATGTTGGAGCCGTAGAACCTCTCCAAAACCTTAGCCAATACCTCTCAAAACCCTAGCCGAAACCCTCTCTCAAGTTGGGGAAAATATGGAGAAAAGAATGCTGAAATCGGGTCTGAATCGGCTTTAAATAGGGCTGAAATCAGGCAACCACATGGGCCTGTGGATTTTACACACGGCCATGTGGAATTTCCACACAGGCGTGTATAATTTCCACATGCCCGTGTGGATTCTGTGAATTCCTATTTTCTCGACCATCTGTGAACAGTGCTACTATAGTACTTTAACTGCAGTGTTTTGCTACAGTAGCTGGCCTAAAATACTTTCCGAGTCCATACTTTTCATTGAGGAAACATAAACGGTCACACGTTTATGCCGTGGATCGCTTTGCTTCTTCAATGATGGATAAGTTGATGGAGATCTTGTTCTATGTGCATAAGTCAGAATGCTTGAGTGTGACTGCCCTTGTGCCCCTCCAAATGGTTGTGCTAACTCAAATACGGGGAGGTTGGCACACACTCTAGCATCTCGCACCCAACTCATATCTTCGCGTTTGAACTTTAGCAAGATTTCCTCCAAAATCGGTGCAATGTGATCCACATTGGCTTCTTTCCTTCATAATTGGGTTCACAACCCAACCTGCATAAAAGTAACATAAAAACACACATATTAGTGTAAAAACCCGAGGAAAGTAATGCTCAACATAAGGAAAGAACGCTTCGCATTCATATCGCACAAGCACTTATCAATAACAATGAAGTACTAAGGGGCTCTGGTGATTGTGGATAGAGAACCTCCAAGACTGGAGTATGAAAATGAGGTTGACTCAGAATATGGGAGCCCTGAGGAGTTGAATTCATGCTCCTCAATAGATGATGATGAGTTGTGTCTTATTAGATCTAGGTATTCAGAATTCAATGAGGAATTTTACATGAACAACGTATGAAATGAACTTTAAGCCCAACAGAAAAGATGCAAGGCATTGTGTGAGAGGGGATGTCCTTTTTATCTTTAAGCCTCATTGATAAACATCTAAATGTATGTATTTTATACATATGTGTTTATGACTATTTATGTGTATTAGGATGAATCGATGCCCTTTGTGTGGTTTAATCATTTATATTTCTTTTAGAGGCTCAGAAGAAGCCTAGATGAGCACAAGAATGCATTCGAGAAGAAATCTACACCAAAAACTATGTTTTAGGGCCTCAAGCACTGTAACAACATTGTAACAAGCATTATCGCACAAAGGAGTTTGGAAATGGTAAAGCCTTAGGTTTTGTTGATTGGTTTCTTGATGGCTGTGAAGATGCCTGTGATCTGGCTGAAGAACTTTACAGAATTTTTAGTAAAATCCCTAAGCTTTTACAGGTTCCTTCACGCCCATGAACAAGGCCGTGAGACTAACCAAAGAATGTCTTTAAAGAGGGGTTAGGACATCATTGAAGGGGTCTTTGGTCACCCTTTCTCCACCATCATCATCTAGGGCTTCAACTGGCTCGAGAAGGCAGATATGAGGAGTAAGATCAAAGGTGAGAAGAAGGGTGCTATCAAGGAGATCATCTAGGAGTTCGTTAGTGTCATTCCGCCAGATTCACATCACTACCTACTAGTCAACACATATAAGGGATTTTGTCTATAACTTTGCTCATACTCACTTTATATATTGAGATCTCTTTTTTATTCATGTTGAACTAGACTTCCAAGGTCACCAGGTATCTGGTGAACCTTGGGATGAACTTGCTTGTATGGATATTTGACACACCCCTTGCGAGTGCATACCACAAGTGCATGGGTTGTCGAAATAATAAAGTACTCTGGTGAGTGGATAGTCGTATCCACATGGAATAGTGCTCAGAAACACAAGTAGTGCTATTTAGCTATAGTGAAGATGATTTCAGAGTAGTGTGAACAATATCAATACAAATAGAAATAAAGTAAAGAAGAAAGAGACACACTAGAATAACTAGAGAGGCAATCGATAGAAAATGGGGCACCCAGGCATTGTTTATCCTAGGACTATTGTTTCAAGTGTAGGATCAATCATTATGTCTCCTATCTGATGTCTAATGAGTCATGAAAATCCTAAGATACACGATCCCAAACCTAAGGTAAACCTGACTAACCCTCACACTATGCCCCATCGAAAAAGGATACTCACGACACCTTGCACTGTGTGGAGTTGCATGAAGGTTTCGGGATTCCAAGTGATAAACCCTATTCCCTAATACAGATCTAACCCTTTGGTCCAAGTGAAAGACTCCTAGTCACAATTAAGCCCCAGCACTAACGATTACTTCAACACTTTACTCCGTTGCTCACGCAACTAACCCCAAGTGGAGTTTGTCTCTTAGCACTTTACTCTATTGTGACAACAAAGAACACTTGAAATGTGGAGGTAGGATAAATGACATCAGAAGGGAAAGGGGACGTTCCGCTATCTCTTGACTCACCCTCTCGATCCTCTCCAACCTAGCTTTGTCTAACCCTCATTGTGTGTCACTCATCCACAAGGATTACCAAAATAAATTCTCAACCCTATTGTCACTCTAAGGGAAAATCTATTGAACAAGCATTCAAGGTTGAAACTCAATTAAAAAATTAATTAAAAAAACATAATGAAAGATCAATGAAACAAAATTATCCTAAGGTTTGCAAGTCCAAGCACCCACTAGGAGTTTAGCTCTCCATGAAGCAAGATACAATCAATAATGAAATTGATTGTAAAAGCATGCAATTCATAAGTAAAATCCTCTCTTAGTCCGTATTGATGGTCTTGTTGAGTTGCCTCATCCTCCATAAGGGTTCCCTCATCATGCCTAGGGCACATCTCAACGAATCGATGCTGATGAAAGCTCCCCCAATAACTATTTTCCGAACAAACGTGGTGTTAAAGGCCATAGAACCACTCCAAAGATCTACTCAAAGCCTTTCTGTACCCTGGCCGTGAGCACCTCCAAAGATTGGGAAAAGATGAGAAAAAGATCCCTTAAAACGTCTGAAATCACGGCTTTTATAGGAGCTAGAATCGAGCATCCACACGGGCATGTGGAATTTCCACGCGCCTGTGCGAATTTCTAGAAGTCGATTTCCTACGAGCTGTGAACAATAACTGCTACAGTACTTTTTCTAGCCTACTTTGCTGTAATAAATTGCTACAATACTTCACCAAAATACACCCGAATCCACACTTTTCATCAAGGCCACATGAATGGGCACACATCCAAGCGGTAGATCGTGTTGCTTCTTCAATGAAATTACATTAACGAAGATCTTGCTTGTATTACACAAGTCAGAACACATGAGTATGAATGCCTTTGTGCCCCTCCAATTTGTATTATTTCTTGAACACAGTGGAGGTTGGCACACACCCAAATGTCATTGAGCACAACTTGTGTCTTCACGTTTGTTCAATCCAAGAACTTGATCGAAAACTGCAGCCACGATCTACTTTTGGTTCCTTTCTTCCACAATTATCTCCACAACTCTAAACACACAAACAAACACATATACACAAGAATAAGTGATAAAATCTGAGAAAAGTAAAGCTGATGTAAGAAAAAGAATACTTTGTATTACTTATGCTCAAGCACTTATCAAACTCTAACACACTTAAGCTTTTGCTTGTCCTCAAGCAAAAATAAAACATTACAACATATAAGAAGGAAAACTGGAAGTGCTTGGCCTTAAGGTTATGAAAAGCATGCAAGGGAAGCATTCTACAAGTGAAAAAAAAAATTTCAACACCGAATAAGAAAAATAAATGCTCTTGCTAAAAACTTGAATCAAAAAAGGACAACAACCCGATATCGTGTAACTGTGTCTAAACTCACTCAAGACAATTCAACCTATACTCCTCAAAGCTCTAAATAAGAGGGACTTATTTATTTAAAAAAAGGAAAGTAAAGGTAGTAGCTTCACACATCATCTAAGATAGCCTTTCCTAAGTGGCCGCTAAGGTGGGTTTCACACTTTTGAGGTGGTAGCTCTTTCTACCAGGGTGGTAGCTTTCACTAATCCCATAAGATAGCTCTTTCTCTCATTATGGCATAACTAGTATCCAACTTATGAGACTAGATTCATACTTTATAGGTGGTAGCTCTTTCCACCCCCAAAACTTCTTTTTTTTTAATGAAATTAGAACAAGAAACAAACTAATTTAGTCCCTTAAACATTGAACTTGTGTTTTGACAAGTTTTAATGAGTGAGTAGTGAAACAAGTGTCAATCGGTCAAAAATACCTAAAATTTCAAGCAAACTAGAGCATGAGAACATTCAATGTTAAAATTTTTCCTGAACTTAAGAATACAGACATTGTAACTAAAGTGAACCGCCATTGGCTACATAAGCATAAACAATGAAAGCATAGGTATAGATCATATGTAATGTGAACTCCATACCCCCCACCCCCCCACACACACACACACACACACACTTAAGTTGTACATTGCCCTCAATGTATACATGCAAGCATAATAAAATAAAAAGCAATCAAACCATATATGTGAAGATTGGCAATTGAAACAATACTCCCCTGAACTCCTAATAGTACATTTGATGGAGCTATATTTATTGAGAGTTGAGTTCCAATGGGTTATGAAGCACACACGACCATGTGAATGTCACATTGACCTTGCCCATGACTAATCCTCAAATTACAGACTCACAAGGCCATGTGCACGTATATACAAAGGGGTTCAGTGAAGCTCAACAAAAACAAAATAAACTTGAGTCTATAAAGATATGAAAATGACATACAACTCGAAAAACTTAAAATAAAAGATAAACCTAGAGGAAGAATCCTTTCTGAGTAGTACAAGTCCAAAATAATATAGAAATAAAATACGAAAAACACAAGAAACAAAGAAAGATAAAAGATGCCTCAAGCGTTGATGTATTACTATGCAAGTGGATCTGCTACTTTTGTTGATGACGATGCTGGCGTAGTTAGGGCTGGCGATGCTATCGGTGATGCTAGAGGAGTCAGAGGATGATAAGTGCTTGCGTGTTAAGAATGTGAAGTGTTCTTTCCTTACAATGAGCATTAGTTTTATCAGGTTTAAGCACTAATGCATGTGTATTTGTGCTCTTTTGCGCAGGTAGGGTTGTGAAGCTATGTTTTAAAAAAAAGAAGCCAAAAGTAGATCGCGAATGCACTATTTGATGAAATCTTGGAAGGAACAAGCACGAAGACACAAGTTTGGCTCAAAGATACGTGAATATGTGCCAACCACCATGTATTCAAGCAATTACAATGATTTGGAGGGGCACAAGGGCAGTCACATTTACGTATCCCGACTTGTGCATTGATAGTAAGATCTTTACAAATGAACCCGTTATTGAAGAAGAGACATGATCTATGTCATAAACGTGTGCCCGTTTATGTTGCCTCGATAAAAAGTGGATTCGGGAGTGTTTTTGGCGGAGTACTGTAGCAGGTTCCGATAGGAAAACAATGTAGCAATTCAATGTAGTAAGTTACTGTTCACAGCCCGCATAAATTCAGAAATTCAGAGAATCCACACGATCATGTGGAAATTCCACAGGGGCATGTGGAACATCTATAGGGCCGTGTGAATGCCCGATTCAAGCCCTTTAAAAGCCATGATTTAGCCCTGATTTCTCCATCTTTTCCCCTATCATTTCTTCCACATTTCCCCATCTTTGGAGACGCCAATGGCTAGGGTTTAGAGACGTTTTAGCAAGGCTATGGAGAGGTTTGACGGACTTCGACAGCGCATTTCCTTCAGAAGAGAGCTCTTGGGGGAGCTTTTGTCTTCACCGATCCGACGAGGTGTGCCCTAGGTTTGACGAGGGGACCATTGAAGAAGACGCGACCGATCCACAAGACCTTCAACACGAACACAAGGGGGTTTTCATTCATGGATTGCATCTCTTTGCTTTTGATTTCATTATCTATTGTATGGTACTCCATGGAGAGCTAAACACCTAGTGGGTACTTGGATATTTGTGAACCCTAGTATGTATTTGTTTCATTGAACATTTTTATTATGCTTTCAATTAATTGATGCTTTAATTGAGTTCCAATATTGTATGATTGATTGAGTGAATACTCCCTTAGAGTGACACTATGGTTGAGAGTTCTTGTTGGTAACTCTTATGAGTGAGTGACACACCACGAGAGTTAGACAAAGCTAGATTGGAAAGGGTTGAGAGGGTGAGTCGAGAGGTAGCGGAGCATCACCTATTCCCTCTGGTATGATTTATTCTACTTCCAATTCCTCGAGTTCTTTACGGTTATACTAGAGTGAATGGGCTAAGGGATGACCTTCCATTGGGCTTAGTTGTGAGTGCAATGGAGTGAAGCGTTGAAGTGATTTTAGCATCTAGGGCTTAATTATGGCTAGGGACCTTCCGCAAAGATCAAAGGGTTAGGTCTACATATAGGAAGAGGATTTATCACTTGGAATCCCTTGAACTCATTGCAATTCTATAAGAGTGCGAGGTTGAGAAATTGTTCAATTTCTCCTCCGGGACATGTATAGGGTTAGGCATGGTTGACCTTAGATTTGGGACCCTGTATTGAAGGATCTCCATGACTCATTAATGCATTACTTAGGAAGCATAATAGAGGGTTTTTGCACTTGAAACAATTGTCCTATACGGAACAATATCCGGGTACCCCATTTATCGTCCATTGCCTCCCTTATCTTTTACTTGTGCCTCCTTTATCTTTTCTTATTTTCATTTACATTGAGTTTGTTTTCACATCACTATCAACATATTTTCATTCTAGTTAAATAGCAATCTTGATGCTTCTAAGCACTATTCCTTATGGATTCGACTACCCTCTCACCTGGGTATTATTACTTCGACACCCGTGCACTTGTGGTTTACATGCATATTCGGTCATGTCAGAGAGGCTCTGGGTCTCATGATAAAGGGTGCGGCTGCGTCTCGCTCTAGTAGTTGTTGTAGTCTGTCAAGATGCGGCATCACCTCTATATAGTTTGCAGCCTGACAACGCTCCTTGCGTGTGACACGCAAATGCACGGGTTTGTCAAAGTAATAAATCCAAAGTGAGTGGCCTATCATATCTATATAGAGTAGGGAATCAAAATACCTAAATTGCTACTTAAGCAAGTGAAGATGAATGATGATTGTGTTGATAAGATATGATGTAAACAGAATTAAAAGTAACAGGAATGAGAGGTACAAGTAAGTGAGAGGTAAGCCAATCGATAGAAATGGGGTACTCAAACAGTGCTCCCCCTAAGACTTATGCTTCAAGTGCAAGACCTGCAATTATACTTCGTAATTAATGTTTAACAAGTCGTGAAAATCCTATAGAACAAGGTCCCAAACCTAAGGTCAACTGTGACTAACCTTATACTGTGTCCCGGTAGAGAAATTGCTCAATCTCAACACCTCACACTGCATAAAGTTGCATGGAGTTCTAGGGATTCCAAGTGATAAACCCTATTTCTATGTGTAGATCTAACCCTTTGGTCTAGGCGAAAGACCACTAATTACAATTAAGACCTAGATAGTAAGGTCACTTCAATGCTTCACTATGTTACTCCCACAACTAAGACCCTGCGGAGTTCATCACTTAGCACTCCACTCTATTGTAACCACAAAGAACTCTAGGAAATGGAGGTAGGATAAATCAAACCATAGTGGAAAGGGGACGCTCCACTGCCTCTCGACACACCCTCTCAATCCTCTCTAATCTAGCTTTGTCTAACCCTCATGGTATGTCAGCCATCTACAAAGATTACCAATATTGACTCTCAATCCTAGTGTCACTCTAATGGAGAAATCATTCAATAAGCATTCAACATTGGAACTCAAATAAAAGCATCAATTAAGGAAATCACAATGAAAAGTCAAAGAAATAAAAACATCCTAGGGTTTACAAAATCCAAGTACCCACTAGGGGGTTTAGCTCTCCATGGAGCACAATTCAATTAACAATGAAATCGAAAGTAAAAATAAGCAATCCATAGGAAATCCCACTTGGTATTCATGTCGATTGTCTTGTGGAGTAGCATCATCTTCTCCAAAGGTCCCCTTATCCAGCCTAGGGCATATCTCGTCGGATTAGTGCCTATGAAAGCTCCCCCAATAACCTTCTTCCAAAGATGTGCCAAAAGCCTCTCAAAACCCTAGCCAATGGCCTTTCAAAAGATGGAAAAAAGTTGGAGAGAAGGGGGAAAGAAGATTCCCAAAATCGGGTTGAATCACTACTTAAGTAGGGTTAGAATCGGGCATACATACGCCCCTATGGATCTTCCACATGGGCCTGTGGAATTTCCACACAGGCATGGATAATTTCCACACGCCCATGTGGATTCTCAGGAAATCTGATTTTCGGCCGCCTGTGGACAGTAACTGCCACAGTAACTTGTGATGGTGATTTGCTACAATAACCTGCTACAGTACTCCACCGAAACACTCCCAAGTCCACACTTTTCACTGAGGTAACATAAACGGGCACACGTTTATGTCGTAGATCACAACTCTTCTTCAATCAAAAGCCTCATTGGTGAAAATCTTTCTATCAATGCACAAGTCAGGATACGCAAATTTGACCACCTTCGTGCCCTCCAACTCATAGTAATGGCTTGAATACATGGAGCTTGGCACACATTCCAGTATCTTAGAGCCCCACTTGTGTCTTCGCGTTTATTCCTTCCAAGATTTCACCAAATAGTGAATTCACGATCTATTTATGGCTTCTTTTCTCAAAACACAGCTTCATAACCATACATGCGCAAAAGAACACAAATACGCATGTATTAGCACTTAAATTTGATAAAAGTAATGCTCATTGTAAAGAAAAAACACTTTGCATTCTTAACACACAAGCATTTATCACAGCCTCTGTAGCGTGAACCTTAACTATCCCTGCCCGTAACACCCCACCATACTCTCAAGCCTCTCAAAACGATCCTAGGCTCAAGGTGGAGAAAACACACACACTAGAGGTGGCTCCTTTGCTATAGGTGGTGCCTCAATCTCCATCTTGCTGTGGCTCAGGAACAGGCTATGACCCACATGTTGGGTCCCCCTCCCCCTCGGCTATCTCAAATGGGGGCATGATCATCACATAAACTGCATCCCTGTAACGGTGTCTTATCTCATCAACCGCATAGTCTCGAAGCTGAGGGGAGATGGCTCTATCGTCTTCTCGACCCCTCTGATAGCATTTAATAAACACAACTCCCCCTCGGGTATGACCCTCATGTTGCGTCCCCCTCCCCCTCGGCTGTCTCAAGTGGGGGCATGATCATCACATAAACTGCATCCCTGTAACGGTGTCTCATCCCATCAATCGCATGGTCTCAAAGCTGAGGGGAGATGCTACTATCGTTTTCTCGCCCCCTCTGATAGCATTTAGTAAACCCAACTCTCGCATACTACCCCTTGTGTCACAGATACTCGGCCAGAATGTGTCCCAAATGTAACGGCTCATTCTATACCATGGAGTATAAGTATAATATCTCCTGCCTACTCAAAACTCCAGTACTGTCACCGCGACCATTCACTAATCTGCTCAGGACGTCATGACCGTATCGGTAAGCGAGTCAGTGAAGGCATGTTGCCTTCAAGACTCTTGGCTCATACTAGACCTGTCCACACAATACCCGGTAGGCACACTATGGTGTTAGACTGCTTGGATAATCCGTCAGCAACTGCTCATATTCTTCTGTATTAACAAACCCCTCATCATAAAGGCCCAATCGGACTGAAAAATGTGTGACGCTCATAGTGTGATATTATCCAAAGGCTCTGAACTAGATGGTGTCAATGCTCTCGAACTTGAATAGGAGCAATCAAAATCGAATGATGCCAATACCTCCAAAGTCAACATGCGAATAGCTAGCTCTCAAATCGATAATAAAAGCCTCTAACTACCAACGAACAACAACTCCTTAACCTCATCAGCCATCTCATCCCGCAACTGAATCTTGACAAGGTCGCCTTACGTATATCCCGCAAGTGCACGGGTTTGTCGAAGTAATAATCACGGGTGAGCGGGTATCGAATCCACAGGGAGTAGGGAATAAAAATACTTAATTCGATTCTTAGCTATGTAAAAGATCAATGATAATGAGTGTGACAATGATTCAATTCTCAACAGTAAAAGCAACAAGTAAGAGAACAAAAGTAAAGAAGGGGGTAAGGCAATCGATCAAGATGGGGTACCCGGATAATGCTCCACCTAGGATAATTGTTTCAAGTGCAAGAACCCTCTATTATGCTTCCTAATTAATGCAATAACTCTATAAATATCCTGAAGGAGAAATCGAACAATCTCAACACCTCGCACTCGCATAGAGTTGCAATGAGCTCTATGGATTCCAAGTGATAAATCTCTTCTTAATTATATACCTAACCCTTTGGTCCAGGTGGAAGGTCCCTAACCACAATTGAGCCCTAGATACTAAGATCACCTTAACGTTTCACTCCGTTGCACGCGCAACTAAGCCCCAGCGGAAGTTCATCCGTTAGACCATTCACTCTATTATGGCCGCAAAGAACTCGAGGAATGAAGGTAGAATCTATCACGTCGGAGGGGAAAGGGGACGCTCATGTACCTCTCAACTCACCGTCTCAACCCTCTCCAACCTAGCTTTGTCTAACGCTCATGGTGTGTCACTCACTCACAAGGTTACCAACAAGAACTCTTAACCCTAGTGTCACTCTAGGGGAAATGTTCATACATTCAAGCGTTCAAGGTTGGAACTGACAATAAATATCAATTTATTGAAAACATAATAAAGTGGTTCAAAGAAACAAATATATCCTAGGGTTCACAATACCCGAGTACCCACTAGGGGTTTAGCTCTCCATGGAGCTAAGTACAATCAAAGAAATAGAATGTAAAAGCAATGAATCCATAAAGAAACCCCCTCGATAATCGTGTCGATGGTCTTGTGGAAAGTCCTCTACTCGTTGTCCAAGGATTTCCTCATCCGGTATAGGATACGCCTCGACGGAAGCTCCCCTACCAACCTTCTTCCTAAGGTATGACGATGTTGGAGCCATAGAACCTCTCCAAAACCTTGGCCAATACCCCACGAAACCCTAGCTGAAGCCCTCTCTTAAGTTTGGGAAAAGATGGAGAAAAGAATACAAAAATCGGGGCTAAATCGGCTTTAAATAGGGCTGGAATCAGGCGACTACACGGGCGTGGATGCTCCATGTGCCCGAGCGGAATTACCACACGGACGTGGATAATTTCCACACGCCTGTGTGGATTCTCTATTTGCTCTGGGTTCTGGGCCTACTGTGAGCAGTGATGCTATAGTATTCGACCTGAATAGCTTCCCAATTCCATACTTTCATCGGGGTAACGCAAACGGGCACACGTTCACATCGTGGATCACTTGCTTCTTCAATGGTGTACACATTGGTGGAGCTCTTGTTCTATGTGCATAAGTCGGAATGCTCGAATGTGACTGTCTTTGTGCCCCTCCAAATGGATTTGCCCACTCTAATATGAGGAGGTTGGCACACACTCTAGCATCTCACACCTTACCTATGTCTTCGTGTTTGAACCTTAGCAAGATTTCCTCCAAAATTGGTGCATTATGATCCACATTGGCCTATTTCCTTCATACTCGGCCTCACAACCCCTACCCGCATAAAAAGTAACATAAAAAAACACATATTAGTGTAAAAACCCGAGAAAAGTAATGCTCGACATAAGGAATGAACGCTCAGATTCAGTATCGCACAAGCACTTATCAAACTCCCTCTCACTTAAGCTTTTGCTTGTCCTCAAGCAAAAAATTAAAATGTTATG
>NC_052479.1:15254184-15304947 GCF_009730915.1 Dioscorea cayenensis subsp. rotundata
CACCCATCATCACCAAGAGGGAGAAGAGCATAGGAGAAGGAGGTTGGATTGAGAGATCTAGACCACCATTGCATCATCATTCGAAGCTTCATCGATTCAAGGAGATCCAAGATCAGTAAGGGGAGTTTTCTTGCTTCTTTATTGTCTTTCTTTTCCTTGTATGTTGTATAAGTGTCCCTTGTCATGAGGGGATTAACTTATTGTTGTGTTTGGATTTGGATGAACCCTAGAGCTAATCTTGTGTATGAACTTGGAATGTTGTTCTTCATTGATTTTGATGGTTGTTTGAGATTCAATCTTTCATGCTTTCATGTTTAGAATTACATGTATGGAGAGATCCGTAATTCTACTATGAGTTGTATCACGTAGAGTGTGACCTACTCACGTGTACTAGATCTAGGAGAGGTTGAAAGGGGATACTTGTATCTACGCGCTAGGAGATCGGGTGTTGGTAGCCCTCCATTGCTAGGTTTAAGCGGAAGGGATAGTAGGTTTACTCCTATTAGAGAACTCCAAGAACTTTGTCGCGATCATAGGTGTGTTAATCCGGAAGAGATTCCGATTGACATTACGTATGGGATCAGGGGTTGAGTCACAGAGATTGGGACTAATCTACTCACGAGGTCTCTTGGTCTCAATTATCATCAATGCATCTTTAACTCATCCTAGTTCGGGACTTAATGACAACCCTAGGTGGATTCCTTGTCCAAACACTACCTATCTTTCTTGATACTCCTTGTTTGTATTCACATTTGTGTGCTAGTTACCCGGCCATAGATTAGTTAGTTTATTTTATTTTATTTCATTTGTTCTTCATATTAAGAATTGTAGGCTAGATAATAGGTGAAGAGTGAGTAATAATACTTCCTTGGCCCGTGGAATACTACGACCCACATGTCACTCCGCGAGGGTATTACTTAGCGATCCAGTACACTTGCGGGCGATCCCATTACTGCTGCGAGCTAAGTAAAATCAAAAAGAAATCTAATGTAAAAACAATGAATCCATAAAGAACCCTCCTCGATGGTCATGTGGAAGAGTCCTCTACTCGTCATCCAAAGGATTTCTTCATCCGGTATAGGATACACCTCGATCGAGCTCCCTACCAACCTTCTTCCTAGCGAAATCACGATGTCGAAAGCCATAGAGACCTCTCCAAAACCTTGAGCCAATACACCCTCGAAACCCTAGCCGGCGCCCTACTCATGAAGTTGGGGAAAAGATGGAGAAAAGAATACCAAAATCGTGGCTGAATTAGCTTTAAATAGAAAGTGGAATCGGGCAACTCCATGGGAGTGGGACGATACGCCCGTCGCAGAGTCCACCGCAGGCGTGGATAATTTCCCTGCGCCCGGGTGTGGATTCTCTATTTTTACGGTTTCTCGGCCGATGTGAGCAGTCTTTTCTGAGTTCTTGCTACATTGTTCCTACGGTACATGCTGCTTTCACTAGATCTTCGACCTAAATAACTTCCTAATTCCATACTTTCATTGGGGTAACGGAAACGGGCACACGTTCACATCGTGAATCACTTGCTTCTTCAATAATATATATATTGGTGGAGCTCTATTTCTTGTTTGCATAAGGCGGAATGCTCGAGTGTGAGCGCCTTTACGCCCCTCAAATGGATGTGCTCACTTTCGAATCAGAGGAGGTTGGCACACCTCTAGCATCGACACATGCCCTATGTCTTGGCGTTTGAACTTTTAGTAAGATCTCCTCCAAAATAAGTGCATTATGAGTCCACATTGGCCTATTTCCTTCATACTCGGCCTAACAACCCTACTGCGTAAAAGTAACATAAAAAGCACACATATTAATATAAAAAACACGAGAAAAATAATGCTCAACATAAAGAATGAGCAGCTTTGCATTCATATCGCACAAAGCACTTATCAAGTACTCTTCGTAAACCGACTTACATACTCTTCTCTTAAGAGCCACATGATCGGGCACACATCCACGTTGTGAGGTTGTGAGACTTCTCATCATCGAATCATCATTGGTAAGCTCTTGCATTCTTCCTCAAATTGGGACATGGGAGTGTGAGTAGACTTGTGCCCTTCCACTCACAATTTAGCTTTAATTCTCTCGAGTTGGCACACCCCCATATACATGAGCTTACCTGCTAAAAACTCCCAAAATGTACTTTCATAACCTATCTTTTTCTTCCTTCAAGGCATTAACAACCTATTTGCACAAAACACCAAAGGTACACTTTATGAGACGTCATAACACCATCGTAAAACATGATGGTCAATGCATGTGAAACATATGAAATATGTTTACTCAAGCAATATCTTTTTAAATTATAGACTCTCCAAAGATAGACATCAAAGCTTCTTATCATCATTTCTTTTGACCATATTACCATATGTCTTGTCACCTTGCCTTGTCATCTTGTTTGCCACATTATTATTTTTGCCACACAATCTTCTACATGTGTTAAATAATACTAGTTATAGAGCTTGACTCTAACAACAATAATTAGATTGTGTAATAATTATAGCCTTTTTATGCTGTTTAAATTTTAATAATGTAGCAAATGCTATTTGATACTATTTGATAGATGAAATATTTATTTCATGGTATTTAATTTTCAATAAATATGATTACTATATATATATATTCAATATAAAGGATTGAGTGTATAGCAATGCGATCGGTAAGCATGTATAAGCGTAGCGAGAACATGTATACAAAAGCGGCAATGTTAACCCAATGATATGACATCAATTTCATGACATAGGTACGAGAGGAGGACGTGGTTTGAACCCTTAACATTTATATACTTGCAGGTATAATCACATTTATTAGTATATTCACAGACTCGAGTGTGTGGATCTTATGTGGCGGAAATAGTGAACTTCATTCCTCCAAAATTATGAGGACAGAATTTTCCTAGAGGTTACGTGAAGTCATCATAATGGTGCACCTCCATGCTTGTCGAGCAATTTCTTAAGCAGGTGATCATTCTATGTAATATAGCAATTCAACTAGTCAAATCCTATAATTACTATTAGTGTCTTTTTATAGTATGCCGATTGCTTTGTATATGAAAATATATATATACATATATATATATATACCTATTTTAAAATAAATCTTTGATGCTGGGTTCATAGTTTCAACACACTACGGTAGCGATTAAATTTGTAATCAATTTTAACTGGCTTAATCATTTAATGACGGTAATGACTGAAAGCTTTCCGAATCTATTTTCTAAAAGATTCTTTGTTTGGGGAGGTATGCATATTTACATTAGAGACAACGAATAAAATATAGCATTGCACTTATTTTGTTTTATCTGTCATTTTGATGTAGGTTTCCATACTTCTTACCATGTCTTATAATATATCTCTTTGTTGTTGGAGTATGTATAGTTTGCATTTGGGTTCCGGTTAGTAAAAATTCCCCAACTTATGCTTTTAAATTTTCACATAGATATCAACTTTATTTTTATTTCATTTCTCTAGTTTTTTCTTGATACCAAAATTTTACCCTATCACGAGAATCACATGGCTCTAGTTTTACATATTAGAAGAGGAGATATATTACACGTTAAGATGTGTGAAAATTATTTTTAATATTTATTCATTGTTTTAATACCTAGTGAGCGTTTTGCACAATGCCAATTAGTGTAATGGAAAGAGATAAATTAAATTGCTTTTGTGTTATAATTGATTAATCTAAAATTGTTATAAATTTCAAACATTAGGAAGAAGTATAAGAACGTTTATTGCCATCATTCCTTGTGTAGCCCAATGATAATCACCATCCTTTATGTTTGAAAAGTTTTGAGTTAGAACTTTGTTTGAAAAATATAAAAAACAATTGCCATCATAATTTTTTGTTGTTTTCATAGGGATTAACATACTTGTTGTTAGATCTGCAAGGAATGTTGAGCTAGATGTGAGCTTTAAACAATCAAGTTTATAGTTCTTACGAGGCTTATCACTATTGTTCATTGCTTTAAGTGACGAAGTATGCAAAAATGAAATTTAACCAAGTAGAAATACCCTTTTGATGTATGAGGTATGGCTTTTTGGTCATTAAAATTAGAAAAAAATTTAGTTTAGTTCTTGAATTATAGTAATTGACTCGGTTTGAGCGTATCACATGATGGTTTTAGTGATAGTGACCATTTTACGTCTACCGGACAAGGTTGATGTGATATGGAGACTGTTAACTTGTCACGCTCACGAAACTAAGAGGAAATATATATATATATATATATATATTTTGCCAAGTGATAATTAAATAGTCGGGGAAATGATTTTATTCATATGACATAGTTTTGGGTTTTTCCGTGAGTGGCACTATTTTTCCCTTTTTATATTATTGAAGAGTCGCTTTATTTATTAAAATAACTTGTCAAAATCATATCCATCTCTAGTTAGCACTTGACTAAACATTTTTATAAGCCAAAACTTATATATATATATATATATCATTCCATCTTTTTTTATAATTAACTAAAAGTGGTTTTTAATTTTTTTAATTAATTTTTTTTAAAAATTGTTATTTCTTTTTTAAGATCTTATTCATTTTAAAAATATATTATATTAAAATAATAAGCATTTTTCACATTTTTAAAACCTATTTTTATTTTAATTTTCTTCCCAGTTAGAATATTTGTTTAAATTATTATTTTTAATTTTGCTTCCCATTAGAATATTTTTTTTAAAAAAATATCTTGATAAACAAATATTTATTTATTTATTTATGATTTTATTGATTGAATAACTTATTTGCATTTAAAAAACATATATTATATTCAAGTACAAATAGAAAATATATCAATCACTGCTTATATTACATATTTCTATCTCGTAGTAGGCAAATAGTTCTATGATGCTCAAGTTATTTACACAAAAAGCATGTATTTTGTTTACTAGAATGATAATTTATGTCCATCACTTTAATCTTTTCCTACTTTTATCTTTACAAGGTCAGCTTTAATTGCACTAACTCTAGTACTATTCCTAACATACTTAATGTGTATTTAGTACTATTCCACTCATGATACATATTAAAAAATCCACAAAAGTATTCTCTCCACCTTTACTTAATTCAAACATCTTTCAGTAGTACTTTATTAACTTCAATTTTTACACACCTCAGCCTATCTAAATTCCCCTGTTTTCTTTCTCTAGATTTAGCTAATCTATAAATATCTTTTCTTCCTCTTTTAAACTTAACTTAGTATCAAGCATATCATAAGTATTACACTTAGCAACTCTCATGATCCTTTTAAGCTTTTTCCTAATTATGATATAATTGGAGTAAAGAATGTATTAAGCTATTGATAGGATTAAAGCCAACTACATGAGGAAGGAAATGTGAAAATCATAATTGATTTGAGATATTGATCTCGAGCCTGATTTTGAAGCTAATCTAAATGAAATTTATGCTTAAAATGGGTGCAAGAATTATGTATTAATATTTGGTGTTATATAACATTTAGGATATTGATAAATTAATGAAATTTAATGTGAGCAAGATTAGAAGAGTGTCTTTCTCTAACCAGGATAGCAAGTTTCTATATAGGTGTGTTGATTATAACTTTTTTTATCTAAGGGTAGAGAATAAAGCAACATACATAGAGACAAACATAGAGAGCATATGAGTTGTGATGTAGTATGAATTTATTCTTTGTGAAGGACAATAAAATACTAACCATGATGGTTGACAATGCGCTTTTGTGTGTGTACCGCAAAAGCACAGGTCTGTCGAAGTAATAGTACCCTGGTGTGTGGGTAGTTGAATCCATAAGGAATAGTGATTAGAAACACAAAGATTGCTATTTAACTAGAATGAAAATGAATCAATAGTGATGTGAATGAGAATTAATGCAAATAGAAATAAGAAAAAAAGAAAGAGGTGCACATAAAAGATAGGAGAGAAAATCGATGATAAATGGGGCACAGGGATATTGTTCACCCTAGTACTATTGTTTCTAGTGCAACACAAATCATTATGTTTTCTAACTTATGTCTAATGAGTCATGGAGATCCTTAAACAAACGGTCCCAAAACTTATGCTCAACCATGACTAACCCTAAACTATGCCCTGGTGGAGAAATTTCTCGATCTAGGAGACCTCACATTATGCTAGGTCACTTTTAGGGCTCTAGGGATTCCAAGTGATAAACTCTATTCCTAAAAATAGATCTAACCCTTTTGGTCTGGAAAAAGACCCCTAGTCACAATTAAGCCACTGATACTAAGGATTGCTTCAACGCTTCACTCTGTTTCTTGCTCAACTATGTCCCAGTGGAGTTTGTCTATTAGCACTTCACTCTATTATGACTGCAAAGAACTCTTAGAATATGGAGTTAGGATAAATCACACCGGAGGGGAAAGGGGACGTTCCGCTATCTCTCGACTCGCCCTCTCAACCGTCTGTAATCTAGTATTGTCTAACCCTCATGGTGTGTTACTCATCCACAAGGATTACCAAAATGGATTTTCAACCCTAGTGTCACTCTAAGGGAAAATCAACTCAACAAGTATTCAAGATTAAAACTTCAATTAATGAAAGCATAATAAGAGGTCAAAAAACAATATCATCCGTGGGTTTACAAGTCCAAGCACCCAGTAGGGTTTAGCTCTCCATGGAGCAAAATGCAACCAATAATGAAATCAAAAGTAAAAATAAGCAATCCATGAATAAAACCTCTTTGGTGTTTGTGTCGATAGGCTTGTGGAGTGGTTGCGTCTTCTCCAAAGGTCGCCTCGTCAAGCCTAGGGAACACCTCGCCGGATCGGTGCCGATGAATGCTCCCCAATAGCTCTCTTCCTAAGAAAACGCAGTGTAGAAGACCGTAAACCTTTCCAAAAGCCTAGCCAAAATCTCTCCAAACCCTAGTCGTGGGCGCCTCCAAAGGTAAGAAAACATAGGCCAAAGGATGGAAATATGGATCCCTAAATTGGACTGAAATCACGACTTAAATAGGGCTTGAATGGGGCATCCATCCACACGACCATGTGAATCTGTAGAAATTCGTTTTTGAGCTGCATGTGAATAGTGATTGCTATAGTAAATTGCTACAGTCATTTGCTACATTTATTCTCTCCAAGATTCCATCAACAAAGTGCAAACGCAATCTACTTTGGCTTCTTTATTCCATACTTGTCACCACAACCCTACATGCACAAAAAAACACAAATACACCTGTACTAGTGATAAAATCTGAGAAAAAGAATACTCATCATAAGAAAAGAATACTCCGTATTACTAATACACAAGCACTTATCAAACTCCCCCACACTTACGATTTTGCATGTCCTCAAGCAAAAAAAAACCATTAAAGCATATAAGAATGAAATAATGAAAGTGCTTGGCCTTAGGTTCACCAAAGCATGCAAGGGAAACATTCTACAAGTAACGGGAATTTCAACACAAAATACGAAAAATCAATGTTCTAGCTAAACACACGAATCAAAAAAGACAACAAACCCAAAATCATGCAAGTGTGTGTAGACTCACTCAAGTCGACCTAACGTATACTCCTCAAAGTTCTACGCATAAGGGGACATATTTATATACAAAACAAAGCAAAGAAACGGTAGTAGCTTCACACATCCTCTAAGGTAGCCCTTTCCAAAGCGGCCGCTAAGGTGGCTTTCACACTTCCGAGGTGGTAGCTCTTTCTACCGGGATAGTAGCTTTCATTCATCCCATGAGATAGCTCTTTCTCTCATTAGGGCATAACTAGTATCTTACTTATGAGAGTAGCTTCATACTTCATAGGTGGTAGCTCTTTTTACCCCAAACGCACAACCAAAACGAACATTTTTCTTTCTTTTTCCAATATATTATTTTTTAGCAAAAACAAAAAAGTAACACAAGAAACAAAACTAACTTGTCCCTTAAATATCGAACTAGAGTTTCCATAAGGTTTAATGAGCGAGTAGTGCAACAAGTGTCAATCGTGCAAAAATTCCTAAAAATTCAAGTAAAAACTAGAGCATGAGTAAATTCAATGTTAAAAATTCTCCTAACTTAAGAATACCACCATTGCAACTAAGGTGAACCGCCATTGGCTACGTGAGTGACAAGTGCTTGTGCGATATGAATGTGAAGTGTTCATTCCTTATGTTGAGCATTACTTTTCTCAGGTTTTTACATTAATATGTGTGTTTTTATGTTACTTTTACGCAGGTAGGGCTGTGAAGCTAAGTATGAAGGAAATAGGCCAATGTGGATCATAATGCACCTATTTTGGAGGAGATCTTGCTAAGGTTCAAACAGGAAGACATAGGACAGGTGTGAGATGCTAGAGTGTGTGCCAACCTCCTCGCATTTGAGTGAGTACATCCATTTGGAGGGGCACAAAGGCAGTCACACTCGAGCATTCCGTCTTATGCATACAAGAACAAGAACCCCACCAACATATATATCATTGAAGAAGCAAGTGATTCACGACGTGAACGTGTGCCCATTTTTGTTACCGTGATGAAAGTATGCAATTGGGAAGTTATTCAGGTCGAAAAATTGTAGCAGAGAACTGCAGCAATTACTGTAGTAGCACTCGCTCACATGACCGAGAAATCGAGAAAGCAGAGAATCCACATGGGCGTGTGGAAATTATCCACGCTGTGTGGAAATTCACTAGCAGGGCGCGTGTACCGTCCCACTGACCGTGGAGTTGCCCGATCTGACCCTATTTAAAGCCCGGTTCAGACCCCGATTTTTGGTATTATTTTTCTCCATCTTTTCCCCAACTTGTGAGGGGGCTTCGGCTAGGGTTTTGAGGGGTATTGGCCAAGGTTTTGGAGAGGTTCTATGGCTCTGACATCGTGATTCCATTAGGAAGAAGGTTGGTAGGGGAGCTTGATCGAGGCGTATCCTATACCGGACTGAAGGAATCCTTGGACGACAGTAGAGGACTTTCCACAAGACCATCGACACGACCATCGAGGGGGTTTCTTTATGGATTCATTTCTTTTACATTCTATTTCTTTGATTGTACTTAGCTCCATGGAGAGCTAAACCCCTAGTGGGTACATGGGTGATTGTGAACCCTAGGATGTATTCGTTTCATTGAACTTCTTTATTATGCTTTCAATAAATTGATGTTTATTTTGAGTTCCATCCTTGAATGCTTGATTGTATGAACATTTCCCCTAGAGTAACACTAGGGTTGAGAGTTCTTGTCGGTAACCTTGTGAGTGAGTGACACACCAAGAGCGTTAGACAAAGCTAGGTTGGAGAGGGTTGAGAGGGTGAGTCGAGAGGTACAGGAGCGTCCCCTTTCCCCTCCAACGTGATAGATTCTACCTCCATTCCTCGAGTTCTTTGCGGCCATAATAGAGTGAATGGTGTAAGGGATGAACCTCCACTAGGGCCTAGTTGTTCGTGCAATAGAGTGAAGCGTTGAGGTGATCTTAGTATCTAGCGCTTAATTGTGGCTAGGGACCTTCCGCCTGGACCAAAGGGTTAGGTCTAAATCTAGGAAGATATTTATCACTTGGAATCCCTGGAGCTCATTGCAACTCTATGCGAGTGTGAGGTGTTGAGATTGTTCGATTTCTCCTCCGGGACATGTATAGAGTTAGGCATAGTTGACCTTAGATTTGGGACTATGTATGTAAGGATTTCCACGACTCACCATTCCATTGATTAGGAAGCATAATAGAGAGTTCTTGCACTTGAAGCGATTGTCCTAGGTGAAGTATCATCTGAGTACCCCATCTTTATCGATTGCCTTGCCTCCCCCTTACTTTTGCCGCTCTTACTTGTTGCTTTTAATTTCTGAGAATTGAATCATTACCACACTTATCATTGTTGATACTCCACATAGCTAAGAATCGAATTAAGTATCTTTACTCCCTACTCCCTGTGGATTCAACCCCGCTCATCCGGGATTATTACTTCGACAAACCCATGTACTTGTGGGATATAAGCAAGGGGATCTTGTCAATTTTTTGGTGCCGTTGCCGGGGAGCTAGTCGTTTAGAGATACTTTGCACTTTGTTTTCTTAGCTATTTCACTACACATTTTATTTCATATCTTCTTATTCTATCATCATTCTGATTTTCTTTTTCTTTACTTTTGATGCAGCTCTAGGTTATGACCCGAGGAAATCCATCAATATTGATTGAAGGAGACCGTGAGCTTGAATGTACACTTCGAAAGAAAGGGAAAGAATCTATACAAGAACAGCCTAATCCAGCTGATTTGGAAGTACAAGGATTTAACAACATGGCAAAACAAAATGTGTAACAACTAACACTATCCGATTATGCCAGCCCGTTATTTCCCTCCTCGAATATCAGCAAAGCTTAGGAATGAGATCTCATCATTTATGCAGTTGGAATTAGAGTCTCTATTTGAGACATGGGAAAGGTTCAAGGAACTCCTACGCAAGTGTCCGCAACACGGATTCTCGGAGTGGATGATTGTTCAAACCTTCTACAATGGTTTGAACCCGAGTACAAGGCAACTCTTGGATGCGGCGACAGGAGGTAACTTAGGTAGCAAGACCCCTGACGAGGCTCGTCAATTGATTGAGGAAATGCGGTTAAATAGTTACCAGTGAAATGCTAGGAAAAAGAAAAAGGTGGCCGGCCTCCATGAAGTTAATGTGGTAACTTCATTGGCGGCCCAAGTGGAGAGTTTGAGTAAGAAGCTAGATCTTATAGCTTCGAATAGAGTTGCGGCCGTGACCAATTGCATCGGTTGTGGTGGAGGACATGCTCCCTCCGATTGCCCAATAGTCATAGGTGATGTTTCTTCAGTTGAGAATGTTGACTTTGTAGGTAATGGAATGAGACCTCAAGGGAATCCATACAGCAACACCTACAATTCAGGTTGGAAGAATCATCCCAACTTTTCATGGAGTAATCAAGGACCACAGAAGACCATGGGGCCATCGGGGTTCCAACAACAACAACAAGCACCTCAAGTGGAAAACATAATTTCAGGCTTGGAAACCCGAATGACGGATTTGGAGAAGCACTTGGCTAGATTTGTTCAATCGGCAAATACAAGGTTTGAATCAGTCGAGGATACACTTCGTAATCACACCACCTCCTTGCACAATCTTGTAAATCAAGTGGGGCAAATTGCAAAATCTCTCTCCAACATGCCACATGGGAGTTTACCAAGCAACACGGAAACCAACCCAAGAGAACATGTGAAGGCGATCGCTTTGAGAAGCGGTCGTGAGGTTGAAGGGAGGCTTCCGAGTGAGAAGCCGAAAGAACACGCTCCCGAGGTTGTAGAGGTTAAGAAGGGAGCAAACAAAGAGAAAGAGGTGGCACCCCCACCTTTCAAACAAGAATCCCTTATCCCTCTAGATTGAAGAATGACCAAAGGGATGAACAGTATAAGAAGTTCCTGAGTTTGTTCAAGCAACTCCACATCAACATTCCTTTTGTTGAGGCTTTGGCTGAAATGCCTAAGTATGTAAAGTTCCTGAAAGACCTATTAACCAACAAGAGGAAAATGGAGGAGAGTGCTTCAGTGGTGCTTGATGCTTCATGCTCAGCGGTGTTGCAAAAGAACATGCCGAAGAAGAAGAAGGACCCGGGAAGCTTCATTATTCCGTGTAACATCGGCAACTTAGGTGAGGAAATGGCATTGGCGGATTCAGGGGCAAGTATCAACGTCATGCCATACACTTTCTTCCAAAAGCTAGGCTTGGGTGAGCCTAGGCCTACTCGGATGACTTTACAATTGGCGGACCGAATGGTACGACATCCAAGAGGCATCATTGAAGACGTGCTTGTCAAGGTGGACAAGTATATTTTTCCGGTTGAGTTTGTAGTGCTATATGTCGATGAGGATGCAGATGTACCCTTGATACTCGGGAGACTGTTCTTGCGGACTTCCAAAGCATTGATTGACATGAAAGGCGGAGAGCTCACATTGAGAGTCGGAGACAATAAGCTCACTTACCGCCTTGCTGAAGCCATGCGGCATTCTCTCGATTTTGATGACACTTTGTATTTTCTAGACACTACTGATGAGATTGTTGATGAATATATACAGGAAATGTTCAGCCCGGATGCATATGATGGTTTGTTCGACCAAGAGGAGAGCAATGAAGAAGTAATGATGCTTGGTTCAAATGGAGAGGAAACATTTACCCCGGGGATCTTTAAGAATGTGCTCCAAAAAATGAAGAGGGCTAGGAGACACCACCAAAAACGCCCCAAGACTATTGGAGATGTACATGAGCCAAGGAAGTTGGACGAATGATTGCTAGGTGGTCCGAAGCCCGATAGTACACCCTCTACCCTCAAGAGACTTTGCTCATCATGCTTTCAAGTTATGGGTAAGAGGGCAACCTTCATTCATGAACCCCCGTGTGTTAAGAAAGATACGTCAAGCTTAGTGACATTAAACAAGCGCTTCTTGGGAGGCAACCAAAGTGTTTACTGTTTTTGTACCTTTTAGTTTAGTTTGTTTGCATGAATAAATTGTTAAGTGTTGGTGTTGAAATTTTTGAGTATTTGTGCTACGATTTTATTGTGGGTTTTTAAAAGAATTCATTGTGTGTTTTGTTGCGAATTGGCGAAGTTTGGTCATTTGAATTCTATTTTGTGTTTTTATCTGGTAAATTTTGTATAATAGGGCAGGCTCTGAGTGTGTAGACATGTTCAGACTAGTTCTGCAGAGCCTGCAGGTTTTTCTAAGTCATCCAGAGAAAACACACGGGCGTGCGGAAATTCCACAAGCCCGTGGATGTGTACTGTGAACTCATCCAAAGAGGGCACAGGGGCGTGCGGCTGCCCCTGTGGACGACCATGCGACTGGCGCACGCCCGTGGGTCATTTCCGCACGGGCATGTTCCTTCCTGCAGGGTTGGGCAGATTTTCCCGAGAACACACAGGGGCGTGGACTCGCCCCTGTGGGTGACCTTGTTAACCATACATGGGCGTGGGTAATTTCCGCATGCCTGTGCAAAACTCTGCAGGTTGTTCCCTTCATCCCGAGAAAACACAGGGGCGTGCGGTTGCCCCTGTGAATTGGGCTTGTGAATGTCCACGCCCGTGGGGAATTTTCGCACGGGCGTGTGAAAGACTTGATATCTTTCTCATATGTCCAGGGAAGCCACAGGGGCGTGCGTCTGCCCCTGTGGGTCTGGCGCACGGGCGTGGATAATTTCCGCATGCCCGTGGGAAATCGTTCTAAGTCAGTGAGAGTTTTTCCCGAGAGCGCACAGGGGCGTGCATATGCCCCTGTGGAGCTTTTGAAGTGACGCACACGGGCATGGGGAATTTCCACACGCCCGTGTGGATGCACAAAACGTCAAAAGTCACGAGTTCTATTTAAAAAGGGGCATGATTTCTCTCCTTCTTCACGACTCCTTTTCACTTGAAAACACTCTCACAACATTGTCCGAGTCCATTGCGCCAGTTTGGTGGGATTTTAGCAAGTTTTAGGCCAGCTCTTTATTTTCTCACTTCTCCTTGTCGGTAAATTCATTTTTTTCATCTTCTTCGTCAATTCATGATTTCTATTGATTAATCTGGTTAATAATGCCTCGTTTCTTCAATTGGAACAATGATTTACGTTTAGAACGAAGTTAGAGATATTATTGAGTTGTATTTTTGGATTGTTGATGCCTGGCCGTGCGGTGCCCACGCCCCGTGAATCCACACGGGCGTGCGGAAATCCCACACGACCGTGTGGATTTCTGCAGTATTGTTTTATCAACTTGTTTGACTAATTTTGTTTAAATTTGGCAGATTATGGCACCTAGGACAAAGAAGCAAGCTGATAAGAGGCCACGTGAGTCATCCTCTAAGCCCGAGGCTATGCGATTTGCGATTCCAGAACATTAGGCCCGTTATGAGCGCTTATCGAGACTCTGCTTCGGACAGACTCGATTCCTGGACACGACTATACTAAGAGATCTTCAGCAGGGAGATGAGTTCGCTGATGAGGTTGAGGACGTTGTTTTAAATGGTGGTTGGCGTCAGTTGTTGACGATTAGACAGCCAGCTATCCGAGAGTTTGCACTGGAGGTGCTCTCCTCGTTTGAGTTTGATAGAGCGTATGCGAGCTTCAACAGTTTGGGCACCATTTAGTTCAGAGTGTTTGGATGCCACCATAGCTTGAGCATTACGCAGTTTTCCGTACTACTTGGCTTATACGAGGAGGCATTCAGAGATTCAAAGGAGTATGCACAGTTGCCTACTGATTATCCTGGAACCTTGACCCCGCAGAAAGCTTACAGAGTGCTATGTGGTCAAGGTCAGTACAAGCCGGGGGTTTCCAAGGCCACGTGCCTTTCCCGACCTGCCTACAGATATTTGCACGCCATCATGAGTAGGTCGGTGAATGGTCGTGGCGATAGTATTGGTGTCTTGAGCCGCCAGGAGTTGCTGTACTTGTACTCGATGGTAGAGCGCGTACCGATCCACTTACAGCACATCTTGGCTGATTACATCAGACACCAGGGATAGTACGCTAGACTGGGAGCGATATTCTCGGGCTCTTACATTACGAGATTAGTGATGGGAATGGGTCTCTTGGATTCGATTCGCGGGGCCGAGAAGACGAGTTTACCCGCTCTCCTGGGTATAGATACGATGCTGTTGATGGGCATGGTCCGCAGGGTTCGGATAGGGGTTTTTGCGTTAGTCCTATTAGCCCCAGAGATAGCTGAGGATGAGGGTGATGACGACGGAGCATCTCAGCCCGCCACCAAGCCTCAGCCCGCATCGATGAAGACCGAGGCACTTCCAGCGCCCGAGGAACCACCCCCAGTGCGTATGTTTTCACCTTCTCGAGCCAATGATCGCTTTGAGAGGCTCGAGAATGCTATAGAAGTGGTCCAAGCCGAGGTTGCCGAGATTATGACTACGCAGGCCACTCAGTACACAGTGTTCATGGTGCGTTTCGACATATTACAGCAGATCCTAGAGCGAGACGTTGCCTCATCATTTGTCCTGCAGCCGAGGACTCTTCAGGCCCCACCAGTACCTCCAGCACCTCTATCCTCGACCCCAGCACCGGAGGACCCACTATATGCTTCCACTTCAGCAGCAGCAGCTGCGGAGCCCGAGAACGACTCCGACACTTGACCTTTCTTTTACTTTCATGCATTTTATTTTATCTTATTTTCTTGTTTTTAGACTTGTTCACTCAGAAAGGATTTTCCTTCTGAGTTTATGTTATTTTGCATTATCGAGTTGTATTCATTGCTTCATCTTTTATACACTCGAGTTATTTTTGTTTTTCTTGAGCTTCACTGAACCCCCTCGTGTATGCGTGCAGATGGTCTTGTCTTCTTGGAAATTGAGACTTAGTCATGGGCATGGTCAAGGTGCTTCGGCACTTGGCCGTGCGAGCTTCACAACCCGTTGGAACACTACTCCCAATGAATCAGCTTCATCAAACGCAACACTAGGAGTCAGGGGAGTATTGTTTTGATTGCTTCTCCCACATCTATTTTTAATGATATATTTTGAGTGAGCTTGCATGTGTACATTGAGGACAATGTACAACTTATGTGTGGGGGGGAGTTTCATAATGCGCACATCTTTTCTATTGTTCTTGATTGATATATGCTCACATAGCCAATGGCGGTTCACCTTAGTTACAATGTTTGTATTCTTAAGTCTAGGAGAATTGTTAACATTGAATGTTTTCATGCTCTAGTTCTTGCTTGAATTTTTAGGAATTTTTGCCCGATTTACACTTAGTGCACTACTCACTCTTTGAACTCTATTGGAAACTCATGTTTGATGTTAAAGGGACTAGTTAGGTTTACTTCTTTTGTTAAATTGAAAAAAAAAATTGAAAAGAAGGAACAAAATAGTTTTATTGTTTATTTGTATTTGTTTGGTGGAAAGAGCTACCACCTATGAAGTATGAAGCTACTCTCACAAGTCGGATACTAGTTATGCCCTAATGAGAGAAAGAGCTATCTCATGAGATGAGTGAAAGCTACCACTCGGGTAGAAAGAGCTACCACGTCGAAAGTGTGAAATCCACCTTAGTGGCCGCTTTGGAAAGGGCTACCTTAGAGGATGTGTGAAGCTACTACCATCTTTTAAAATTTTTATCACTTTTGTAGATAAATAAGTCCTTTGTACTTAGAACTTTGAGGAGTATAACTTGGGGTGCTTTGAGTGAGTTCACACACTTACACGAAATTCGGGTTTGTTGTCCTTTTTTATTCAAATTTTTAGCTAGAGCATTGATTTTTTTGTATTTAATGTTAAAATTTTCCTTACTTGTAGAATACTTTCTTTGTATACCTCGGTGAACCTAAAGGCATGCACTTTCAATATTTTTTTCATTGATGCACAGAATGTTTTAATGTTTGCTTGAGGACAAGCAAAAGCTTAAGTGTGGGGGAGTTTGATAAGTGCTTGTGCGATATGAATGCGAAGCATTCATTCCTTATGTTGAGCATTACTTTTCTCATGTTTTTACATTAATATGTGTGTTTTTATGTTACTTTTACGCAGGTAGGGCTGTGAAGCTAAGTATGAAGGAAATAGGCCAATGTGGATCATAATGCACCTATTTTGGAGGAGATCTTGCTAAGATTCAAACGCGAAGAGATAGGACAGGTGTGAGATGCTAGAGTGTGTGCCAACCTCCTCACATTCGAGTGAGTACATCCATTATGTAGTAGCACCGTTTACAGCCGGCCGAGAAATCAGAAAAACAGAGAATCCACACGGGCGTGTGGAAATTATCCACGCCCATGTAGAAATTCCGCACGGGCGCGTGTACCGTCCACGCCCGTGGAGTTGCCCGATTCCAGCCCTATTTAAAGCCGGTTCAGCCCCGATTTTGGTATTCTTTTCTCCATCTTTTCCCCAACTTGTGAGAGGGCTTCGGCTGGGGTTTCAAGGGGTATTGACCAAGGTTTTGGAGATGTTCTACGGCTCCGACATCGTGATTCCATTAGGAAGAAGGTTGGTAGGGGAGCTTCGATCGAGGCGTATCCTATACGGGACGAAGGAATCCTTGGGCGACGAGTATAGGACTTTCCACAAGACCATTGACACGACCATCGAGGGGGTTTCTTTATGGACTCATTGCTTTTACATTCTATTTCTTTGATTGTACTTAGCTCCATGGAGAGCTAAACCCCTAGTGGGTACTTGGGTGATTGTGAACCCTAGGATGTATTTGTTTCATTAAACTTCTTTATTATGCTTTCAATAAATTGATGTTTATTGTGAGTTCCAACCTTGAATGCTTGATTGTATGAACATTTCCCCTAGAGTGACACTAGAGTTGACAGTTCTTGTTGGTAACCTTGTGAGTGAGTGACACACCACGAGCGTTAGACAAAGCTAGGTTGGAGAAAGTTGAGAGGGTGAGTCGAGAGGTACAGGAGCATCCCCTTTCCCCTCCAACGTGATAGATTCTACCTCCATTCCTCGAGTTCTTTGCGGCCATAATAGAGTGAATGGTGTAAGGGACGAACCTCCGCTAAGGCCTAGTTGCGCGTGCAATGGAGTGAAGCTTTGAGGTGATCTTAGTATCTAGGGCTTAATTGTGGCTAGGGACCTTCCGCCTGGACCAAAGGGTTAGGTCTAAATCTAGGAAGAGATTTATCACTTGGAATCCCTAGAGCTCATTGCAACTCTATGCGAGTGTGAGGTGTTGAGATTGTTCCATTTCTCCTCCGGGACATGTATAGAGTGAGGCATAGTTGACCTTAGATTTTGGACTATGTATTTAAGGATTTCCACGACTCACCATTGCATTGATTAGGAAGCATAATAGAGAGTTCTTGCACTTGAAGCATTATCCTAGGAGAAGTATCATCCGAGTACCACATCTTTATCGATTGCCTTACCTCCTCCTTACTTTTGCTCTCTTACTTGTTGCTTTTAATTTATGAGAATTGAATCATGACCACACTTATCATTGTTGATACTCCACATAGCTAAGAATCGAATTAAGTGTCTTTACTCCCTACTCCCAGTGGATTCGACCCCGCTCATCCGGGATTATTACTTCGACAAACCCTTGCACTTGCGGGATATAAGCAAGGGGATCTTGTCAAGTTTTTATCGCCGTTGCCGTGGAGCTAGGCGTTTAGAGATACTTTGCACTTTGTTTTCTTAGCTATTTCACTACACATTTTATTTCATATCTTCTTATTCTATCATCATTATGATTTTCTTTTTCTTTACTTTTGGTGCAGCTCTAGGTTATGACCCGAGGGAATCCATCAATATTGATTAAAGGAGACCCTGAACTTGAACGTACACTTCGAAAGAAAGGGAAAGAATCTGTACAAGAACAGCCTAATCCAGCTGATTTGGAAGTAGAAGGATCTGACAACATAGCAGAACAAAATAAGCAACAACGAACATTATCCGATTATGCCAGCCCGTTATTTCTCTCCCGGAAAATTAGCAAAGCTTAGGAATGAGATCTCATCATTTATGCAGTTTGAATTGGAGTCTCTATTTGAGACATGGGAAAGGTTCAAGGAACTCCTGCGCAAGTGTCCATAACACGGATTCCCAGAGTGGATGATTGTTGAAACCTTCTACAATGGTTTGAACCCGAGTACAAGGCAACTCTTGGATGCGGCGGCAGGAGGTAACTTAGGTAGCAAGACCCCCGACGAGGCTCGTCAATTGATTGAGGAAATGGGGTTAAATAGCTACCAGTGGAACGCTAGGGAAAAGAAAAAGGTGGCTGGTCTCAATGAAATTGATGCGGTAACTTCATTGGCAGCCCAAGTGGAGAGTTTGAGTAAGAAGCTAGATCTTATAACTTCGAATAGGGTTGCGGCCGTGACCAATTGCACCGGTTGTGGTGGAGGACATGCTCCCTCCGATTGTCCAATCGTCATAGGTGATGTTTTTTCAGTTGAGAATGTTGACTTTGTAGGTAATGGAATGAGACCTCAAGGGAATCCATACAGTAACACCTATAATTCAAGTTGGAAGAATCATCCCAACTTTTCATGGAGTAATCAAGGGCCACAGAAGACCATGGGGCCATCGGGGTTCCAACAACAACAACAAGCCCCTCAAGTGGAAAACATAATTTCAGGCTTGGAAACCCGAATGACAGATTTGGAGAAGCACTTGGCTAGGTTTGTTCAATCGGTAAATACAAGGTTTGAATCAGTCGAGGCTACACTTCGCAATCACACCGCCTCCTTGCACAATCTTGAAAATCAAGTGGGGCAAATTGCGAAATCTCTTTTCGAAAGGCCACATGGGATGCTGATCAAACGGTGAGTGACCAGTCCCAATGGTCCTGGGTTATTAATCTTCTCCTCTCCTCTGACCGAGCAGATCAGACCATCTTGAACATGAGACGAGTAATGTAGGGTCCAACAAACAGTGCTCCTAACTGCAAGTACTCACTCTGGTGATGGAGATAATCGGTGATGACACATCCCAAATGGAGGAGAACTCCATGTGCAATGGAATGCAGATATAAAAGATTGGTCCTACGAAGTTAGCCTGCACCATCTCCAAGTCCTGTCACTGACTGGCTAAGAATAACATGAATATACCTATGTGTCGGTCGTGTGAGCAAAGAGGCCTTTGATAAGTGCTTCTGTAGACATATTTTTATGTATGTTTTACAAGCATTGAGAATCATTTTTCCATGGTTTATGTCGCATATTGTGCATTTGGTGTTATTTCGTGCAATTAGTTTCTGAATGCCTTGGAGAATTAAAAGGGAGCAAAGATAGGCTATAAAGTCACAATGTTCAGAGTTCTTGTGCAATTCAAAGACTAAGACATGAGAGGAGTTCATGAATGTGAAGATGTGTGCCAACTTCTAAGGAGATTCAAGTCAATTCACTAGTTGGAAGGGCACAAAGGCTGTCACATCTTCATGTTCCTTCTCTTTGTGAAGATTGCAAGATCTCTCAAATACATGTCAATGAAGAAAAATCTTATATCCTACCACATGATCGTGTGCCTGACTATGTGGCCTCAAGAAGAGAATGTTAGGACCACGTTTGTGAAAAGCACTGTAGCGAAAACACTGTAGGAATTTTACTATAGCAGTACAGTAGCAAAAGTATTGTTCATGCACACGCGTTGAAATTCTTGTAGCCCACGCGGGCACGTGGAAAATCCACATGGGTGCGTGGGGCACGTGACAGACGCATTTTGTGCCTTTAAATAGCCCTCTTGTCTTATTCTTTGACATCTTTTGTGCAGCTTTTGATGGGGGAGATGGCTAGGGTTTGCAGAGGAGGTCTTTGCTAATTTGGAGGGTGTTCTTCACCAACTTTGATAGTTTCCTCTGCCTTTATAGCATTTTGGAAGCCACCGATGACCTAGCTTTGGAAAGGAATCCTTCAAGATGTTCAACTACCCATCAATGTCAATCATCACGAATTCAAGGGGGTTTTCCCTATGGATTTTGCTACTTTTCATTTTATTAATCATTATTTTATAACTTACCCATGGAAGGCTAAACCCTAGTAGGTACTTGGGCATGTGAACCCTAAGATCTATTTTTTTGTATTGATCTTTTCATTTCATTGCTTGCTGATGAGTGCTTGTGTGTTAAGAATGCAAACTATTCTTTACTTACGTTGGCCATTAATTTTATCATGTTTAAGCGCTAATACATGTGTATGTGTTCTTTTGCGCATGTAGGGTTGTGAAGGTAAGTATTAAGAAAAGAAGCCAAAAGTAGATCGTGAAGGTACTATTTGGTGGAATCTTGGAAGTAACAAACGCGAAGAAACAAGTGAGCTCTAAGATATGTGAAAGTGTGCCAATCTCCATGGATTCAAGTCATTACAATGAGTTTGAGGGGTACGAAGGCAGTAACATTTGTGTATCCTGACTTGTGTATTGATAGGAAGATCTTCACAAATAAGACCTTTGATTGAAGAAGAAATGCTATCTATGACATAAACATGTTCCTGTTTATGTTACCTCAATGAAAAGTGTGGAATTAGGAGTGTTTTGGTGGAGTACTGTAGCGGTACTGTAGCAAATCCTTGTAGCAATACATTATAGCAGTTACTGTTCACAGCTAGCCGAAAATCAGGTTTCCAGAGAATCCACACGTGATTGTAGAAATTCCCCATGCTCGTGTGGAAATTCCACAAGCCTATGTGGAGAATTCACATTGGAGTGTGGATGCCTGATTCCCGACCTATTTAAGCTGCGATTCAGCACAATTTATGGAAGAATTTTTTACCCTTCTCTCCATTTTTTCTCTATCTTTTGAGAGGCTATCGGCTAGGGTTTTAAGAGGCTTTAGGCAAGTCTTTGAAGTAGTCCTACGGATTCTATACCACGCTTCTCTTGGAAGAAGGTTGTTGGGGGAGCTTTGGTCGGCACTGATCCTGTGAGTTGTGCCCTAGGCCGGACAAGAAAACTTTTGGAGAAAAAGGGGCTACTCGATAACAGTATTGACACGAATACCGAAGGGTTTTTATTATGCATTACTTGTTTTACTTTCCATTTCATTATTGATTATATCTTGCTCCATGCAGAGATAAACCCCCTAGTGGTTACTTTGATTTTGTAAACCCCAGAATGTTATCGTTCCTTTGACCTTTTATTATGCTTTTTTTAATTGATGTTTTAATTGAGTTTCAATCTTGAATGCTTATTGAATGATTTCCCCTTTAGTGTGACACTAGGGTTGAGAGTTCATCTTGGTAACCTTTGTGGATGGGTGACACGGCACGAGGGTTAGAGAAAGCTAGATTGGAGAGGGTTGAGAGGGTGAGTCGAGAGGTTGCGGAGCGTCCCCTTTCTCCTCCGGTGTGATTTATTCTACCTCCAATTCTTATAATTCTTCGCGTTTACAATAGAGTAAAGAACTAAAGGATGAACTCCACTGGGGCTTAGTTACACGAGCAACAGAGTGAAGCATGAAGTGACTTTAGGTTCTGGGGATTAATTATGACTAGGGGTCTTTCGACTGGACCAAAGGGTTAGATCTACATATAGGAATAGGGTTTATCACTTGGAATCCCTAGAACTCCATGCAACTTTGCATAGCAAGCGGTGTTCAGATTGAGCGATTTCTCCACCGGGACATAGTGTAGAGTTAGTCACAGTTGACCTTAGGTTTATAACCATGTACTGTAGGATTTCCACGACTCATTAAGCATTAGTTAGGAAGCATAATAGTAGGTCTTGCATTTGAAACATTAGTCCTTGGGGAAGCATTGTCCGAGTACCCTACTTCTATCAATTATATGTTCTCTCACTTACTTTGGCCTCTCATTCTTATTTCTTTTGTTTATGCTTACATTGCACTTTATCCACATAGTCATTATTCATCTTCACTTGGTTAAGTAGCAATTTTGGTATTTTTATTCCTACTCCCTATGGATATGATACCCCACCCATTTGGGATTTATTACTTCGATAAACCTATGTACTTGCGGGTTACACACAATGGGCATTGTCAACGTTTTGGCATCATTGCCGGGGAGTAGGCCTTTAGAGATACTTTGCTCTTTAGTGATTATGTTGTTGGAGTAGTTTTGGGTCAGAGGAAAGATATGCAATTCTGACTGATCTATTATTCCAGCAAGACTCTCACAAGTTCTCAAGAGAACTATACAACCAAAGAAAAAGAGTTGTTAGCAGTGGTGTTTGCTTTCGACAAGTTCAGACCATACCTTATCTTGCTTAGGGTCATTGTATTTACCGATTACTCAGCACTCTGATATCTAATGAACAAGGCTGATGCGAAACCAAGGTTGATTCATTGGATCCTATTGATGCAAGAGTTCGATATGGAGATTAAAGACAAGAGAAGAACAGAAAATGTGGTTGTAGACCATTTATCTCGATTGGAAGGGTATGAAGGTCAAGGGCCAGCTAGCAAAGAGGTTAATGATTACTTTCTCGAGAAACACTTGTATGTAGTTCAGAGTTCAGAATTAGAGGGCACTCCACGGTTCACCGATTTTGCAAACTACTTGTCAGGGAGAGTACTTAAGCAGGGCCTCATATTCCAGCAAAAGAAGAAGTTCTTCAGTGATTTGAGGAATTATTTCTGGGATGATCTGTACTTGTTCCATATTTTTGCAGATCATGTAGTTCAAAGATGTGTATCAAAGGAAAAAGGGTGGAATATTCTTGCACATTGTCACTCCGGGCCAATTGGGGGGCCTTATGCTTCAAGTAGAACTGCTAAAAAGGCTTTAGCTACCGGATTTTATTGGCTAACTTTATTATAGGATGCACATCAATTTGTTCTTCGATGCGATAGTTGTCAAAGGGATGGAAATCTGTTGTAGCGGGATGAAATGCCTCGAGTCCAATTCAATTTTTGTGAGGTATTTGATGTTTGGGGAATTAACTTTATGGGCCAATTTCAAAAAGACTATGATAATCAATACATTACAGTTACGGTTGACTATGTCTCTAAATAGGTGGAAGCTCAAGCTTTACCAACTAACGATGATAGGACCATGGTAAAATTTTTGAAGAGGTTGTTCACTCGATTTGGGACCCCTTGAATTATCATTAGTGATCAAGGGACTCATTTTTGTAACACTCAGCTTGAGAAAGTGCTGAAGCGCTATGGAGTGCATCATCACCTTGCTACCTCCTACCATCTACAGACGAGTGGTCAGATGGAAGTCACAAATAGAGAGCTTAAGAGAATTTTGACAAAATCTGTAGAACAAGGAAATCAGGATTGGTCGGAACGCTTGGATGACACACTTTGGGCTCACAAAACGGCATATAAAACTCCAATAGGAACCACCCCCTATAACTTGGTATATGGTAAATCGTGTCATTTGCCCGTGGAGTTAGAGTGTAAATCCTATTGGGCCATCAAGGCCATGAATTTTGACTTGAGCAAGGTGGGGTAACAAAGAATGCTTCACCTAAATGAGTTGGATGAATGGAGAATGAAGGCATAAGAGAATGCAAGGATTTAAAAGGAGAAAATTCAGAAGTGGCTTCATATGCATATAAAAACACAAAAGAGTTCAAGGTCGGTGATCAAGTGTTATTGTTCAACTCTCTCCTGAGGCTATTTCTAGGGAAGCTTAAGTCCAAATAATTTGGGCCATATACTATAACTGAGTTGTCACTCCGTGGAGCTATTGAAATTTCTCATCTGGAGAAAGGTATAGTCAAGGTGAGCGGTCATCGGTTAAAACCTTATTTTGGTGCGGAGATAAGTACAGATGACAAGGAAATATTCTTTCTCTGAGAGCCCCCTTGAGGTAAGACAAGGTACGTCAAGCTAAGTGACATTGAACAATTGCTTCTTGCGAGGGAACCAAAGTCTTTACTATTTTTCTAGGCTTTAGTTAGCGTTTGCATGAATAAGAGTTTAGATGTGGGTGTCTTTATGTTTTACATGCTATTTTTGTGATTTTTTCATGTATCTTTGGTGTTTTCATGTGCTTAATTGTGTTTTGGTGATGTTTCTTTGTTGTTTGAGCGTATTATTTATGTTTCTTTGGTTACTTTTTGCATAATACAGACAGGCTTTGATAATGAGTAAATATTTAGGAATTTTCTGCTAAGTCTCTGATTTTTTCTAAGTAATCCAGAGAAAACACACGACCATATAGAATATTCCACATGGGCGTGTGTTTATATTCGGGAGCTCATCCCGAGAGGACACGGGCGTAGTGTCGCACTCGTGTTTCACCCTGAACTACACACGAGGCTTAGGTAACTTCCACACTTCCATGTGAATTGCTTTGTCAAAATAGTTCTCCTCCATCCCAAGAAGATACAGGGGCGTGTGAATGTCCCAGTGAGTGGCCCTGTGAAGATCCATGCCCTTGTATAATTTCCACATGGGTGTGTGAAACAGTTAGAAGAATTTCTAGGTTGGACAGAGAAGCCATAGGGGTGTGGATACCCTTGTGGGTCGGGCACATGGGCATGGGGAATTTCCACACGCCCGTGTGGATGTTTTCAGAGATAAAGTGTGCTATACTGAGAGCACATAGGGGCGTGTGTCTGCCATTATGAAGCTCTCATGTGGAGTCACACGGGCATGGGTAATTTCCACATGCCGGTGTGGATGTACTGAACTCCAAGAGATGCGGGTTTTCTTTAAAACCTCTTCTCATTTCTTCACCTTCTCACTCCCAAACATTCAGAGAACACTCTCAATCACTCTCCCGACTTCGCTCCATCATTTTAGGGAGGTTTTATTTGTGTTTTCTGGCCGTTTTTTGACATTTTTATCTTCATCTCATCAGTAAACCCTTTTTCTCTCTTCTTCTTCACCACACTTGATTTTAATTAATTAAAATGGTGAATGTTGCTTCGTTTCTATTTTTATATGGTTTGGGCATGCTTAGAATGAGTTTAGAAATAGAGTTTTGATGTATTTTTTTAGCTTCTAGCATGGTGGCCGTGCGGGTATCATGCCCGTGGATCGACACGGGCGTGTGGAATTTCCACACGACCATGTGGATTTCATTTGTTTTAATCTGTAAGTGTTTATAATTGATTTTATTTTCAAATCATGCAGATATGGCCCCCAGATATCGCACATAGATTTTTCTATTACCGAGCATCACGCTTGATTTGAGCATTTGTTGAGAATCTGATTTGGATAGTCCCATTTTGTGGATTTGAGTGCGTTGAGATAGGTTAAACGAGGTGATGAGATGGCCGATGAGATTGATGAGCTGTTGGGTGTGGGAAGCTGGAGGAGATTATTATCGATTCGAGAGCCAACTATCCGCACATTGATGCTGGAGGTGATAGCGTTCTTCGAGTTTAACTGATCATACTCCAGATTTGATAGTGTTGATGTTTGATAAGTGCTTGTGCGATATGAATGCAAAGCATTCATTCCTTATGTTGAGCATTACTTTTCTGAGGTTTTATACTAATATGTGTGTTTTTATGTTACTTTCGTGCAGGTAGGCTTGTGAGGCCAAGTATGAAGGAAAGAAGCCAATGTGGATTATAATGCACCGATGTTGGAGGAAATCTTGCTAAGGTTCAAAAGCAAAGACATAGGTCGATGTGAGATGGTAGAGTGTGTGCCAACCTCCTCATATTCGAGTTTGGCACATCTATTTGGAGGGGCACAAAGGCAGTCACACTCGAGCATTCCAACTTATGCACATAGAACAAGAGCTCCACCAACGTACCTATCATTAAAGAAGCAAGTGATCCACGACGTGAACGTGTGCCCGTTTGCGTTACTCCGATGAAAGTATAGATTTGGGAAGCTATTCAGGCCGGATACTGTAGCAGAGCAATGTAGCAACACGGTAGCAAGTACTGTAACAGCACTGTTCACAGTCGGCCGAGAAAACTGGATTTCAGAGAATCCACACGGGCGTGTGGAAATTATCCATGCTCGTGTGGAAATTCCGCACGGGTGCGTGAAGCATCCATGCCCATGTAGTCGCCCAATTCTAGCCCTATTTAAAGCCGGATAAACCCCGATTTTGGTATTATTTTTTCCATCTTTTCTCCAACTTGAGAGAGGGCTTCGGCTAGGATTTTGAGGGGTATTGGCCAAGGTTTTAGTGAGGTTCTACGGCTCCGACATCATTATTCCTTAGGAAGAAGGTTGGTAGGGGACCTTCCGTCGAGACGTATCCTATACCAGACGAGGGAATCCTTGGACGACGAGTAGAGGACTTTCCACAAGACCATCGACACGACTATCGAGGGGGTTTCTTTATGGATTCATTGCTTTTACATTCTATTTCTTTGATTGTACTTAGCTCCATGGAGAGCTAAACCCCTAGTGGGTACTTGGGTATTGTGAAATCTAGGATGTATTTGTTTCATTGAATCTCTTTATTATGCTTTCAATTAATTGATGTTTATTGTGAGTTCCAACTTTAAATGCTTGATTATATAAACATTTCCCCTAGAGTGACACTAGGGTTGAGAGTTCTCGTTGGTAACCTTGTGAGTGAGTGACACACCATGAGCGTTAGACACAGCTAGGTTGGAGAGGATTGAGAGGGTGAGTCGAGAAATACAGGAGCGTCCCCTTTCCCCTCGGACGTGATAGGTTCTACCTCCGTTCCTCGAGTTCTTTGCGGCCATAATAGAGTGAATGGTCTAAGGGATGAACTTCCGCTGGCCTTAGTTGCTCGTTTAACGGAGTGAAGTGTTGAGGTGATCTTAGTATCTAGGGCTCAATTGTGGTTAGGGCCTTCCACCTGGACCAAAGGGTTAGATCTATAATTAGGAAGAGATTTATCACTTGGAATCCCTAGAGATCATTGCAACTCTATGTGAGTGCGAGGTGTTGAGATTGTTCGATTTCTCCTCCGGGACATGTATAGAGTTAGGCATAGTTGACCTTAGATTTGGGACTATGTAATTAAGGATTTCCATGACTCACCATTGCATTGATTAGGAAGCATAATAGAGGGTTCTTGCACTTGAAACAATTATCCTTGGCTGAGCATTATCCGAGTACCCAATCTTTATCGATTGCCTTACCCCCTTTCTTTACTTTTGCTCTCTTACTTGTTGTTTTTATTGTTGAGAATTGAATCATTGTCACACTTATCATCACTGATCTTTCACATAGCTAAAAATCGAATTAAGTATTTTTATTCCCTATTCCCAGTGGATTCGATACCCGCTCACCTGGGATTATTACTTCGACAAACCCTTGCACTTGCGGGATATATGCAAGTGGACCTTGTCAAGTTTTTGGCGCCGTTGACGGGGAGTAGGCATTTAGAGATACTTTACACTTTGTTTTCTTAGCTATTTCACCATATATTCTATTTTATATCTTCTTATTCTATCATCATTCTGATTTCTTTTTCTTTCTTTTTGGTTGCAGCTATAGGTTATGACCCGAGGGAATCCCTCAATATTGATTGAAGGGGATCCTGAGCTTGAACGTACACTTAGAAGAAAAGGGAAAGAGCATGTGCAAGAACAGTCTAGTCCAGCTCATTTGGAAGCGGAAGAATCTGAAAACATGGCAGAACAGAATGAGCAACAGCAAACACTATCCGATTATGCCAGACCTTCAGTGTTGGGGACACAATCGAGTATTGTCCGTCCCCCGATTACACCTCAGAACTTTGAGTTGAAGCCGGCATTCATCCACATGTTGCAGCAGTCCGCACAATTCAATGGTTTGGCCAATGAGGATCCAAACATTCATATAGAGAGCTTTCTCGAGGTGTGTGATATGCTGAAGATAAATGGGGTGACGGATGATGCCAGCAAATTGAGAGACTTCCCATTTTCCCTAAATGGGAGAGCGAAGCAGTGGCTACACTCGTTACCTAGAGCGTCAATTACCACGTGGGAGAAGATGGTGAAAGCTTTCCTAACCCGTTATTTCCCTCCCGGAAAATTAGCAAAGCTTTGGAACGAGATCTCATCCTTTGTTCAGTTGGAATTGGAGTCTCTATTTGAGACATGGGAAAGGTTCAAGGAGCTCTTGAGGAAGTGCCCGCAACACGGATTCTCGGAGTGGATGATTGTTCAAACCTTTTACAATGGTTTGAAGCCGAGTACAAGGCAACTCTTGGATGCAGTAGCAGGAGGTACCTTAGGTAGCAAGACCCCCGGTGAGGCCCGCCCGTTGATTGAAGAAATGGGGTTAAACAGCTACCAATGGAATGCTAGGGAGAAGAAAAAGGTGGCCGGTCTCCATGAGATAGATGTAGTAACTTCATTGGCAGCCCAAGTGGAAAATTTGAGTAAGAAGTTAGATCTTCTAACTTCAAATAGAGTGGCTGCCGTAACTAATTGCATCGGGTGTGATGGAGTACATTCTCCCTTTGATTGCCCGATCTCTATTGGTGATGTTTCTTCGGTGGAGAATGTTGATTTTGTAGGTAATGGCATGAGACCTCAAGGAAATCCATATAGCAATACCTACAATCTGGGTTGGACGAATCATCCCAATTTCTCATGGAGTAATTAAGGTCCACAAAAGGCCATGGGGCCACCGGGTTTCCAACAACAACAAGCCCCTCAGGTGGAAAACAGAGTCTCAAGTTTGGAAACCCGAATTACGGACAAAGAGAAGCACTTGTCTAGATTTGTGCAATCTGCAAATACTAGGTTTGAATCAGTCGATGCTACACTTTGCAACCACACCGCCTCTTTGCATAAGCTTGAAAATCAGGTGGGTTAAATTGCGAAGTCTCTCTCTGAAAGGCCACATGGAAGCTTACCAATCAATATAGAGACCAATCCTATACAGCACGTGAAGACGATCACTTTGAGAAGTGGTCGTGAGGTTAAAGGTAGGCTTCCGAGTGAGATGCCAAAAGAACACGCACCCAAGGTTATAGAGGTGGAAGAGGGGATGAGCAAAAAGAAAGAGGTGGTACCCCACCTTTCAAGCCAAGAATCCCTTATCCCTCTAGATTGTAAACTGACCAAGGGATGAACAGTACAAGAAGTTCCTGAGTTTGTTCAAGCAACTCCACATTAATATTCCTTTTGTTGAGGCATTAGCCCAAATGCCTAAGTATGCGAAGTTCTTGAAACACTTGTTGACTAACAAGAGGAAGTTGGAGGAGAGTGCTTCAGTGATTTTAGATGCTTCATGCTCGGCGGTATTGCAAAAGAACATGCCGAACAAGAAGAAAGACACGGGAAGCTTCATCATTCCGTGTAATATTGGCAATCTTGGTGAGGAAATAGCATTGGCGGACTCAGGGGCTAGTATCAACGTCATGCCATACACCTTCTTTCAAAAGCTAGGCTTGGGCGAGCCTAGGCCTACTCGGATGACTTTGCAACTAGCGGACCGAACAGTGCGACATCCGAGATGCATCATTGAAGACGTGCATGTCAAGGTGGACAAGTACATTTTTCTGGTTGACTTTGTAGTGCTAGATGTTGACGAGGATGTGGATGTACCCTTGATACTTGGGAGACCGTTCTTGTGGACTTCCAAAGCATTGATTGACACGGACGGCGGAGACCTCACCTTGAGAGTTGGAGATGACAAGCTCACATACCGCCTTGCTGAGGCCATGCGGCATTCTCTCGATTTTGATGATACTTTATATTTTCTAGACACTATTGATGAGATTGTTGATGAATACATACAGGAGATGTTCAATCCGGACACGTATGAAGGTTTGTCCGACCAGGAGAAGGGACATGAAGATGTAATGATGCTTGGATCGACGGAAGAAGTCGCATCTACCCCGGGGATCTTGAAGAAGGTGCTCTGGAAAATGAAGAGGGCTAGGAGACGCCACCAGAAACAATCCAAGGCTGTTGGAGACATACGTGAACTGAAGAAGTTGGACGTATCATTGTTAGGTGGTCCGAAGCCCGATAATACACCCTCTACTCTCAAGAGACTTTGTATCATTGTTAGTGAACCTAAGGCCAAGCACTTTCAATATTTCCTTCATCTATGTCTTAATGTTTTGATTTTTGCTTGAGGGCAAGCAAAAGATTCAGTGTGGGGGAGTTTGATAAGTGCTTGTGTGATAAGAATGTTAAATGTTCTTTCCTTATGATGAGCATTACTTTTATCAGGTTTTAGCGCTAATATGTGTGCATTTATGATACTTTCATGCATATAGGGTTGTGAAGCCAAATGTCATAGAAAGAAACTAATGTAGATCATGAATGCACCATTTATAGAAAATCTTGAGAAGGATCAAACGGGAAGACATAAGTCGGGCTCAAGATGTGAGAATGTGTGCCAACCTTCGTGTATTCAAGTTAGCACAATGATTTGGAGGGGCACAAAGGCAGTCATATTCGAGTATCTCGGCTTGTGCATTAATACCAAGATCTTCACCAATGAAGCCATTGTTGAAGAAGCAAAGCGACCTACAACGTAAATGCATGCCTATTTACGTTGCCTCGATGAAAACATGGATTCGGGAGTGTTTCGGGCCGACACTATAGCAAACACTGTAGTAATTCATTGTAGTAGGTACTATTCACAGTCGGCTGAGAAAAGTGAATCCCAGAGAATCCACAAGGGCGTGTGGAAATTATCCACGTCCTTGTGGAAATTCCATGGGTCGTGTGGTGAATCTACAGGGGCGTGTGGATGCCTGATTCCAGCCGTATTTAAGGCCGATTTCAGCCCCAATTTCAACATCGTTTTCTCCATCTTTTCCCTAACTTGAGAGAGGGTGACGGCTAGGGTTTGGAGAGGTATTGGCTAGGGATTGGGAGAAGTTCTACAGCTCCAACATCACGCTCTGTTTGGAAGAAGGTTAGTGAGAGAGCTTTTGTCGGCACCGATTCGGCGAGGTGTATACTAGGCAAGACAAAGGGACCCTTGGACGAGTAGAGGCTTCTCCACAAGACCATCACGATGACTACCAAGAGGGTTTTCTATGGATTATTTGTTTTTTCATTCGATTTCATTGATTGTAAATAGCTCCATGGAGAGCTAAACCCCCTAGTGGTTACTTGGATTTGTAAACCCTAGGATGTATTTATTTCATTAAACCTTGTTATTATACTTTCATTAATTGATGTTTTATTTGAGTTCTAATCTTGAATGCTTGATTGATTGAATGCTCGCTTAGAGTGACACTAGGGTTGAGAGTTCACCTTGGTAACCCTTGTGAGAGAGTGACACACCACAAGAGTTAGACAAAGCTAGATTGGAGAGGGTTGAGGGTGTAAGTCGATAGTCGATAGGATCGCCAAGTAATACCTCTCATGCAAGCACGAGAGGGTCGTATTCCCAGGGCCCAAGAAGCTACTATTACTTCCTTTTCGTCTATTTCCTAGCCTAACACTGCGAAAGATGAATAGTAATTATAAAAAGAGAAAGAATTAACTACAATGAAATCCTGGGTACTACTACAACGAATACAAACTCAAGGGAGAATCAAACAGTGAAGGGAGTGATTTGGACAACGAATCCCCCTAGGGTTGTCATTAGGTCCTGAATTTAGGATGAAATGCGAGGTGGTAGTTGGGCTAAGAGATTCCTAAATTAGCTCAACCAGATGGTCACGACAATTGAACCCTAATCCCATACAAGTATTGGGTCGGAATCGCTTCCGCCCAAATCCTCGTATGATTGCATTACACTCAGGGAAATCTCTAATCAGGGTCGATACTCAAACTAGGTCCAACCCTAATTGCTGGAGGGGTACAAAATACCCGATGGTCACGGTGTATTTGTACATGGATCCCTTCCAAGCCAAGTGTGTCTAGTACCAGGGCAATGGTCATGCAACTAAGTACAACCTAGGAGTTGAAATACAGAGTTCTCATGCAGATCAACACATCAAAGTACACAAGGCTTGAAACACAAACTACAAGATTCCATAAAAGAAATACAACATCCAACAATACATCAATAAAGATGATCATCCAAATTACAAACAAACAACCCTAGAGTTCATCATATCCAAATCACAAATAAGTTAGTGCCTCATGAAAGAGGACCACTCATACAAATCCAAGGAACAAATAAACAAGAAAAGAAGTAAGAACTACTCCCCCTAACTTTAGATCCCCTTGGATGGTGAAGTTCTTGAAGATTTGGATAGATCTCCACTCAAATGATGCCTTCGATGCCTAGGATCTTCTCCCAATCTTCTCCTCCAAAACTTGCCTCCCTCTTGGTGGAGTCTCGCGTAGTAGATCGCCGGCGGGAAGAGAGGGTGACGGCCTGAGAGGCCCAAGAGAAAAAACGGCCCCTCCAAAAGCTCTCCATGTCCTAGAAAATCAGCCTCCTTTTATATCCCGTCAGGTCCATACGGGCTCCATGCGGGCGCATGGAGCCCGTGAAGCTCACTGGCATTTTGCTAAGAAAATGCGTCGAGCTCCATATAGTGATTTTGCTACAGTACTGAGACTTGTGAAATTCCAGCAAACCTCACGGGCACCCATGTGGGTGCATGGAGCCCGTGAAGCTCACAGCCGAATGCCCACAACATGAATAGTCACTCCGCTACAGTACGCTACAGTGCCTGCTGCAGTGCTGGAACCCCGAAAATGCCGTTTCGGTGTCGAATTCATCCAATTTGCATTTTTGAGCTTCGTTCAACTCTTTTAAGAACTGCAATACTGAAATAACCAATTTATACTTAAACGGGCATCAATTCATTAAGATATACACAAATAATACAAGATCAATACGTATAAAATACATACATTTAGTTGTTTATCACATTTGCAAAAGTGAACATAGGATTATATATTTGACTAAAAATTATGAGACATTTCGAAAAAAAACATAGAATTAGGGTTTTGATTCAAAAGTAGAAGACATTCCCAACATACAGCTTGGGGATTTTTGTTTTGATTAAAAAATATGAGACATTTCAAAAAGACAATGGAGGATTAGTATTTTGATTAAAAAATAGGAGACATTATGAAAAGAAGAAAACATGGGATTCAGATTTGGATTTTTATTCAAAAATAGGAGGCATTATGAAAAAAAAATATAGGACTAGGGTATTGATTTAAAACCGAAAACTAGGAGACATTCCGAAAACAAAACATAGGATTAGAGTTTTGATTGAAAAATATGACCCATTCCAAGAAGAAAACATATGATAAGGTTTTTTTGATTCAAATCTTAAAAACTAACGAGATATTCACAAAAAACCATTTGATTAGCTCTTTGATTCAAAAATAGAAGATATTATGAGTAGAAAACATTATATTAGGGTTTTGATTAAAAAATAGGAAACATTATGAAAGAAAACATAGAATTACGGGTTTGATTTAAAATTCGAGAAATAGGAGGCATTATGAAAGTAAAACATAGGATTGGAGTTTTGATTCAAAACCGAAAAATAAGGACACATTGCATAAAAGAAAAACATAAAATTAGTGTTTTTTTATTTTAAAAAAGCGGCATTCTAAAAAAAGAAAAAAATAGGATTAGCGTTTTGATTCAAAACTAAAAAATAATAGACATTCTGAAGAAAAAACATAGGGTTATTGTTTTGATTGAAAACTAGAAGACATTCCGAGATGAAATAATAGGATTAGGTTTTGGATTGAAAACTGATATTTAGGTGACATTCCAAATAGAAAACATAGGATTAGGGTTTTAGTTGAAAAATAGGAGATATATCAAAAAGAAAACTTAGGATTAGGGTTTACATTAAAAAATACGAGGCATTCGTAAAAAACAACGAAGTATTAGGGTTTTCATTCAAAACTAAAAAATAGGCGACATTCTAAAATAAATACATAGGATTAGGGCTTGATTTAAAAATATTACGCATTCTAAAAACAAAACATAGGATTAGTGTATCGATTGAAAAATAGGAGATATTCCAAAAAAATAAAAACATAGGATTACGGTTTTTGATTGAAAACCGATAAATAGGAGACATTCGGAAGAAAACATACAATTAGTGTTTTGATTAAAAAAATAGGAGACATTGCAAAAAGAAAAACAAATTATTAGGGGTTTAATTCAAAAAGTAGGAGACATTTAGAAAAAAACATATGATTAGGATTTATTTTTCAAAAAAATAGGAGACATTACGAAAAAGAAAAAAACATATGATTAGGGTTTTGATTAAAAAAATGATACACATTCTCAAAAACAAAAAGATAGGATTAGGGTTTTTGATTAAAAAATGAGAAATTCAGAAAACGAAACAAAGGATTAAGGTTTGTATTCAAAACTGAAAAATATCACATATTCAAAAAAACATAGGATTAGTGTTTTTGTTTCAAAAAAATAGCGAGACATTTCAAAAAGAAAAAAAGGAATATGTTTTTGATTGAAAAATAGGAGACATTTCTAAAAGAATACATAGATTAGGGTTTTGATTCAAAACTGATAAATAGGAGGTATTAAGAAAAAAAAACATAGGATTCATGTTTTTGTTCGCAAAAATATGATAAAAATCTTAAAAAGAAACCGTAGGATTAGGGTTTTTGCTTCAAATACAATAGGCTTTCTTAAAAAGAAACACATAGGATTAAGGTTTTTGATTGAAAAAAATAGTAGGCATTCGAAAAGAAAAACATAGGATTAGGGTTTTTAATTGAAAAATAGGTGGCATTACTATAATAAAAGATAGGATTACAATTTTGAATGAAAAATATGAGACATTACGAAAACAAAACATAGGATTACGGCTTTGATTGACAAATATGATACATTTCAAAAAAAGAAAAATATAAGATTGTTGTTTTTGATTAAGAAATAGTAGACATTCATAAAGGAAAACATAAGATTAGGGGTTTGACTAAAAAATAGGAGAAATTCCCAAAAAAATAAAAAACTAGGATTAGGGTTTTGATTAAAGAATAGTAGACATTACAAAGAAAAACATAGGATTAGAGTTTTGATTTAAAAAAATAGTAGGAATTTTTGAAAAAGAAAAACATATGATTAGGTTTTTTGAATGAAAAATTGGAGGCATTGTGAAAAGAAAAAATAGGATTAGAGTTTCAATTTGAAAATATGAGACATTTTGAAAAATAAGACAATCCCAAAACTAGCAGAGATTCCCAAAACAAAAGATAGGATTAGTCTTTTGATTAAAAAAAATAAGTCATTCCAAAGAGAAAATAAATGATTAGGGTTTTGTTTGAAAACTAAAAAATAAGACACATTCCGGAAAAAAAAAACATAGGATTAGGTTTTTGATTCGAAAATAGTAGATATTCCAAAAAGAATTAAAGGATTAGGTTTTTTTATTGAAAATTAATAGACATTCCGAAAAGAAAATCTATGTTAGGGTTTTTGATTCAAAATTGAAATGAAGAACACATTCGAAGAGAAAAATAAAGGATTAGGGTATTGATTCAAAAAAACATGAGACATTCCTAAAAGAATACATAGGTTAGGATTTCGATTCAAAACTGATAAATAGGACCCATTGTAAAAAGAAAAAAAACATAGAATTTGTTTTTTGTTTGCATCAAATATAGTAGGCATTTCATAAAGAAAACATAGGATTAAGGTTTTGATTGCAAAATAGGAGACATTGCGAAAAAGAAAAACATAGTATTAGGATTTTTGATTGAAAAAAATGGGAGACATTACTATAAGAAAACATAGGATTAGGGTTTTGAATAAAAAATATGAGGCATTTCTAGAAGAAAGCATATGATTAGGGTTTTGATTGAAAAATAGGAGACTTTCCGAAAAGAAAATATATGATTATTGCATTGATTAAAAAATAGCAGGCATTCACAAAAAAAACATAAGATTAGAATTTTGCTTAAAAAATAGGAAGCATTCCCAAAAGAAAAAACCTATGATTAGGGTTTTGAACATAGAATAATAGACATTACTATAAGAAAACTTAGAATTAGTGTTTTCATTAAAAAAAGTAGAAATTCCGAAAAGAAACATGCAAATAGGGTTCTGATTTAAAAATTGGAGGCATTGTGAAAAGAAAACATAGGATTAGGATTTTGATCTAAAAATTGGAGGCATTGTGAAAACAAAACATACGATTAGGGTTTTGATTTAAAACTATGAGACATTCTGAAAGAGAAAACATCAGATTAGGGTTTCATTTAAAAAAAATATGAGGTATTTTTCAAAAAGAAAAACATCGGATTAAGGTTTTTGATTCAAAAACTGAAAAAAATGACACATTCTAGAAAGAAAAACATAGGATTAGGGTTTTTGATTCAAAAAAATATCAGAAATTCCAAAAAGAACTAAAAGGATTAAGTTTTTTTGAAGTCCAAATAGTAGACATTCTGAAAAGGAAACATAGGTTACGGTTTTGATTCAAAACTAAAAAATAGGACAAATTCCGAAAATAAAACATAGGATTTGGGTTTTGATTAAAAAATAGGAGACATTCCTAAAAGAATACATAGGTTAGGATTTTGATTCAAAACTGATAAGTAGGAGACATTAAGAAAAGAAAAAAAAACATAGCATTCGTGTTTTGTTTGCAAAATAGGAGACATTCCTATAAGAATGTTGTGTAATTATAGAACTGGTTAGAGCAGGGTCACAGCAAAAGTACTTAGAAAATAATAGCAATAAAGATGGACACAGGATGTATGTGGAAAACCCCAAAACAAATTAGGGTAAAAAAACCACGGGCAAGGTAGAAGAATTTCACTATAGTGGAAAATAGGAGTTACAAGATTTCTATTAACAAGGAGAACACCAACTTATTCTCTCTTGTAATAGAAGGAACACAAGCACTCTAATTTTTCCTTCCCACTATTTTCTCCAACTTTCTCTCTCACCCTCACACTTCCTCTCTGAAAATGGTACACTGAGAGATGCATTTTGCATCTCTATTTATAGGAGAAAGTGAATGATAATTAACTCACCTAATCCAAATTTTAGGTGAGGATTAGGTGAAGAGATATATATGTATATATATCACATGTGCAGCCACCATTCCATGATAATATTTTAACATTTCTCCCACTTGAAGATTTGATTAACAGTCAATCAGATCTTCACACCATTCTTTTTACCTTGCCATTAATGTTGCTTATGTCTCTACCAAGCCACATGATGATCGACACCATATAAATTTGTCAGTGTTAATTGCATTCGTCAGAAAATCTGCTAGATTGTTCTGTGTATCAATTTTCTACATATTCACTGTTCCTTCGTCCACATTCTCTCGGTCGAAGTGGTACTGAACTCTGATATGTTTTGTCTTTGAATGAAATGCTAGATTTCTTGCAAGATGGAATGCACTCTGGTTCCCTTTACATATATGAGAATCCTTTTGATAGTATTCCAATGCTCTCGTCTAGGATTCACCATGTATTGACTTACCACTCCCACTGCATGTGCAATGTCTGGTCTTGTACTGATCATGGTGAACATTAGGATTTCCACCGCTAAATCATATAGTACTCGAGACATATTCGTCATCTCTTCTTCACTGCTATGACACATACTTGAGGATAACTTGAAATTAATAGGAAGTGGAATAGAAATTGGCTTACAGGCTTGCATATTAAAGCATCGTAAGATCTTCTTCAGATAAGTTGTTTTAGAAAGCCAAATCTTCATATTATTTCTGTCTCGGTGAATTTTCATCCCTAGAATCTTGTTTGACAGTACTAAGTCCTTCATTTCAAATTCTCTAGCCAACTGTGCCTTCCATTGCTTGATACGATCATTGTTGGTCCCTGCTACCAACATGTCGCCAACATACAGCAACAAGAAGACGAAATCTTCTTCTTCAAACCTCTTGGCATTGCACAAGGGTCTTTATTGAATCTGTTGTATCCAAGGCTCATGATGAAGGAATCAAATCTCTTGTACCAACATCTTGGCACCTGCTTTGGACTGTACAGGGATTTTTTCAACTTTTAAACCAAGTTCTCTTTACCTTTTTCTGGAAATCCTTCTGGTTGGAGCATATAAATTTCTTCTTCAAGATCTCTATAAAGAAATGCAGTTTTGACATCTAACTGCTCTAGCTGCAAGTCGAATGTAGCACACACCGGCAGGACTACTCGGACTGTTGGGAGTCAAACCATAGGTGAAAATATTTCATTGAAGTCAATTCCTTCCTTCTGAGCATATCCTTTTACTACCAATCTAGCACGATAACGATCTACTTAATCATCACTATTGTGCTTGATCTTGTAGACACATTTACTACCAATCGGCTTTCACCCTTATGGTAGTGACATCAATTCTCATGTCCTATTTTTATGGAGGGCTTCAATTACTTCTTGCATTGCTGCCATCCACTGAGATACATCTGAATTGCTCAGTGCTTCTTGAAGATTTGATGGCTCTCCATCCTCAGTTAGAAAAATAGTACGCAATGTTGCCCTCCATAATATAATCAGAATGCCAACTTGGTGTCTTTCTTGTACGAGTTGAACGCCGAACTTCTGGAACTTCAGATTCAGCTAGCACTTTTACCTCGTACTTTGGTGCAGTTTCATCTTTTTTTTCTACCTGTAATGTTGTAGTTTATGTGCTTTCATTTTTAGTGCTTTCGCCATCCATTTGCTATTGTTCTTTATCTTCTATGAAGATAACATCCCTGCTGATTACAACCTTGTGGGCAGTGGGATCCCACAGGCGATACCCCTTGACTCCATCAGCATAACCTAAGAACATACATTTTCTGGATTTTTGATCCAGCTTTGTAGTTTCTTGTGTATTATACATTACATAGACAAAACTTCCAAATATATGAAAGTTTGAATAATCAACTCGCTTACCAATCCACATCTCCATTGGTGTGTTCAACTCGATTGCAGTTGATGGAGCCTGATTCATCATATAACAGGCGGTGTTGACTGCTTCTGCCCAAAACTTCTTGTCTAGGCCTACAGCTCCCATCATAGCTCTTGATCTTTCTAAGAGAGTCATGTTCATTCACTCTGTCACTCCATTTTATTGAGGAGCGTATGCTGTAGTGAATTGTCTTTTGATGCCTTCCTGCTTGAAGAATTCATCAATTTCTTTACTAGTGTATTCTCCTCCATTATCTATCCTCAAGCACTTAATCTTGTTGCGAGATTCAAGTTCCACCCGAACTTTGTAAAATTTGAAGACTTGAAATACATCAGCTTTTCTTTTGATAGGGTATATCCAACATCTCTTAGAATAGTCATCAATGAATGACACAAAGTAATTTGCTCCTCTTAGAGATGTAACCGGTGCTTGCCACACATCAGACTGAAGCAATTCTATAATTACTTTTCCTCTAGAATTATATGCGTTGAACTTCAATCAATGCTGCTTGCTCACAATGCAATATTCACAAAAGGTTAGTAGTACCTTTGTGAGACCTTGAAGTAGATTCCTCTCTATAAGAATCTTCATTCCTTGCTCTGATAAGTATCCATGTTTTCTGTGCCATGTCATTGTGCATCTTTCACTTAGACTACTTGTGGCAATTGAAGCTTCTCCTTCTTGCAAAGTTTCTCCCTTCAGCATGTATAAATTTGCAGCTATCTTTTCTCCCTTCATACATACAAGTGCTCCTTGAATTATCTTCATCACCCTGTACTGGACTTCAATTTTGCAACCAAGATCATCAAGTTGTCCAATAGACAACAAGTTCTTTGTTAGGCCCTCCACATGTCAGACTTCTTGAATTGTCCGAGTTGTACCATCATGCATCTTGAGATTGATGATGCCAATTCCAACAATCTTTAGAGCTTGATCATTGCAGCTGTACACAAAACCGCCAGAGATAGGTTCATAGTGGTAGAACCATCCTTTTCTGGAAGTCATATGAATGGTTGCCGCTGAGTCTAGACGCCAAACATCAGCAAAGCTTTTCCCTTTGTTTGTTGCTACTTTACATACGATGGCATTTCAAGCTTCTGAAGTGTTTGCAACATTTCCTTGAGGATTGGAATCCTTTTTATTTAGATTCCAACAATCTTTCTTCATGTGACCCTTCTTACTACAGTTGTAACATTTGAAGTTTTTCTTGCTCCTTGATTTAGATCTACCTTGATTGTGGCTTCCACTTACACCACGTTCCATTGATCTTCCTATCATTACCATCAAGGCCTCCTCTTGTTGCGAACTTATCGACATGTCTTCCTTGTTCTTGCGCCGACTTTCTTCCTCCAGAACAGCAGCTGCAATGTTGTTGAAGACTAGAATGTCCCTGGAGACATTATTTGTTAAGCTGATGATGAGTTGATCATATGAATCTGGTAGACTTTGGAGTAGAATTTCCGCACGTTCACTTTACTATATTGTATGTCCCAATGACGTATGTTGGAAAAATAGAGTGTTCAGTTTGCTCATATGCTATGTCACTGAATTATATTCCACTATACACAAGATATAGAGTCTTCTCTTAAGGAAAATTTACAATGCCCCTTGCGTGTGATCCGCAAGTGCACCAGTTTGATTGAAAATATGAGACATTCTCAAAAGAAAACAAACGATTATTGTTTTGATTAAAAAATAGCAGATATTTCCAATAGAAATATTGGATCAGGTGTTTAATTCAAAAATAGCAGGCATTCCTAAAAGAATAAAAAGGATTAGAACATTTTCATATCAAAACCCCACTATTTTTTAATCGAAACCGTAATCCCTTATTTTCTTTTCAGAATTTCTCATTTTTTTGAATCAAAACTCTAATCCTATCTTTTGTTTTGAAAATATCCCCTATTTTTTAGTTTTTATTAAAAACCAAAAATTATTGGAAATTTTTATACATATATAATATTTTTTATTCAAATATAGTAGCCATTCTGAAAAGAAAAAAAACATTGGATTAGGGTTTTGATTGAAAAATAGGGGCAATTACTATAAGAAAACATAGGATTATTGTTTTTATTCAGATATAACAGAGATTTCAAAAAGAAAACATAGGATTAGGGTTTTCATTAAAAACCAAAAAATAGCGGACATTTAAAAAAGAAAACATAAGATTAAATTTTTGATTCAAAAATAGCAGACATTACCAAAAGAAAACATAGGATAATGGTTTTGATTAACAAATAGGAGACATTACAAAAAGAAACCATAGAATTTGAGTTTTGATTGAAAAATAGGAGACATTAGGAAAAGAAAACATAAGATTAGGGATTTTATTCAAAAATAGCTTACATTACCAAAATAAAGCATGGGATTTGGGTTTTGAAAGATAGGATTAGGGTATTGATTAAAAAAAATGAGACATTTTGAAAAGAAAACATAGGATTCTGGTTATGATTGAAATGTCTTTTTTTCAAAATTATGAGACATTCCGAAACTTTTAATAATGTCTAATATTTTTAAAAGAAAGCATAGGTTTAGGGCATTGATTAAAAAATAGTAGACATTCCAAAAATAAAACATGGTTTAGGGTTTTGATTGAAAATAGGAGATATTAAAAAAAACGTATTATTAGTGATTTGAAGAAAAAATAGGGCACATTTCGATTAGGGTTTTGATTCAAAAATAGCAGACATTACAAAACAAAAGATAGGGGACATAGGAAAATAAAAGAAAATTTAGGATTATAATTTTTATAAAAAAGATCGGATTAGGTAAAGAAAACATAGGATTCTTGTTTTGATTAAGAATTGAAAACATAAGATAAGGGTTTTCATTGAAAAATATAAGCCATTATGAAAAGAAAACATAGGATTATGGTTTTGATTGAAGATAGGAGATATTCCCAAAAGAAAACATAAGAAGAATTTTTATTCAATACCGAAAAATAGGGGACATTTTCAAAAGAAAACATTGGATTAGAGTTTTGATTCAAAAATAGCTGACATTCAGAAAAGAAAACATAGGATTAGGGTTTTGTTTCAAAATAGCAGACATTCTGAACAGAAAAGCTTTGTATTGGTTTTTCATTGAAAAGTAGGCGCCATTCCCAAAAACAAATTGTTGGGGGTGACGGTTTTGATTCAAAATGATAAATGACCGACAAAAAGAATAGAAAACATAGTATTAGGGTGTTAATTGGCTGATTGGAGACATTGTCAAGAGAAAAAAATAGGGTTAGTGTTTTGATTCAAATATAGGAAGAATTAAAAAAAACACAAGATTAGAGTTTCGATTAAAAAAATCAGAGACATTACTATAAGAAAACACTTGCTTATGTTTTTTACAAAGAAATAGTAGACACTTTAAAAGAAAATAAAGGATTTGTGTTTTCATTAAAAACTAATAAATAGGCTACATTCTAAAAGTAAAACTTAGTTTTTAATTGAAAGATAGGAGACATTCCCAAAATAAAACATAGGTTTATGGTTTTGATTGAAAAATAGAAGACATTCTAAAAAGAAAACATATTCCCAAAAGAAACCCTAATCCTAGGTTTTCTTTTGGGATTGTCTACTATTTTTTAATCAAAACCAAAATCCTATGTTTTTTATTCTCTAAATGTCTGGTATTTTTAAATGAAAACACTAATCCTGTGTTTTTTTTTCTTAATATCTCCTATTTAGGATACATTTTCAAAAGAAAATATTGGACTAGGGTTTTGATTCAAAACTGATAAATAGGAAACATTAAGAGAAGACAACATAGGATTAGGATTTTCTTTTCGGAATGTTTGTTATTTTTTAGTTTTGAATCAAAATGGAAATCTTATGTTTTCTTTTTGAAATGTCTATTATTTTTGAATCAAAACCCTAAACTTATATTTTCAAAAACAAAAAATAGGATTAGTGCTTTAATTGAAAAATATGAGACATTAATATAAGAAACCATAGGAATAAGATTTTAATAAAAAAAGGATGCAATGCAAAAAGAAAACATACAATTATTGTTTTGATTCAAAAATGACAGACAATAGAAAAAGAAAACATAAGATTAGAATTTTGATTAAAAAATATGAGCCATTCCGAAAAGAAAAATAGATTACGATTTTAATAAAAAAAAAGAGTAGGCATTACTAAAGAAAACATAGCATTTGGGTTTTGATTAAAAATTCGTTAAGACCTCCAAAACAAAAGATAGAATTATGGTTTTGATTAAAAAACTTAGACATTTTGAAAAGAAAACAAAGAATTAAGGTGTTTCTAAAACTGAAAAATAGGAGAAATTACTATAAAAAAAAACTTAAGATTATGGTTTGGATTAAAAAATGTCAGACCTTTCTAATAGAAAGAAAGGATTAGGTATTTGATTTCAAAATAGGAGACATTTCGTAAAGAAAACAAAGATTATGGTTTTGACTCAAAACATGAAATATGACACATTCCAAAAAGAAAAAATAGGATTAGGGTTTTGACTCAAATATAGTAGGCATTCTAAGAAAAAAACATTGGATTAGGATTTCGATTGAAAATAAGAGACATTACTATAAGAAAACATAGAATTATAGTTTTGATAAAAAAATAGTAGACATTCTGAAAAGAAAATAAAGGATTAGGGTTTTGATTTAAAAATATGTGACATTTTAAAAAAAAAAGCATAGGATTAGGGTTTTGATTCAAAAAATGAGACATTACTATAAGAAAACATAGGATTTGGGTTTTGATTAAAAAATAGTAGACATTTCAAAAAGAAAAATATGATTTGACTAAAAACTATGAGACATTCCCAAAAATAAATATTAAGGTTAAAAACCAATAAATAGGGGACATTTTTCAAAAACATAGAATTCATGTTTTGAATGAATGATAATATTAGTAAGGTTTTCTTTTGGGAAATGCATCCTTTTTTAAAAAAATATGAGACATTTTGAAAAGAAAACGTAGCATTAGGGTTTTGATTAAAGCCAAAAATTAGATGATATTTCCAAAAGAAAACATAGGATTATTGTTTTGATTCAGAAAATGAGACATTCCAAAAAGAAAGCAAATGATTTGAGTTTTGATACAAAAAAAATAAAATAAAATAAGACACATTCTGAAATGAAAACATAGGATTAGGGTTTTGATTAAAAACTATCATATATTTTGAAAAGAAAAGAAAGGATTTGGTTTTTGATTAAAAAATAGGAGATATTCTGAAAATAAAACAAAGGTTAGGGTTTTGATTCAAAACTGATAAATAGTTGACATTAAGAAAAGAAAACATAGGATTTGCATTTTGTTTGCAAAATAGGAGACATTCCATAAAGAAAACATGAGATCATGGTTTTGATTAAAATATAATAGGCATTCTGAAATGGAAACATAGGACTAGGATTTTGATTGAAAAAATAGATGACATTACTATAATAAAACATAGGATTACTGTTTTCATTCAAAATAGTAGACATTTCAAAAAAAAAGCAAAGGATTAGGGTTGTGATTGAAATATAATAGGCATTCCAAAATCAAAACAAAGGATTCGGGTTTTGATTGAAAAATAGTCGACATTCTGAAAAGAAAAGAAAAGAATAAGGTTTTGATTCAAAAATAGGAGACACTCCAAAAAGAAATCAAAGGATTAGGGTTTTGATTCAAAACTGAAAAATAGGACACATTCCTAGAAGAAAACATAATATTAGCGTTTTGTTTGAAAGGTTGGAGACATTCTGGAAAGAAAATATAGGATTAGGGTTTTGATTGAGATATTACTATTAGAAATCATAGGAATATGGTTTTGATTCAAAAATGGTAGACATTTCAAAAAGAAAACATTGGATTAGAGTTTCAATTAAAAAATATGAGACATTTCAAAATGAAAACATGGGATTAGGGTTTTGATTGAAAAAATATGAGACATTTTTATAAGAAATCATAAGATTATGGTTTTGAATTAAAATAAGGAGACATTACTACAAGAAAACATAGGATTAGGGTTTTGATTAAAAAATAGCAGAAATTCTGAAAAGAAAAGTAAAGATTAGGTTTTTGATTGAAAACTAAGAGGCATTCTAAAATGAAAATATAGGTTAGAGTTTTGATTCAAAACTGATAAATAGGTGACATTAAGAAATGAAAACATAGGATTCAGGTTTTGTTTGCAAAAATAGGGGACATTCCAGAAACAAAATATAAGATTAGGGTTTTGATAAAAATATTGTAGGTATTCCGAAATGGAAACCTAAGATTAGGATTTTGATTAAAAAATAGGACACAATAATATAATAAAACACAGGATTAGGATTTTTATTGAAAAATAGTAGACATTCCAAAAGCAAAGTATAGGATTAGTTTTGTGAATGAAATATAAAAGGGTTTCTGAAACCAAAACAAAGGATTCGTGTTTTGATTGAAAAATAGTCTGCATTCTGAAAAGAAAAGAAATGAATAGGTTTTGATTCAAAAATAGGAGACATTCTGAGAAAAAAACAAACAAAGGATTAGGGCTTTGATTAAAAACTAATAAATAGGACACATTCCAAAAAGAAAAATAGGATTAGGGTTTTAATTGAAAGATAGGAGACATTCCAAAAAAAAATGTAGGATTAGGGTTTTAATTGAAAAATAGGAGACATTACATTTATAAAACATAGGATTAGGTTTTTAATTCAAAAGTAGAAGACATTCCAAAAACAAAACATTGGATTAAAGTTTCGATTAAAAAAATATGAGACATTTCAAAATGAAAAAATAGGATTATGGTTTTCATTGAAAAATATGAGACATTACAATAAGACAACATAAGATTATGGTTTTGAATTCAAATATAGAGACATTACTATAATAAAACATAGGATTAGGGTTTTAATTCAAAATAGCAAAAATTCTACAGAGAAAAGCAAAGATTAGGTTTTCAATTGAAAAATAAGAGACATTCCAAAAAGAAAACAAAGGCTTCAGGATTTGTTTGCAAAATAGGAGACATTACCGAAAGGAAAAAAAATATAAAATTAGGGTTTTGATTAAAATATAGTAGGCATTCCGAGATGGAAACATAGGATTAGGATTTTGATTGAAAAATAAGAGACATTATTATAAAAAAATATAGGATTTGGGTTGTTATTGAAAAATAGTAGACATTCCATAAAGAAAGTATAGGATTAGTTTTGTAATTAAAATATAATAGGCTTTCCGAAACCAAAACAAAGGATTCGAGTTTTGATTAAAAAATTGTCTACATTTTGAAAAAAAAAGGAAAGGAATAGGGTTTTGATTAAAAAATATGAGACATTCCGAAAAGAAAACAAAGGATTAGGGCTTTGATTCAAAACTGAAAAATAGGACACATTACAAGATGAAAACATAGGATTAGGGTTTTGATTGAAAGATTGGAGACATTTAGAAAAGAAAACATAGAATTAGGGTTTTGATTAAAAAATAAGAGATATTACTATTAGAAAACATAGGATTAGTGTCTTGATTTAAAAGTAGAGGACATTCCAAAAAGAAAACATTGGAATTGATTTTTGATTAAAAAATATAAAACATTTCAAAATGAAAGCATAGGATAAGGGGTTTGATTTAAAATTATGACACATTACTATAAGAAAACATAATATTATGGTTTTTAATGAAAATAAGGAGATATTATTATAAGAAAACATAGGATTAGTATTTTGATTCAAAAATAACATAAATTCTGAAAAGAAAAGTAAAGATTAGGTTTTTTTATCAAAAAGTAAGAGGCATTACAAAAAGAAAACATAGGTTAGAGTTTTGATTCAAAACTGATAAATAGGGACATTAAGAAAAGAAAACATAGGATTCAGGTTTTGTTTACAAAATAGGAGATGTTACAGAAAGAAATTATAAGAATAGGGTTTTGATTAAAATATAGTAGGTATTAAAAATGGAAACATAGTATTAGGAATTTGATTGAAAAACATGAGACATTACTATAAGAAAACATTGGATTATGGTTTTTATTAAAAAATATTAGACATTCCTAAAAGAAAGCATAGGATTAGTTTTGTGATTGAAATATAAAAGGCTTTCAGTAACCAAAACAAACGATTCAGGTTTTGATTAAATGATAGTCTACATTATGAGAAGAAAATAAAGGAATAAGGTTTTGATTCAAAAATAGGAGACATTCCGAAAATAAAACGAAAGATTTGTGCTTTGATCGAAAACTGAGAAATAGGACACATTCCAAATATAAAAAATAGGATTATGGTTTTGATTGAAAGGTAGGAGACATTTTGAAAATAAAATGCAGGATTAGGGTTTTAATTGAAAAATAAGAGATGTTACTATTATAAAACATAGGATTAGGGTTTTGATTCAAAAGTAGAAGACATTAAAAAAAAACATTGGATTAGAGATTCGATTAAAAAAAATATGAGACATTTTAAACTGAAAACATAGAATTAGGGTTTTCATTGAAAAATATGAAACATTACTATAAAAAAACATAAGATTATGGTTTTGAATTAAAATAAGGAGACATTACTATAACAAAACATACGATTATGGTTTTGATTCAAAAATAACAGAAATTCTAAAGAGAAAGTAAAGATTACATTTTTTTATTGGAAAATAAGACGCATTCCAAAAAGAAAACGTAGGTTAGGGTTTTGATTCAAAACTGATAAATAGGTGACATTAAGGAAAGAAAACATAAGATTCATTTTTTTTTTTTTGCAAAATAGAAGACATTCAAAAAAGAAAATATAAGATTAGGGTTTTGATGAAAATATAGTAGGCATTCCGAAATGGAATCATAGGCTTAGGATTTTAACAAAAAAATAAGAGACGTTATTTTAATAAAAAATCGGATTTGGATTTTTATTGAAAAATAGTACACATTCCAAAAAGAAGGCATATGATTAGTTTTGTGATTGAGATATGATAGGCTCTCCGAAACCAAAACAAAGGATTTAGGTTTTGATTAAAAAATAGTCTACATTTTGAAAAGAAAAGAAAGGAATAAGGTTTTGATTGAAAATATAAGACATTCGAAACAAAAATCAAAGAATTAGGGCTTTTATTCAAAACTAAAAAATAGGACATAGTCCAAAAAGAAAAAACACATGATTAGTGTTTTGATTGAAAGATAAGAGACATTCCGAAAACAAAATACAGGAATAGAGTTTTAATTAAAAAATAGGACATTACTATTAGAAAACAAAGTATTAGTGTTTTGATTCAAAAGTAGAAGACATTCCAAAAAGAAAATATTGGATTAGAGTTTCGATTAAAAAAATTTTAGACATTTCAAAATAAAAACATAGGATTGGGGTTTTCATTGAAAATTATCAGACATTACTATAAGAAAACATAAGATTATGGTTTTGAATGAAAATAAGGAGACATTTCTATAAGAAAACATAGGATTAGAGTTTTGATTTAAAAAGAGCAGAAATTTTGAAAAGAAAAGTAAAAATTAGGTTTTTGATTGAAAAATAAGAGTCATTGAAAAAAGAAAACATAGGTTAGGGTTTTAATTCAAAACTGATAAATAGTTGACATTAAGAAAAGAAAACATAGGATTTAGGTTTAATTTGCAAAATAGAAGATATTCCTGAAAGAAAATATAAAATTAGGGTTTTGATTAAAATATAGTAGGCATTCCGAAATGGAAACATAGGGTTATGATTTTGATTGAAAATAGGAGATATTACTATAAGAAAACATAGGATTAGTGTTTTTATTGAAAAATAGTAGATATTTCAAAAAGAACATATCGGACTAGTTTTGTGATTGAAATATTATAGGCTTTCCGAAAACAAAACAATGGATTCTGGTTTTGATTTAAAAATAGTCTACATTCTAATAAGAAAAGAAAGGAATAGGGTTTTGATTAAAAAAAATGAGATATTCCGAAAAGAAAACAAAGGATTAGGGCTATGATTCAAAACTGGAAAATAGGACACATTCCAAAAAGAAAACATAGGATTAGGATGTTGATGGCATGACAGGAGACATTCAAAAATGAAAATATAGAATTAGTGTTTTGATTAAAAAATAGGAGACATCACTATTAAAAGACATGGGATTAGGGTTTTAATTCAAAAGTAGAAGACATTTCAAAAATATAACATTGGATTAGAGTTTCAATTAAAAAAATATGAGACAATTGAAAGTGAAAACATAGGATTGGAGTTTCATTGAATAATATGAGACATTACTATAAGAAAACATAAGATTATGATTTTGAATGAAAATATGGAGACATAACTTTAAGAAAACGTAGGATTAGGGTTTTGATTTAAAAATAATAAAAATTCTGAAAAGAAATGTAAATATTAGGTTTTTGATTGAAAAATAGTAGGTTAGTGTTTTGATTGAAAATAGCAGGCATTCTAAAAAGAAAGCATAGGTTAGTGTTTTGATTCAAAACTGATAAATATGTGACATTAAGAAAAGAAAACAAAAGATTCAGATTTTGTTTGTAAAATAGGAGACATTCCAAAATGAAAATATAAGATTATGGTTTTGATTAAAATATAGTTGCCATTCTGAAATGGAAACATAGGATTAGTATTTCGATTGAAAAATAGGAGACATTATTATAAGAATACATAGGATTAGTGTTTTTATTGAAAAATAGTAGACATTATAAAAACAAAGTATAGGATTAGTTTTGTGATTGAAATATAATAGGCTTTCCGAAACCAAAACAAAGGATTCAGGTTTTGATTAAAACAATAGTTTACATTATGAAAAGAAAGGAATAGAATAGGGTTTTGATTCAAAAATATGCGACATTCTGAAAAGAAAACAAAAGATTAGGGCTTTGATTCAAAACTAAAAAATAGGTCACATACGAAGAAGAAAACATAGGATTAAGGTTTTAATTGAATGATAGGAGACATTCAGAAAAGAAAATATAGGATTACAGTTTTGATTAAAAATTGAAGACTTAACTATTAACAAACATAGGATTAGTGTTTTGATTTACATGTAGAAGATATTCCAATAAGAAAACATTGGAATAGATTTTCAATTAAAAAATATGAGACATTTCAAAATGAAAACATAGGATTAGGGTTTTGATTTAAAAATATGAGACATTACTATAAGAAAACATACGATTAAGGTTCTTAATGGAAATAAGGAGACATTACTATAAGAAACATAGGATTAGTGTTTTGATTAAAAAATAGCAAAAATTCTGAAATGAAAAGTAAAGATTAGATTTTTGATTGAAATATAAGAGGCATTTAAAAAAGAAAACATAGGTTATGGTTTTGATTCAAAACTAATAAATAGGTAACATTAAGAAAAGAAAACATAGGATTCAGGTTTTGTTTGCAAAATAGAAGACACTCTAGAAAGAAAATATAAGATTAGGGGTTTGATTAAAATATAGTAGGCATTCTGAAATGGAAATATAGGATTAGGATTTGATTGAAAATTTGGAGATATTATTATAAGAAATAATAAGATTAGGGTTTTTATTGAAAAATAGTTGACATTCCAAAAAGAAAGCATAGGATTACTTTTGTGATTGAAATATAATATTCTTTTTTAAACCAAAGTAAAGGATTCAGGTTTTGATTAAAAAATAGTCTGCATTCTAAAAAAAAAGAGAAAGGAATAGGGTTTCGATTAAAAAATATGAGACATTTTGAAAAGAAAACAAAGGATTAGGGATTTGATTCAAAACTAAAAAATAGGACACATTCCAAGAAAAAAGAAACATAGCATTAGGGTTTTTGATTAAAAGATAGGAGATATTCAGATATGGGATTAGTGTTTTTGACTCAAAAATTAGAGAAAGAACTT